>NW_026622775.1:66151481-66458796 GCF_023065955.2 Ursus arctos | reverse complement strand
TCCCTATTTTCTTGTAAAAGTTTTATGTCTTATCTTTATCCATTTTAAATTAATTTTTATAGGTGGCATAAGATAAGGGTCCAGCTTCATTCTTCTGTATGTGGATATCCAGTTTACCTAGCACCATGTGTTGAAAAGATGTTGTCAAAAAGCATTTGACCATATGTGTGGTCACATGAGACCATAGGCAGAATAGAGTAGTGTTTATCTCTGGTTGCTATTTCATTGGTCTTTGTGTCTGTGTTTATGTTAGTACCACACTATTTTGATGATTGTAGCTTTGTAGTATTCTTTGAAATAGGGAAGTGTGAAACCTCCAACTTTGGGGGTTTTTTTTGTTTTGTTTTTGTGTTTTTTTCCCGATATTGTTTTGGCTATTCAGGTCCCTTCAGATTCCATATGAAAGGATAGATTTTCTTATTTCTGCAATAAATGCCATCAGGATATTGATAGGGATTGCATTAAATCTGTGGATCACTTTGGATAGTGTTAACATGTTGACAGTATTAAATCTTCCAGTTTATGAACAAAGACTGTCTTTCCATTTATTTTTTAAATTTCTCTTAGCCATGTTCTGTAGTTTTCAGTGTATGTCTTTCACCTTGTTGATTAAATTTATTCTTAAATATTTTATTCTTTTTGATGTTATTGTAAAATGAATTGTTTACATGATTTCCTTTTGGGATTGTTCATTGCTAATGTTTAGAAGCACTGCTGATTGTTGTGTGTTGATTTTGTGTCCTGCAACTTCGTTGAGATAACAAGTAATTTTATTCCTTAAATAAAGTGCTAAAATGTTTGAAAATCCCTTTTCTTTGACTAAGAACATATCACCTACAAATCTGATGAGAGCTCAGATACAGGGTTTATGCCTCAGGCACTCTGCCTTACTTGTCTGTGCAGGTTGGCTGCTTGTGTATGGTAGGTCCCATGCAGCAGTATGTTATTTGTGCTTAATGTTATTTGTGTTAAGTCCCTTCTTAATTCCATTTCCTGCATATTCATCAGCAGAGGACAAGAAACCTGAATTCTGATTATCCCAGAGAGTATACACTCTGTACCAGATGTTATCACATGCGAAAATTTGTTGACATCTGATGTAGTTTTTGTTGATTCTCTTCCTGCCCTGTTTATTAGTATTCTAAGAAAATAGGGCAAATAAATCATCTTAAGGGGAATGAGTGTGGGGTAGAGGGGTAATACAGTGTAGGAAAAGTTTTTTTCATTTTTTTTTAAGATTTTATTTATTTATTTGAGAGAGTAAAAGTGAGAGAGATCACAGAGGGAGAGGGAGAAGCAGGTTCCCCAGCTGAGTGGAGAGCCCGATGCGGGGCTTGATCCCAGGACCCTGGGATCATGACCTGAGCCGAAGGCAGATGCTTAATCGACTGAGCCACCCAGGCACCCCAATTTTTTTCATTGTTAAACCAAAAACAGGTATTTTGGTTTGTGAGTTACAGTGCTTTTGGTATTCTGACTTAAGATTTGTCTTTGATTAAGTGTTAGGTTCTTTTCACAGTGCTTGGTACCTACTGCTGGGCACATGGTTGTAGGAGGTTCTTTACAACCATGTGTGACTAGTTCATGCTGCTGAGCAGCTGCGTGTCTGATTCCTTTTAAGATAAGTATATTGCTGAAGTGTTTCTATGCTAAGTTTGGTGACATTGCATTTTTTGGAAATCATCAAAATTTAGTTACTTAAATTACTGTAGTAGAATGTATCCTGGGGATTGATGATGTAGATTAAAACGTCTTTGTTTTATCCAACAATAGAATTGAATTCATGGGTAGGAAAACCAACAGGCATTTCCTGTCATATTTATCAAAACAGAATGTTTTAAAGAATGTGTAAAGTGCTTTACTTAAACAAATCGCTGTGTTGACTTCCAGTGGAAGATGATGATCTAAGTCCATATGTTAAAACAAACAGACAAACACACTGAAATGACCAACAAGATAATGGGAGAGTTCGGTCTCTGTGGAAACCCTGGAAGGGTGCCATAACTAAACTAAAAGGGTTTTGGCAGGAAAAGGTACAAATGAGAAATGTAGTGAGGGAAGTTCTCTCTGGTTAACTCGGTGGTTGAGAAGCCCTCCTAGGGTGTGGGTAAAGACCTGTTTTGAGCTAGAATTTAAGGGTTGTCCATGGGGTAAGTGGTTGGTATGGTATTTTGTACTTTGAAGCAAGGATTGAAAACTAAATGACTCAGAATGGTTTTTACCAAGGGCAGTAGATCAGTGAAGAGCGGCTAGCTACCCATGGTTGCAGGAGAGAGACTAACCATGAAGCGCACTAAGTTGAAGGTACCTGCTCTGAAAGCTGCCTTTGGTCTGCACTGCCGCTACTTGGTTACATATTGCTGAGTCTCTGTGGTGACCAGGGAAGTGTGTCAGGCAGCCTCTAAGATAGCCCCCAGTGATCCCTGCCTTCTGGTATTCGTATCTTGTATCTTATTCCCCTCTCCTTGAGTGTGGCTGGACCTAGTGACTTTCTTCTCCAAGTATGACAAAAGTGAATGGGTTAACTTAACGGCAAAACTTTTCAGGTTAGGTTACAAAAAGGCTTTGGCTTTCAGTGCTGGGCTGTCGTCTCTCATTTGCTCTGAGAGAAACAATCTCCCATTTTGTAAGCTTCTCTGTGGAGCTCATGAGGCAAGGACCTGGTGTTTCTGGCCAACAGCCAGTGAAGACCTGATGCCTGCCAGGAGTCATGTGTATGAGCTTGGACTGCAAGCAGATCCTTCCACCATTAAGTTTTGAGATGACAGAGGCCCTGGCTAACACACAGACTGCAGCCTTGTGAATGACCCTGAGCTGGATGCCCCCAGCTAAGCCACACTCAGGTCCCTGATCCACAAAAACTGAGAGAATACGTGTTTGTTGTTTTAAGCTAAATTTGGGGTGATTTGTTAGGCAGCAGTTGAGAACTAAGACAGGAAATACCAATGTGAACACATATACCCCCCCACCCCCAAGTTTTGACTTGGTTCTAAATGTTTTGTTATTGAACCTAACACAAATCCCAAATGTTATATAAACATGGATCTTTGTCTTTAAAGTTGAATATACGAAAAGGTAGACACATAACAGACTTAGTAGTCTAAAAGAAGATGACCATTATGAGCAAGTGATATCCTATGATACAGACTTATTGCAAGAAATGAGAGAAAATGTTGCAAATTAAAGAAGAACTAATTAGTATTCTCAAGGAGACTCATGAACATTTGAAGGAAAAGAACCAGAGGGCAGGAAAGAGTTCTTAAGTGAAATTTGTGATTATTAACTGTTGACTTTTTGGAGAGGTAGCAGAGGGCTTTAGAAATAGTCCCATAATTCAGAGGAAAAACTGAGATGGAAACTATAGGCACAGGTATAAGAAACAACAAAGAATAGATCCAGTGTATAATAAAGGTTCAGAGTGAGAGATCAGAGCAAACATATAAAAGATAAAGTCAGAGAAACAGTAAGAATTATCTCGACCTAGAGAGAACAGATCAAAAGGGCTCAGAGAATATATAGCTAACATTTATTGAACAGTTATTATGTGCCAAGTATTTTTCACGTTGAAACTCATTTGAAATTCTCTACAATCCCCATATGTTGTTAATATTATTCTTCTGCAGATAACTAAAGTGCATACCAAGCAAAGTAAATGAGATCCATACCTAGGAATAGCCTAGTGGATTTTAAAATTTTAGGATATAGAAATAAATAGTACAAGTACCCAGACAAAAAATAGGTTACCTGCAAAGGAAGGTGTATCAGATAGGCATTTCATTTGTTTTCTATATGCTGGAACTATGTTACTTAACAATAGCATGTGTAGCTGTTAAATTTAAGTTAGTTAAAATATGATAAATTCATTTCCTCAGTTTAAGTGTTCAATAAATAGCTGTGAGTGGCTAGCGGCTGCCATGTTGGACAGTAGAATGGAATATTTCTATTATAATAGAAAGTTTTGTTGGATAGCATCATGCTAAAGGAGAGTAGAGTGGCATTTAGAAAACCCTGAGGAAGAAGCTATTAAAACCTGAGAATCTTAAATTGGTGAAACTATCCTTCACATAGGCAGGATAACAATATGGCAGTTTTCAGGCTTGTAATGATTGAAAGTATGCCACTCAAGTACTTTCCTTGAAAAAATTACTCAGTATATCCAGGCAACTGGGAAGTCAGCAACTCAGAAGCATGGTGAATCAGCTTCAGAGTCCTGTTTTTTTAACCCTCTGTTTCTCAGAATAACCTAAGATCTATAAAAGGGAAAATCTTCATTGATGGCAAATCTAAAGAGAATATCCTTCATAAGCCAGATCTCAGACTGTCAGAGCAGTGATTTCAACCTACAACAGCTCAACTCCAGAGGTGCTTCTCCCTTTAACTGTTGTTAAATAAAGTCACAGAAGACAGGTTTTATTTTAAGGACGTTTAATCCACTGAAACCACTTTTGTTGAAATCACACAGAATATCTTCGTGCCGCCAAATCCAAGCTTACTTCTCAGTCCTCAGTTTGCTTGATCTCTGCACTTCTTGGGGACAGTTCATCACTGTCTCCTTTTAGAAACACTTTGCCTGGCTTCCAGAAAAGCTCTTCCTACCTTACCAGTAGTTCCATGTGCAATCTCCTTTACTAGCTGGCTCCTCCTCCTCAGTGCTAAATGTGGGAGAGCCAAAAATCTCTTGTTTTCTGTAATCACTCACTAGGAAATCACATTTAGTGTTTAAGTGCCTTCTGTTAGCTGATGATACTTTAATTTATATCTCCTCGTCCTTCCCTAAACTGCTGTCAAATCTTATCTAGCTGCCTGTATGACATTTCTATTTGCATGTGTGGTTGAAATCAATACCCAAAGATGTGAAAATGAAATTCTTGGCTCCCCCCCTCTCTTTTTTTAAAAATAACATTTATTTATTTATTTATTTATTTATTTGTGTATGTATGTATGTATGTATGTATGTATTTTAGAGAGAGAGCACAGGAGCAGGCATGGGCAGAGGGAGAGGGATAGAGAAACCCCAGCAGACTCCTTGCTGAGCTAAAGCCTGATACCGGGCTTGATCTCAGGACCTGAGGTGACCTGAGCTGAAAGCAAGAGTCGTACGCCGAACTGACTACGCCATCCAGGGGCCCCTTGGCTCCTTTCTTACCCCAAACCTGCTCCTTCCTGGTGTGTCTTTCCCCAGTAGGTGGAACTGCCTTTCCTCCATTGGGCTTGGTTCTAAAACCTTGGATTTATCCTTTGACACCTCTATCCACCAGCTTAATTCTGGCAGTGCTATCTTCAGAGCAGTTCTGAGTTTACCCATCTCTCTGTGGCTGCCCCTGAGTTCAGACCATCATCATCTTTGCTTATGCTACTGCAGTGATTCAGGAACCAGTCTCCTTTTTTCCCAGTTTTGCACTGTATTCGCACAACAGATAATCACTTTAAAACACGGTAGAAACCCTGCAGTGGCTTCTTATCACTCTTAGAACAAATCCACCATGGCCTACAAGGCTGTATATGGTCAGGCCTCTGCTAAATAAGCCATCTCCTCTACCACCTTATTGTGTATTAGTGTTATCAAATTTAGCAAACTCATTTCTACTTAGGCTGCCTGCTTGGAATATTTTCCTTTACAAGTTTGGATGACTAATTCTCTGTTCATTTTGGTCTCTGCTTAAGTCACATCCTCAGAGAGGCTTTTCTCTGCCCACTCTACCTGAAATAATGCCCCACCGCCATTACTTATATTCTCTTGTTGATCTTTCTATATATCTGTAGTCCTTAAGACTACTTGATACATTTTATATTTGTCTATAATAGGCCCCCAACACAAGAATGTATGTATGTTCCATATGAAGACAAGGAATTTGTTGTCTTATTTAACTCCTGTATCCCTAGCAGCTAGAAATGCTAGCATGACGCAGAGTATCTAGCATGTAATAGATGCTCATTAAAATATTGTTGAATGAATGACTTTCTTAAAAAGCAAAACTACAGAAGTGCACGAGATTAAAAAAAAAAAAAAACAACAGTGTCCAGAATTAGAGGAGTAAACATTTTTAGTTCAAGTAAATGGAGAAAACCTTTAATTTTTAATTCTCTTTTAATGAGATTCATAAAAGAAATTGCATCTTTGAAAACAGAATTGTGAAAATTTCAGATTATTGGAAAAGCATGATTACAATTATTTAAAAAGTGTGGTGGAGACAATGAATTGCAGTGTAAATACAGTTGAAAAGAAGGTCGGGAGTATCACCTTGAGCAAACTAACCTGCCAGAGCTGAGAGAAAAAGGATTAAAAAAAAAAGGGAAAAGATGGGCAAAAAGAATTTTCTGAACCAGATTTCCTTTTTTTGTCATAGTACATGATATATTCCTTTTGGTCAAGGATTTTGGTGCTTTTGATGCTTTGTCATTCGTGACATAATCTTTTGAATTATTTAGCCAATGGAGATTAACTTTTTTTTCTTTAAACCAGAGTTGTATCTGCCATTTAGATGGTGTTAAGTAAGGCTTAATATGAGACATACCAATGTATTAATGATATTAAGTACATTGAACCACCATGAGAACCTGGACATTATTATTCTTGCTTTCATCTTTAGCTCTCCACACCTTATCAGTGATCAAACCTTGCATTATATACTTCATAGATGTATTTTAAAATCTCTGTACTTTTGTCCCCTTTTCGCCTTTGTGGTTTAGTTAATGAAATAGTTAATATTAATAAAACCAATTTTATAGGTTTGTTGTGAGGGTTAAATACCTAACATACCGTAAGTGCATTTTAAATGTTTGCTACTTATGCTAATATTGTTATTGTACGAGCTTGGCTCAGATCATTATCATTGCTTACCAAGACTTGTCTCTAGACTTCTCTCCACTGTTACCCTTCTCCCAGTTCCCAGTTCTGTTCTCTTCAGCCTGAGTAATCTAAAGGCACATCTAATTGGATTACTTGTATTTAACACTTCCTGGTATTTAAAACTTCCCAGTGGGCTCCCTTTTAACATTGGGGTAAAGTCTGTAAAACTTTCTGTTAACACACCTTAATGAACTCTAGCTTCTCTGTGTAAACAGGCTGCGCTTTTGTACTGGGGTTTGTAGGGGGGTCGGGAGGAATCCTGTCAAAACAGAGTTGGGTGTGACTTTGCCAGGACAGATGGACAACAAAGGGCTTTCTGGTTCTTAAAGCATAGCCATAATAATCCTAGTTTGTAAAGATTTTAGGCAGGTATTGATAACCAGATGCCCATTCTGGTTATAAAAATATCTTAAGGCATGCATAGATGTACAAGCTTTGTGTGGTACTACTTTGTATAATCTCTGTGGAAACTATGTGCATTATATTTTGATAAGGCAACTTAATGAGGTGATTTGCTTTGTGAAATGAATTATGAGCCAGTTAAGAGTGAACATCTAACAAAGATGGTAACGTTAGGTTTAGAATGGTCAGTTTCGAGCTCTTCATTCTAACATTTTATAACATTAATACACCAAGGCTTGTTTGTTAAGATCACACCTATACAGCAAATGTATTAGCAACTGTTTATCTTTTTGTTCTTTGTTGCAGGAGGGTATGGTTCCATTCCATTTTATCCAAACATGATATCAGATTATCCAGGAACAAGTTAAAAAGAAGGGAGACTGGTTCCAGAACACATCTCTGGAAATTACCCTTTGGACCCTGACTCTCATGGCAACATTACAATGTAGGTTCTGTATGAGCATCAATAGCCAGTGGTCTTTGTTGAGCCTATCACATAACATGTTCCTGTTCACTGAGTCAGAGGTTGAAAAAGGTTATTATACAGGCTGCTAGCAATTACTTTATTATTGGAAATCATGGTGTAATCAAAGTGATATTTTGGTCCAGAGACCTAGGAGTACAGAATCTTACCCACGACCAGTCCTGCTTCAGCCTGAGGCTTCTTGAGTGTACAGTCGCTGACTTAATGATGGTTTGACTAATGATGTTTCAACTTTATGATGGTACAAAAGCTGTATGCATTCAGTAGACATTGTACTTTGAATTTTGATCTTTTCCCGGACTAGCGATACACGGTATGATACTCACTCCCAGTTGGCCACGTGACCACAAGGGTAAACAGCCAGTACACTTAACAATGATTCTGTACCCATACAACCATTTATTTTTCACTGTTGCGATAGTTATTCAGTAACTTACATGAGCTATTCAACACTTCATTATCAAACAGGCTTTGTATTAGATAATTTTGCCAACTATAGGCTAACGTAAGTGTTATGAGCACATTTAAGGTAGGTGGGGCTGAGCTATGATGTTTGGTAGGTTAGATGCATTTAAATGCATTTCAGTTTATGGTTTTTTCAATTTACAGTGGGTTTATTGGTCTGTAACCCCATCTTAAGAGTATCTATATGTAAAGAAGCAGCAAAGTGGGGCAGCTGTAGCACTTTGTTAGTAGTTTGGGCTTTAGCCTCAGGCTCCAGGGAGCTTTGCTGGACCATTTGGAGAACTTTACCTAAGCCAGATTGGCCTCTGTAGCCTAGAAACAGTTACGGTAAATGCTTGTTTCTTTGTGCAGCAAAGCCCAAACCCCAGCCAACATCTTCTGCTTACCAGCGTGCCTACTGTGTGCCACATTCAATGCTCATTTCTTTACATTTATTGCTTGGTTACCCCTCAAAGCAACTCTGTGAGATAGGTATTTAAAGATGAGGAAACCGAGTCTTTAAAAGCCTTAGTTACTTCCTCAGGGTTATATAGGCAGGTGAAGTGAAGAAATGTCTAGTCTGACATCTCATCATTTCCTGCACAAGTTTCTTACTTGTGGCCCCAAGAATGTATTACAGATACGCTAAGATAATGGTCCCTTGTTCCTGGGGATGCTTGCTGGGCTGGACAGGGGGGTACTTAGCTGATTAGATTTTCTGACTGAATAGACATGAACAGCCTAATCTTTTATACTAGTGTGCCATACAAATATTATATTCTGTGTATGCCCTGACATGAGGAAGATAGAGACACATTGGCCTGTTCCACTGAAAGTAACAAGGGTCAGCAAAAGAAAGCATTTGTTCCCACTTCTTACAGCCATCCTCTGATCAGCCTCTCTGGCTACAGTAATATGCCATAGTCAGTGCCAAGTGGGAAAGATTGTTAGGAGAATCTGGAAGGGAGACAAAGAAATGGTTTGAACCCACTCCCCTAGTAACCGGTGAGCAGGTCAAACCTTACTTTAACAGGAGGAAGAGATTCCTAAAGGGATGGCACACACTTAACTTGCTTTTTAGGCCATAATAAAATGTTCTTAAATCTTGAATATACCACTTTTGTTGGACAAGTGGACTGACCTTTGAGAAAAGGTAACAAAAAGTTTGAGCTCCATCTAGAGGTCAACAATGGTAAAGAAGCATCATAATGGGAAATAACCTAAAGCTAGCCTACAAGAAAGAAGCTGGCAAGAAACTAGCATTTTATAGATGCATTATCCAGAAAAATATTTTCTTACTTAATAAGTAATATATACTTATTTATATTAGTTACCTTTGAGAAGAAATTTGGGGTAATCATACTATAATTAGCTATGTGGGGTCAATCCTGAAATTCAGTGTTTGCTGTATTAGGGTATATTGAACTAATAAAGGAGAAAGGATCATGAAAATAGGTTGTGTCCAAACAAAATAGCATGCTTCTTAATGGGAGCTCTGAGCTCTGAGAATGAATTTCTGTGCTATCAGAACATTCTGACAGCAGGTCCTTGACTTTAGCAGAGCTAAAGGTGATCAGTATACTAGCTGTGTTCTGACCCCCCTCCACCTCCCCAGCTTCTGAAAAGAAAAGGACAATGAGCACCAGAAGATTAATATGCTGAAGTCCAAGTTGCAGGCATATGTTAAAACTTCTTAGAAAGCTAACATATAGTTTAAGTTTTAGAACCTCAGCTGACTAAAAGAAAAATCTATTTCAGACAGAAGTCTTAGTCCTGGTCAGATACTCCATGGAGGAGAATTAGTTACGGTGCTCACCTTTACAGTATTTACTCCTTTTGTTCTCAATGTTTTATTCTTCTATTCAGAACTCATACATAGTCAGTATTGTAACTATAGAATGAAAAAGTTAGAAGTCATGTTTAATTTGTAGTAATATTAAGAATATATGAAAGTTACATGTTTTTTAACAGTTTCTGAAGTGCTCAAAAAAACAGAAGGATGGAAGCATCCCACAAAGGGACGCAGAAGCCAGCCTGAAAGAGCTCTCAATGACCGAATCTGGAATAATTTGAACAATACAATAATGACATAGTAAGATTATAACCCGAAGTATGAAATAAATAAATATGAGTTCGTATAGGTAAATAACCAAATAAGTGGCGGAAGGAAGACATATTTCTCCAACAGAAGAATTTCATGTAATTTATGTAGATTAACACTCCCAATCCTTAAATGTAGGCTGCATTTAATGACTTCCTACCTCGTGGAGGAGGGGATAACTTTATAGTGGAGAAACCTGGCAGTCATCAATAAGAAATATTGTTAAAATGTACCCTTGCCTGATGTAGTAAGAATGACACTTCACCTCTGTGATCTTTCTGCCAGTAAGCCATACTAGCAAGTGTGGCCATGAGAAAAACAGTCTCAAATCTAGGGACGTACTGTAAAGCACCTGGCCAGTACTCTTCAGAACTGTCAAGGTTATCCAAAACAAGAGAAATCTGAGAAACTGTCATAGACCAGAAGAAGCTAGAAACAAGAGGACTAGGTGTAATATGGGATCCTGGATGGTATCCTGGAACTGAAAAAAGACATTAGAGAAAAATGAGTGAAATCTGAATGAAGTGTGGAGTTAGTTAATATTCCAGTATTGGTTCTTCAGTTGTGACAGAAAAACCATAGCAAATGTAAGATGCTAACAAATAAGGAAATACCTAGGCGGAGGTGTACGGGAACTGTCTGTACTACTGTCTTT
This sequence comes from Ursus arctos, assembly GCF_023065955.2. Lineage (NCBI taxonomy): Eukaryota > Metazoa > Chordata > Mammalia > Carnivora > Ursidae > Ursus > Ursus arctos. The sequence goes on along the minus strand of NW_026622775.1, from coordinate 66,447,860 downwards.
GCAACTCTTACGTAAATCTAAAATTATGCTAAAATTAATTTATGGAAAACAAAGATTGGGTTTGGTTAACTTTTGTGCTATGTAGCTTTTGTTCAGTGATGTTTGAGAAGTCATCCCCAGGTGTCTTGAACAATGGGGAACTTCTCTGTTATGTGTATATGCATTATCACTTGCAGTTAAGTAGCATGTAGTGAGTAGTGATCAGTGACACAGGAATCTCCAGTACCATGGTTTACTGATGTAGCAGTGGCGGGAGTTGAGCAGAGTAGAATCGTGCTTTACTGCCTCAGTTCTGTTCTGATTTCACCATTGATTGACTTATAACTTACAGAAAGTAACTTGTGTTAAATCACTGTTTTTGATGAATTCCAGGTTACAAAGAAAGAAATCTGAGATCCGTTTTTGTCAGTGCGGTCTGGACTAGTGGACTAACAGAGATCCATGGTCATGGGTGGAGTTATGCAGCATTTACAGATGTGTTGCCCTTTCAGGTCTTTAATTTTCCATATTCCAAGTTGCTTGATAAAAAGCGCATTATTTTTCTCAAGCCATTATTATGTTTTCTTCCTCCCCTAGATGTGTTAACTGAATACATTTTATATATGCTCTGTGAAAGATAAATCCTCTGTCAGTGTTTCTTTGCAAATGATATTTCTTTGCAAATTTTGAAGTTCCTAATTGACTTACTCATGTCCAAAATATATCTTAATAGTACAGCTGAGAGACTACATCTCCAGTAGTCTTGGAGACTTGCCTAATGGTTAATGAAGGGCAGAGGGAAAGAGTGGAAAGGGAAGAGGATTTCAAGAAAAATGATAGCAAAATGTGAAAGGACATTGGCAGAATAAGAACATTGGATGTTTCCCTTAAATTCTCTAACACTTTAGATAACTGGAAGACATTAGTGAGCATCTTTACACATTTTTAAAAATTTTTGGATTATTTCGGTAGGATGGCTTCTGGAACCTGATACAAAGTTCCAAGAGAATCAGTGCTTTGTGGCTGTTGATATAAATAATGAAATAGTTTTCCAGAATAACTGGATATGCTTCTCTCTGCAATGTAGGTAGAACAATTTATACTTTTTCCTCTAGCTTAATAGACAGAAAATGGTGCTTTAAAAAATTAATTTAATTTTGAGTAGATATTTTCTTATATTTTACCAGTATCGCTCTTATGTGAATTCTCTTACCATGTTGTATTAGCTGTTTGTGGAAATACAAGTATTTTTTTTCCTAATCCACTTGTCTTAGATATTGTGTAAAAATAACATTTTTCTTTTATTACGTATTATCCCTCTGGTGTATTTCTACCCCTCCAAAGATCTAATATGAAAAAAAATTTTTCTCCTGCTGGGCCACATACAGAAAGGCTAAAGGAATGGGGATAAGAAAGGTGATATTTCAAGCAAGGCAGACAACATACCCAAGCTAAAGAAGGAGGCATTAGAGTGGGCCTAAGTGTAAATGTGGAAGCTGTATATAAAATACATCAGCCTTTCTAGAGAATTTGGCCAATGCTGTGGTACAAGAAAGGAGGATGGGTATATTTAGGGGAGAGGTTCATATTGTTTTCTTATGATATAATTTGCAAACAGTGAAATTCACCCATTTTAGCTTACAGTTCTTCAAGGTTTGATTTTTTAAAAAAACATACAGATGGGGGCGCCTGGGTGGCACAGCGGTTAAGCAGTCTGCCTTCGGCTCAGGGCGTGATCCCTGCGTTACGGGATCGAGCCCCACATCAGGCTCCTCTGCTATGAGCCTGCTTCTTCCTCTCCCACTCCCCCTGCTTGTGTTCCCTCTCTAGCTGGCTGTCTCTATCTCTGTCGAATAAATAAATAAAATCTTTAAAAAAAAAAAAAACATACAGATGGGGTGCTTCGGTGGCACAGTTGGTTGAGAATCCAACTCTTGGTTTCAGCTCAGGTCATGATCTCAGGATGGTGAGATCCAGCCCCACGTTGGGCTCCAGGCTCAGCGTGGAGTCTGTTTAAGACTCCCTCTTCCTCTCCCTCTGCCCCTCCACCTTGCACGCATGCGCACTTGGGCACGCACGCTTTCTAAAATAAATCTTTTTTTTTTTTTTAACATTTTACTTATATATTTTTAAAGATTTTATTTCTTTATTTGACAGAGACAAAGTGGGGTAGCTGGAGAGGGAGAAGCAGGCTCCCTGCTCAGGGAGCATGAGTAGGATCAAATATGCTCTGTAATTTTTTTAAAGTGGGTGTTGTAACGTAGATAACATTCTTTCTTAATACAAATAGATTTTACTTTTTTGCACTGAGAATGTAAGGTATACATGGACAAACTTTGGAGAGAGATACACTAATACAACCATAGTGGTTCTCAGAAGTGAGGTTAAAAGTGATGATTGTCTTTTTTTACAAAGCAGTTTGTGGGACAAGTTGTTATAATTCCATTACAGATTTTACATAAATCATAGTGTATATAAAGACATCATATACATATTTTATAATTTGCAGAAGTTTGCTAAAAGACTGTTTAGCGATTACCCATCATTATCTCTTAGTGGTGGGATTTCACGTTTTCTTGTTCTTTCAGTTTTTTTTTAAGTTGGTTAAAGTGATCACTGTATTGTTTTTTTACAAAAACAATTGTCTTAAATATTTATATACTTAGGTTCCTGTAAATCTTTTTAAGTACTTTTATTGCAGTACTGGTTTTTACCTTCTGCCTTGGAATTGTAAGATTACCAAGTGGTTAGTTAGAACCAATGGTTCTTAATCTTTAGCTAGTTTATTGTGGTTAGAGAATGTGGTCTTTAAATTTGTAATTAGAATTCTTTAAGGGACTGTGTGGCTCAGTGGATGAGTCTTTTAAAAATTGCATAGCTCTTTGGAAGATAATTAATTTTTTATATTGGTAAAAGTTCTCTGCAAGTGTGTATCAATTATATCTTTCAAGTGTGTATACTTTCTCCTCCCTCCCCCTTCTTCAAATCTGTCAGGCATGGAGAGGCATATGTCAGTCTTATACTGTAGTTAAAATTTTTGTCAATTCCGATGTTTCTAATAACCCTGCATTGTAAAAAATCTTTGGGTGTAAAGATTCGTTACTGTTAACATCTCTACCACACTTTTTATCAAATATACACATTATAAACTCTTTTGTCCTCTTGAATTCTTTTTTACTTAATTTAACCAATGATTGGAGGCAATATTGGCATTTACTAGGAATGGGCCAAGTGTGTTAGCTATTTGGCAGTTTGCAGGATGGTCTTGAACAAGAAAAAATCATCCTGCTCTGCATGACTTAGAATATTCTGCCAAATGTTCATAGTACTGAAAAAAACTTATTCTGAACCTAAAATACAATTCTTTTATCAGGTTTTTTGTTGTTGTTTTTGCATGGGTTTAATGTACATACTGAGGTTTACTGTGATTTACACAAGGGAAGATTGTGCTTTGAAATATTAGAATTTTTTTTTTTTAAAGATTTATTCTATAAAGAGTGAGCAGGGAGGAAGGGCAGAGAGAGTCCTAAGCAGGCTCTGTGCCACCAGCAGAGCCCTAAGCAGGGCTCAATCCCAGGTCCCTGAGATCATGACCTGAGCCAAAACCAAGAGTTGTACACTCAACTGACTGTGCCACCCAGGCACCCCTGAAATATTAGAATTTTACAAAGAATTCTCCATGATTTTGCAAAGTCACATCACCAGTGCAGGCTGTAGATGGTTTTTGAGTTACCACTATTATATACCTGTATAAGTCTGCATTTGTAACTGATCTGTTGTTGTGGTTATTCTGCATACAGTGTCATCATGCTTGAATGTTTACATACTGGTCTTAAAAAAAAAAAAAGACACCCTTTTTTCTGGGACTGCAGTGACCCATGTGGTAGATACCTGTTAGTATCCTACAAGTCAGGTCTTTGTTCTTTTTTCCTGTTTCGCTCCTGCCTTTTTTTTTTCTCCCCTATTGCTAGCCCTTCAAGTTCTTAATCTTTTCTACTGCAGTATCTAATCTGTTAATGCCATCCAGTGTATTTTTCTTTTCTAGGTGTTCCTTCTTTGTCTTTTCTCTTATATTTCTCAACATGTTCATAATTCTATGTTCTGGAGCATATTTACAACAGCTGTTTTAAGGTTCTTGTCTGCTGGGACCTTCATTCCATCATTTTTGTTATTTCTGGTTCTGTTGGTAATTTTTCTTCTGGTTATGGGTCACGTTTTCCTACTACTTTACTTTCTGGTGATTTTGGAATGAATGCCAGACATAGTGAATTTACGTTGTTGAGTGTTGGATTTTGTTCTAGCACATCGTTACTTGAGGTAATTTTGATTTTTTTTAAAATTTAGCTTTGTTAGGACAAATTCAGTCTTTGGTGCTGATTTAGTCCCACTACTAAGGGGATGCTCTTCTAAAGACTTTACCTGATGCTCATTAACTGTGAGATTTCTCTATTCCAGCTGGTAGGAATCCTTAACAATTCTGAACCCTCCTAAGCTTTCTGGTGGTTCTTTACTAGGCCTTATGGAATGTTCAGATGGGTATTAAATTAAGGATCCTAAGTGTCCTCTCTGTAAATCCCTCCAACTTTCTTTTGGTACTCTGCCACAAATTCCAGCGGATTCTGCTTTCTCTAATCCCCAGTTTCTATCTCCACAGCTAAGTGAGAGTGCTGGTCTGTATTTGAATTCTTCCTGACTACACTCTCCAAAAGTAAAGCGGGTTAGATATACGACTCCATTTCTTTCTATTGTCTAAGGGTTCACAGTCTAACAGTATATTGTTCGTTTTCTAGTCCTTCCCAGCAAGAGGATGCATCCAGATTGTCTTATTTTCCCTCATGGCCAGAAGCAGAAGACCAATCCACCCTCATCCTCACCCACATGTCAGAGCTAATAATTATTTGCTCACCTAATGTATAACAATTATTGTTCATTACTACCATGTATATATTTTCCCTTGTCTGATTTTTTATGCTGAGAATGTTGTATTTCTGTGCCCTGTTTATTATACCACTTAAGAAATAGGGAAGATAGGTAACAAGAAGGGAATGTTACGTCTGGTGAAATAAAAACAGACCAGTAATACTGCTGTTGTCACTTTACCACCATCAACTACCTACCACTCCACCTCCAAAAGAAAGCAGTTATTTTGCCTTTTTAGAATGAAACCCAGCTACTGATGGTTTAGAAGGAAAAAGTGTTGGAAGAAATGAGTTCCATTTTATATAGTGCATTATAATTCCTTGGTTTTTATTAACAGTGTGTAAGATTTAACAATAAAGGTCAAAAACATTGTGCATATTAAGTTTTCTTACTAAAAATTTGATTGTGCCTTTAAGTGCTGTCTTTATTTTGGCTTGGAATTCAGTCTCTGCCTGAAATTGCTGTGTGTTGACTTAGTGCACAGGAGGGCAGTTGAAGGGCAGTCGTTCTTTTATAAGATTAACACAGGCAGTTTTTTCATTGTGAAATAACATTTTTATTGGCCATAGGAAATATCTTATTATTTTCTTTAAAAGAGGAAGTTTTTGTTTTTCGATTTTTGTTGTTTGTTGCTATTGGTTTGGGAGAACATGGCCCAGTTGATGTGTTATACTGGGCCATCCCTTGAGTTTAGTAACAGTGAGGTTAATGTCTTTGCTTTTTTTAAAGCATGTTATAGTTACTTTAATCTCTAAAGTGTTCTCAAGTTTTCGTTAATAGTTTGTTTTAAAACTATTATCCAGGAATCTAAATTTTCTTGAAACACATTTATGTTTTCATCCTGCAGCAGTCCATGTATTGTAAGATTGTTGTTTTATTTTACCCGTAGCTCACTGTTTAAAGGTTCAAAATTATCTTCGGTCCAGCATTCTTGGCTTTGCAGTAGCAGTCAGTGTCCAGTCTGTTTTAGACTAACACTGTCCAGTGTGGGAGCCAGGTGTTGCTTGTGATGACTGTATTAAATTGTGCAGATACAGGAGACTTCCATTGTAACACAGTTCTGTTGAACACCACTGTTGTGGACTTCCTGCAGTCATCACCTCTATTTTTTAAAAATGGTATGGAACATGAAAAGAATATTTTCTAGGAGTGGATTTATTATAATTTTCCCAAAACTGATACCCTTGTTTGGTCAACCTTGCTGGGGTGTAGTGTGATACAGGTGCACGCTTTTTAGAGCCATGCTTCTTCCTCACCTTTTGTGCATCATGGTACCCCTAGAAAGCAGTTACGTCAGAATGGCACACTGAGGTAAATAGGTTGTTCAGGATAGGAGGTTAACCAATTTGGGTGTTTTGCAGTATCCAGTCAAACTCATAACCCATTCCTGGCATACCAGTGTGCTGTGGCACCTGCAGTTCAAAGCTCAGTTTCATAGTGTTCTTCTTAAGTGATTCCTGGATGTTTTGTGATTCTGTAAGCAGCATTTGGTTTTGCTTTTCATATGTCATATTCTCGGTGAGACCATGTGAGATCTTGGCATTTCACGAGTCAAAAAAAACTTAAAGCATCATCCAGAGACTTGGAGATTTAATAGGTGCTTGTGTATATTTGATTGTTCGTATGCTTGTGTACAGATGGCTGAGCATCCAGAAATCAAGATATCTTTTCTTTTGGGGGGAGGGGATGAAGGAACACCATTGACACAGTGCCTATTTAAATCCCATCATACAAACCAGGAAAATAATTTACTTATCTGAAATATGGCTGTATTAAATACATGAAATATAAAAATTACAGCAAGGAAGCCACAAGTCTATCCACCCACCTCCACCAAATGTAGTTGCTTTACACTGTTCTACTAAGCAGTGGTTTGGTTGGCTATTTCTAAAATTTTATTTGTTGGCTTTTGGCAAGATGAGTAATAACAAATACCAGTATCTTAAGAATATCTGTAAATTGAAAAAGTTGTATGCCTTTCATTCATTGTTTCTCTTCCTTCCAAAAGGACTTCTGTGGTGTATGGTATCTTTGGTTCTTGCCCTTCCCTAACATTCAGCCTCTCTTGATACTTAGGCGAGGTGCTTAGTTGTTTCTAGGATTCCTCAGCCTATCTCAAGTGTGCCTGTTAAAATTTTGTACCCTTGCTGCAAAGGTGGTTCAGTATTAAGGATTTATAACATCACTTTACTCTGGAATTCTAGTTGTTGTAAAATAACCATTCCTGGGATGAGTGACCATTGTGAGAACAGATGTCTTTTTTTTTTTCTTTTTCAAATTTTTATTTAAATTCTAGCTAGTTAATATATGTAAGAACAGATGTCTTATTTTTCTTGTTGCAGCTTGCACTAAAATACTGTTCTTTTTCTCTTCTCCTTTCCCTGCCCTACCCTTCTCCTCCTTCTCCCTCTTACATGCGCATAGACACAGACCTACACACTTCTCTCTGCTTCCCCTCCCTATCACATATTCAGTGACTGCATCCTAACTTGCTTCGTGAACCAGTACTGTCTTTAGTACCTGGGGGTAGTGTAATCAAGGCTGCTTTATTACTTGATCCTTGTCCTCTCTTATTATAGAGACGTAGACTCCCCATCACCACCATCCCCATCCCGCATCTCTCTTCAGCCCTTTTGCTATAATGACCTCCTTAATCATCTCTAGATTTTTTTCCTGGCCAGGTCACCTAAGGAAGATCAAGACTTCTCCACTTTTGGAAATCGAGCCTATCTTGCAGCATACCTGTCCCTCCTGCTTTCCGCTACTCAGCAGGGAAGTTAGTCAGGCTGGTCTTACCATCATCCTTGACTTATCCCTTATTAAGTTATAGCCATGACAGCTTATCTGCTTAACGTGGGGTTGTGATTAATTTAAGTGAATGCAACAATTTGTACCTGGGAAAAAGATGAAATAATTTAAATACTGAGCCAACACTATCTATTATTCATTGGATGAACAGGAAAATGAATCTCGTGTTAGGTGTGAGCATTTTAACAAGTTCTAGAGTTCATGGATACTTTTGGTGTGCAATGACTATATTCAAATTAAGTAGTTCATTTGATGCGTTAGCCAAAGAAACCCTAAACTAGCAGTGCAGTAGGGTAAATTGAGTTGGACTCACAGCAGAAAAGAATTTATGCTTGTTTGAGGGGTTTGAATTTAAAGATGATTTTATTATGCATGATTTTTACCTTATTCCCCAATTTTAGAACCTAACCTTCAAATAAGTGAGTCCATATATTCTGTCTGGTATTGTTAGCTTCTACTTACTTTCTGTCTCAAACTGTACTCTAATGTACTTTAAGTGCAGGGACTGTATATGTTTTTAATCCTTTAACATTCATACGGAAGTAAGTACAGTAGTATAGAGCACCCAATAGAATGGCTTTATGTTTGATTTCTTATTTGGCCCATTGCTTCGTGCAGTAGTGTATTGTTTAATATTTACATATTTAGTATTTACACTGTAGCTTTTCCAACATTGTTTTATTGTTGATCTTTAGTTTTGTACCATTGTGATTGAAAAATATACTTGGTTTGATTTCAGTCTTCTTAAATTTGTAATATTTGTTAGGTCTCTTTATGTGATTTAATCAGGGTTCTTCGGTGTATACTTAAAGAAAACGTGTATTCTGTTTTTCTTGGATGGAATGTTTTATATGTATATTTTTTAGAACCATTTATTCTGAGGTATGCTTCAAGTAAAAAATGTTTTTGTTGAAAAAGAAAAAAATAATTTTAACTGAGGGTACTCTTTTAAAATAAAGCATGTCAGGGGAGGTGTGTGGGAGATGGGTGAAACAGGTAAAGGGGATTAAGAGTGCACTTACCATGGTGAGCACTGAATAACGATATATAGAATTGTTGAATCATTATATTGTACACCTGAAACTAATGCAACACTGTATGTTAACTATACTGGAACTAAAATAAAAAATTTAATAAAAAATAGAATGGCTTTTAAATATTTACTTATGTTTGACTTTATGGAGTAGTCCAATATATTCAGTTTTACACCTTTATGTTACATATGCAAACACTAAACTTACTCTTTCCTCCTGATACCACTGACCATAGGGGGCTTCTGGGATAAGGTTTTTAACCTGGAAGTGGGGTGCTGTCCATACCTCTGAAGGTATATGCAAATTTTTGTGCACACTTAAAACATGCAGTTTTTTGGCACAGCATGTGTAACTTTTGTAGATTCTCAGAGTGTTCCAGAAAGGTAAAGTGTCTTGGACCTAGATAATGGAGAAAGCGAAGAAAGCTCTCCAAAATCAAGCTGGTCTTGTAAAAATCACTAAAAAGAAGACTATAAAATGCAGTGTTGGACAGATTATTGATAAAGAAACTTTGGTCAGTAATTTTAAAAATTTAAGGTATATAGTGTTCTTCATTATATCAACACTCTTAAATTCTTGCAGTGAGCTAATAGAGACCAGAAAATGACCCCTCTCATAGGAAAAGTTTACTTATTTCAGGTGCAGATGACAGTCTTTCCTAATTTGGCATAATACTTCATAGTGAAGCACTTGTTAGTAACAGTGGTAGTTTTTACAGTGTAGTTGCTTTATCTTAATGCCTGATTCTGTAACTTAGAAAACTGGCTCTGGTGTCAAAAAGCAAGTGAAAAACCCTAAAATTTTATTTAATGTTACTGTGAAATAGCACTGACTTTGGGTGTAATGACTGATTCTAGTAGCCTTTATGGTGTTTGGGAGCCATAAGAAGAGCTGTGCATATTGAAGCTATTGAAGGTGCATAGCACAAAGCATTTCTGCTATCCTTGTGTTCTGTTTGCACACTTTAGTTTGAGAGGCCATAATTTGAATTAATAATTTGATGTTTACAATTTCATCTGAAATCATTTTTACACTTAAAATTTTCCCCCATTTCAGTTATATCTGCTTTAATTTTGTAGGCCACCTTTGGGTTTGCATAAAGATGCTTATCAAAAGTATATAAGAAAGAAAATTAGCAACGTAATTATTAATGTTTAATGGTACTATGAAAATGTTTCACAGATTGTTAATTACATTCATGATTTTAGTGAAATACCAGTAAACTACTAGTATTTAAGTATTTATTACTTGCATTCTTATTAAAGTAGTCTCATACTGATTTATTCTGGAGGGAATTTTTTTTTTAAGAAACAAAATAATAGTGAAAGAACCTTAGATTTACTTATTTCTGATGACAGGTTGATCTATAGGTTTGGAACATGTTAGGAAAAACATGCTAAGTTCTGAAACTGTAGTAAGTTGGGAAGGAAAAACTAACATTTTTTCTTTGTTTTTGTTTCAATTATACAGCAGATATAATTTCTACAGTAGAATTTAATCATTCTGGAGAATTACTAGCAACAGGAGATAAAGGTGGTAGAGTCGTCATCTTTCAACAGGAGCAGGAGGTAAGTGTTTAAAGTTTAATACCTAAATTTCAGTTTGCTCTTGGGGCTAGAACTTGTTGCACTGAAGTATTTCATCAGAGGATATTGGCTTTTTTTTTTTTTTTTTTTTTTAAAGAAGTACGTGTTTATTCAAGCAGAATATCCAACGGATAGATAGCTCTGCTTCTCTTAGCTCTGTGTGTGTGTGTGTGTGTGTGTGTGTGTGTGTGTGTGTGTGTATGTGTGTGTATGTGTGTATGTATGTGTGGTTTTGATTTAAAAACATAGCACTTTAATCATTAGAAGATTTGGTTAGAGAAAGGAGTGGGAAGTGGTGGAATTAATCCAAGATTTTGACTGGTTTTGAAGCCTTGGCCCTTTTTTCCCCTCTCTCTTAGAAAAGTCCATAAAGCAAAATTGCTTTGTTCTCTTCTCAGTGCCTAGTTCGCTTTGTGTAATTGGGGGTGGGAGGCTAGTTTAAAGAAAAAGCTGCTCACTTATTTTGACATCAGTTCATACTAATATTGTTACTATGGTTTAAATAAAACGGTTTTAAATGACAATTGTATGTATACCCGTGTAATGTAATTTATAAGCTCAGTACCCCTTTTAAAATGAGTTGATTGGAAAATTGTTTCCTCTTCTCTTTGAAGAAAGGAATTTCTCATTGCAGACTCTCGAGATTAAAGTGAGTTTTGTTTTGTTTTGGGTATAGCTTAGGCACACTTCTAAATCTAATTGACAAGATGTCTCGCCAAAATTTTATGCTAAACAAAATTTGTCACACCAGATTTTCCCTTGCTCTCTCCCTCCATTTGTAAATCAAAGCTTAAACCTTACTTAAAATCATTTGTTTTGAAACATCCTGTCCCTGTCTATATATCCAAAAAGAGTTAAAAGTGATGTGCATAAATTGTAAGGGTTTACAAGTAGATGTCTAAATCATAACAGAGAGTTAGGTTTTAAAGGATTGTGAAGTTCCTTAAATAAGCAAAGAATCTAGTAATAATACTACTACTTTGCACTTCTATAGCGCCTTTGACCTGAGGATCTCAAAGTGCTTTACAAACACTAATGAATTAATCCTCACAACACCCCAGTGAGGTAGGTAATTTAATTTTAAAAGAAATGATTAATAGTGTCTGATTAGAAGATGCACAAACACTAAATATGTCTCCTTTTATTATTTTTTTGGATGGAAGACAATATGAAAAGACTCAAGCTTTTCTTGTCAAAGATTGTTCTTGTGGGAAGGGGGGGCAAAATCAGTTTTCTGTTCCTGTTTTCAAGCAACTAAAGTCTTGACCATAGGAATCTTGAAATACTTAGAGTTGAAATGGAACCTTACAGATCATTACAGTTTCCCTTTTTTTTTTTTTTAACAAATGAGAAAGTCAGGATATTAAGAGATCACTTGATTAGTAGCAGAACTAACAACTAGAACCCAAAACTTCTGACATGTTGTCTTCAATGCCTTTCATGTTAGATAACCAAAATATGAATGTTAATTTTGTTACTCAGAATTTGAGCTGGCATTCCTGTAAGCATTCTCTGCTCTTGAGTGTTTTTTGTTTTGTTTTGTTTTTCCTGGAAGTTAATTACTGTCTATACTTTGCTTTTATTTTTAAAAAGGTGTTTGGAACTTTCAATAAATGTAGTAGGGGTTTGATAAATGTACTCAAGAGTAATAGTTGAAGGCTGTCAGTAATCCCTTAAATTGGAATAAAAGGTCTAACAGAGTTACTGAAATTGCTTGAACATTTTACTTGTATTGGGAAACAAGGCCAAAATTTGAAGCAGATATTTCTTTTGTGAAATGCTATCGAAGATTCTAAAGTACTGATACTTAAAATCCATGCCCCTACAACAAGGAATTTAGCAAAATGACTTTTTGAGAAGGGCACTGGTATCTATCATTCTTACCTGCGTTTAAGAATTCAAGACCGATTCATTATTTAGAACTCCAGATTAGTAGGTGGTGTGTTTTCTGAGAATTACTTAGTGTATCAGTATTTTTAAGTGATGGATTAAATTATGATGATGTAATGATTGCTTTCCTCCTCCGAAACTTGATCTTGTTAATACTAATTTGGTGCCTATTACCTAATTTATTTTCCACATTTTTAAGCCATATCTTATACTGGAGCTTCTAGTATAGGGCTGTCTTCAGGACAGTCACTGTTTATGTCACTGATCATGTATGTGCTGTTTACATCTAGAGGCACCTTTGTATCAGTACCTAATATATTTAGATTAGATTTTTATGAGGTCACACCTATTATATCTGTAAAACAGTGTTATAGTTTGAAAAGTGGAAGATAAAGAAGTTCCTTTCCTAGTTTTTAGATAATCACAGGAAAAGTTTTTATCAGAAGGTTACATTGCTTAGTTTAATAGCAGAGCTCTGGAATTAGAAACTTTGATTTTTAAATTTTAGTCCAGCTTCTTCTAACAATCACAGCTACCATGCATACATTTCAGGGCACACTGGTGCCTATCCATGGAGCATTTCTTAGTCTCTGACGGCGATGCTGGCTCTGTTTGAGAAACACAGTGGCATTTGCATTATTGTGGCTTTATCTTCTCACCCATTGGCTGGGTGAGAACTTCACTTAACTGGCACATCAAACTGACACCTTTAACTCACCTTTCTGTCTCACTTCTGTTATGCTTCAAATGTGGCAGGACCCCTGCCTGTCTTCCTGTTGGGTACCTCTTGCTGCTTGTCCCTCTTTTCCCCTGTCAAAGAAGCTGGGTATTCATTTAGAGGGTAGGTTCTTCATTCAGTTTGAATGTATTTCAGCCTGGTGATCCTGTAACATTTTTTGCTGTGATTTAATATTTTTATAACTAATATGTTCTTACAGTTTTCTATTTGATAGAATCTCTTGATAGAAGCAGGTCATGTAGGGAAATTGAGGCACAAGGGTAAGCTGATTTCCATGAGGCATCCCACCTACTGTGTTTTGATATCCAGTCCCGTGTTTATAGCATGTCCTGAAATAGGTAAACAGTCTTACTAACTTATTGTCATAGCTTATATGTAATAGCTTTGTACAACAAAGTAGATGGTGGGATATTTTTTTTTTGATAAAATATTAATACAGTTTTTCTTGGGAGATTCCAAGCCAGTGTTAGAATAGGTGTGGTTGATGTTTTGTATTTTTTAGGGGAGCATTGTTTTTAAAGGGACAATTAATTAAGGAGAAAGGTGAGAAGGGAGATTGTTCCTTTTTTCAATTCCTCCTAGATTATTATACAGCCTTTGTTTTTTGTTTTCTAGAAGTGCTAGTAATTTTCTAGGATCCCCTCTCCCCCCGTCTCTCTCTCTTTCTCTGTCTTATGTGGTATTCCTAAAACTCCTTAACAAGAGATAGAAGAAACCTTAGAAATCATGCTTATCCCGAAAGATGGGTAGGGGTTTAATATGATTGCATTTTCTTTTTAAATTATTTGGAAAGACTAGAATGGGGCTCAAAATCAACAAGATATTGTTTACTAGAATTCAGTATCATATATACAAAGGAGTTGATTTAGTTTGATGTTTAAATGAAGGAATTGATCACACTCACTGTTCTGGGGTGATGTGGCAGCATTCACTCAACATAGTATTTACTGAGCGCCAATCAAAATAGCAAATTTAGCAGAGAGTGGTTGAAGGGACCGAGGCTGTAATAGCCAGGAGAAGAGATGTTGTAGAGTCTTGATATTTAGAGATTTGTGCAAGAAGAAACGATTAGTTTCTTTTGTATGTGGAAATAAATGCACAAGAGCTGATGCCTGTCTGTCAGGGATATTACAGAAAGAATACACGAGAAGTTCAAGAAAATACCACTGTGGTGTCTTCATAATCAGCGGATCTATAAAATGAGATTTCTTTCCTAAGCTTCCAGGCTTTCACTATCTTCATTTTTCATTCACTCTTTGATCTAAGTTTGTGTTTTTCAGAGTACAAAATGTTGGAATCACCTGGGAACATATATTTCAAATGCAGATTCCTAGACTGTGTCTCAGAACCACTAAATCAGAATGTCTGGAGGCCTGAGATTCCACTTTTACTTTTTTTTTTAAGTCCTTTGGGGACTTCACCTAATAGAAAATATAAAATTGAAATTGTCTGCATTCCATTACCACGATAATGATAAAAGCTCCAAAATACAGCTTCAAGTTTGTATTATCTAAAAATACATTTAATTTTCCCAAGATAGGTCATATGATAACGTAGAGAAGAATGCACAGAATCACAAGTGTATAGTTCTATAAATTTTCACAAAACAAACACACTTGTGTAACTCTTACCTGGATCAAGAAATGGGGTATTACTGGCACTTCAGAAGCCTTCTCTATCCTTTCTTGTCACTACTACCCTCTACCAAAGCTAACTGTCAATTTGTTTTGCCTGTATTGAACTTCATATGTATATGGTACATTCATAGAAACTTAAGTGCTAAAATGTATAGGGTTTTTCAAAGGTTCTCAACCTTTGGTGTCATGGATTTCTTCAGCAGCCTGGTCAATTCTGTGGATTTCTCAGAGTGTTTTAAATGTATAAAATACATAGGATTAGAAGGAAACTATATTAAAAAATATTTTTCAAAGTTATTAATACATGTTTTTTTGCGGACAGGAGCTGGGGTGTGATTTTAAAACATGTCATTTCTGTAGTGACAAAGTCACAGGTACTGCTAATATGATGCTTTATAACCTCCATCCATAATTGAAAGAAATGCTGAATTTCAGCTGGACATTAGTGGGGAAAAATATGTAAACTTCCATCATATCCAAGTTCACAAAATCCCTGGTTTCTATCCATGGGTAGGTAGTATGTGGGCCCCAACTTAACAGTCCCTGGTAATGTTGTCTCCTTTTACCAATAAAGAGATTAGGGGCGCAGGTGATAGGTTTACTCATCCAAAGTCATACAGTTAATAAGGTGAACCCTTATACTAGAACCAGCATTCCTATTTGCCTGGCCATAGCTTTTCCCATTCCGACTTGGGTATAGCAACAATAGTTTTTGTCCCGGGCCCTCTGCCAAGGTCGCTAAATTTTACTTCATCTTCACAGCAAAACAGTAAAGGTGTATGCACACTTCCTATCTGTGTCTCAGTTTATTACCAATTTATAAATGAATTGAGATTAGAGAAGATAAATAACTTTTCTAAGATCACACAGCTAGTGAAGTTGGGTAAAAGCTAATTCTGTATAAATTGGAAGAATACCCAAACACTGAATCTTGTTTTTAACAAATGAAAAAAATCTGACTTCTCTAAGTAATGAGCCTAAGTGGTAAAAATCACACAGGAAAATCAGTTTCATCACTTTATAGTGATGAGGAAGGTACTGGATCTTGACTTTTTTATAGTAGCCATTAATGAATGATGTCTTCTCAGTGGTAGGCTTAAGGAGGGAAAAATTAGAAAGAGTTTGGATTGAGAGTTTAAATACCTGGAGTTGTAGTCCTCATTTCTGTTTGTTCATGAATTCATCCAGCCATCTCCCTTGTTCAACTATCTGTTGTCTACATTTCTATCCAACCAGCTGTCATATACTACATACTAACTTTTGAGGTTCTATCTCATTTAGAATATTATATTTTTCAAAAGTGGATTATCATTTAAAGTACCCTTGCTGATTGCTGAGCCTATCAGTATGAATGTCACTAAACAACTGTTAGACGAAGTAGAATTCCTTTAAGTGTTATTTTTCTTAACACGGGGTTAGATCTTGAGAGGATGTTTTGACATATTAAAGTAAAATTACTTTTTCATTTTACCTGTTGCTCAGCAATTTGAATTAACCATATTTCTTATATTGTCCTCCCAAAATCCCAACAACAAAAAACAGATCGAAATCTATGAAACTAATAATACCAGTAGTTTTAGAATTTACTTTTTCTTCCCTCTGCTATCTTCTCCTCAACCTCATACTTTTCTGGTAAGTAATTTTTTCCCTCTAATTAAAAAGCCATGGGGATGCCTGGGTGGCTCATTCGGTTGGATGTCTGCCTTTGGCTTGAGTGTCGGGCTCTCTGCTCAGTGGGGAGCCTGCTTCTCCCTCTCCCCCCTGCTTCTGTTCTCTCTCTCTCTCTCTCTTGCTATCTCTCTTTCTCTGAAATAAACAAAATCTTTAAAAAAAAATCATACTACTTGAAGATAATTTAGGAAATATGGACAAGGGGCAAAGAAAGTACCTATAACCACCAAATAACAAACACTTCTGGTGTGTTATTAAACTTTTGTCTTTCTAAAATGAGGTGGTATGTTTTTTTTTTCCCTCGCATAATGTATGTAAAGACCTTTGATGTCGTTAAAGATGCTAAATCATCATCTTTAATGATTATATGATATTCCATTACAGACATGTACTGAAATTTATTTAACATAATCTCTATTGTTAGATACTTCCTGGAGTGTTTATTTCTTGCTTTCTGCTCATTTTTCATGTTCTGTCATAAATGACGCTATAAAAACATTCTCGTAGTGGAATCTTTGAAGTACTTCCTACTTCTTTAGAACTGTCTAGAAGCTAAGTTAAGGTTAATGAAGATTTTTAGTCTTATATTGGCCAAATCTCTTCTAGTAAATTTTACCAATTTATACTTTAACCAAAAATTTCTCAGTAGAGATAAGAAATAAAATCAACAAATTGGTAGTTAAAAAGGTATTTTTTACTGGGTTTTAAATGTTTTAACTAACCTCTCAATACTTGGCAATTCTTAAAATTGTTTGCTCTAAACTGATTCTATACAGGCCACGTGTTGTGAGGAGAATACATTTTTTTCATGAGGCTGTGTTTTTCAGTTTTGTAGATTAGCTGCCTTTTAAGTTTTGTGTACTTTTTTGTTTGTTTTTATTGTTGGTTTCCTGCCTCTGAATTATTTAGAGATTTACTCATTTCATTTGTTGCCATTTCAATTCATTATCTGGTTGAAATTTATTACCCTAATTAATACAATTTAGAGATCTTCCCCTCCTCTACTTTCCCTGCCCACTCCCAAATCGACAGGCAGGTTATTCCAACATACTTAATGAAAATCTTTTCACAGTGATTGTTTTAAATGCATCTTTATCAAACCGAACATTCTTTTTTTTTTTTTAGATTTTATTTATTTATAGACAGAGTGAGCACAAGCAGGGGGAGCAGTAGAAAAAGAGGGAGAAGCAGGCTCTCTGCTGAGCAGGGAGCCCAGTTTGGGGCTCGATCCCAGGACCCTGGGATCATGACCTGAGCCTAAGGCAGACGCTCAACCCACTGAGCCACCCATTTTTCCCATATGTAATTGAGTTGTATAGACAAGTTTTGAATTTATTGGAGTTGGTTTTTTTTTTTTTTTTTTTTTGACAGAGAGAGACAGCCAGCGAGAGAGGGAACACAAGCGGGGGGGGGGGGGGGGGGGGGGAGGAAGAAGCAGGCTCTCAGCAGAGCAGGGAGCCCAGTGCGGAGCTCGATCCCAGGACCCGGGATCACGCCCTGAGCTGAAGGCAGCCGCTTGATGACTGAGCCACCCAGGCGCCCGTGTTGACGTTGTTTCTTTCTCAAATATCTCTTTATGCTCTTTTCAAAATAAATAACTTGGTCAGAATAAAGTGTGTTGCAGGTTTCCTAATTTGAGAAACTGACTTTAGGCTCCTTGAATTCCAGATCTTTGTATGTTTAGCTGTATCGTGTTGTCTCTAAAAGGCATAATGTGGATTGATTGGACTTGATCCCTATCTGGAAGAAAAACTGATACTTCAACATTACTCACTTTCTCATTTAATTCTCAAAACTGCCCTGTCACACCAGAGGTATTGAGGATAAATTCTATTTTAACACATGAAGAACTTGAGGTCTGAGGATTATTATATTTAATGAACCTGTGAGGGAAAAAACAGACAAAATAGTAGAAAGAATTATTTCTTTCTTCCTTTTTTTTTTTTTTAATCGAACATCAAGTGGGGTCTATCTGCTGAATCTTGTATCAGAGAGAAACCAACTCCTTAAGAGTCAAATAAATTGTCTAAAATGCATGTTCCTTAGTATAGTATATAGCAGGCACTCAATGAAGGGGCACAACTTACTACTGAATGTAATTTAGTAAGTTCCTGCAAAATGTTGAAGTATTCCACCACTGTCATTATAATCAGTTCAGAAAAATGTTTGAAATTTCTTTTTTTTTTTGTTTTCTGTTTATATCATCGATTGTGTTGTGTTTTGCTTTATTCTAGAAAGTTCCACTTGTTTGCATTGATAGTGGTTTGTTAGCAAATATGAACTCATTTTGTTTTGTACCATTTCTCTCAATGTCCCTGAATGGTCCTTTTCACAAGACTCTAAAACTCTTTAAACTATTTTGAATTAGAAAACAAATGATTGCCTGCTAACAAATAAAAGATTAAAGGAGCATTACTAAACAGTAACTGAGTTTTAGTAGTGTTCTGTTTGGAAGCTTAAAAAATATCCATTCTGATTTATATGAGATGATTAAAGTAAAATACATGTAATTTTTTTCTAAAACTTATGTATTGTTCAAGGAGCTAAGGAAATCCTACATTTTCAGAGTTTCATCTAAAAAGAAGGAAGTTAGTAAAAGCACAATGTAGTTATTTATATTTAGAATTAGCTGTTAATGGAATACCAGGTGACATTCTTTTCCGAGATTGTTTTTAATTCTTCGTTATTCTTAATATGTTTATCATGGAAAATATGAAAACTGTACCATTTTCACAAAAAGACAAAAATCCAAAATCATCCCATCTCATGAGTAAAGACTCATTTGTGTCTGTGTATGTTCTGGGTGTTTTCCTGTTTTGCAGAATGAGAAAGAATCATGTTAAACATGTCATTCTATAACTTTCAGTTTTTTTCTCTTGATGTTTACTCAAGTTAATCTCATTGTCAGGGAAGTGTGATGAGACTTGCAACCATTGACTGGAAGGGAGTGCATGTGTAGTTGGAAGAACTTTTTATAACTTATGTGACAAAAGTTCAGTAAACATGTAGCTTGTAGGAACTGCAAAGGATGGGTAGCAGGAAGTGTTGTGCATAAGTGAATATGGTTGAGAAACATTGATCTGCCATTGAATGTAATTGGCTCTATAGTATTTCATAATTCACTTGATGGACATTGAGGTTGTTTATGCATTAAGTTGATACATCTTTGCATACATTGTTTTTCATTAGGTTATACTTTGAAGTGGAATTATTGAGTATCTGTATTTTTTAAGGCTTTCAATAAGCATTGACAAATTATCCTCCGGAAAAGCTGTATAAACTTTATACTTCTGCCAGTAGTATATGACTTTGTCCATATTTCAGGGAACATTAAAACATTTTTTTATTCATCAGTTTAAGGACAAAACGTTATTACTTAATTTTGATTATTAATGGTGATAAGCAGTTATACATACATTTACTCACCATTTTTTATATAAATTGCCAACTTTAGACGTTTGCCATCTTCCAAGGAAAGGTGTTAATATTTTTCCTAGTGATTTTTAAGGACCTTTCATACATGAAAGACTGTAACTTGCTATCTTAAGATACAGTTTTTTTGCTGGTACACTTTTTTTTAACCTTTTAATATTTTACTACTTACTTCAGTTAGATGTCAGCCTTTCTCTGCTCTTTACTTTTGTTTTTATACTAAAAAGTTCTTTTTCACTGTCAAAATATATAGAAATTCACCATTGTACTTTTATTTTGGTGCTTTTACTTGTTTTTAACCATTTAATTGTTCTGGAATTTACTTTTGTATAAGAAATGAAGCTCCAATCCTCTTGTCAAATGGTTGGTTGGTTCTGACTCCACTGAATTTTTTTATTGTTTTATATTTTGTTTTGGTTTGCTTAAAACCTCAGGGGTCTACTTGAGCTCATGACCTACCATAGCAAGGTCCTCTCTTCAAGGAAACGAACCTGTACACATAGATGTGCAGGCTCTCACCTACACTGCACATCGCCTGCTCCCATTCACCTCTCCCTACATGGATAATCATTTCAGTGTGTTCTTGAATATGTATTGTTTTTGTGTGCTGTATTGTTATTTAACTATAGCAAAATATGTCACATGGAATTTCTCAACAGTTTCCAAGTATATGATACAGTTTTGCCAACCATGTACATGTGTTGTAAGACAGATCCCTAGAAAGCACCCCCCCCCCAACCCTGCATAACTGAAACTCCATAACCACTGAACAACAACTTCCCGCCCCCTTCCTTCACCCAGACCCGGGCAACCACCATTCTCATGGGCTGTTTCTATGAAGTTGGCTACTTTAGATACCTCATGTAAGTGGAATCATGAAGTATTTGTCTTTTTCTGACTGGATTGTTTGACTCAGCATTATTTCCTCATGATTCCTCGAAGTTGTAGCATAGGATAGGAGTTCCTTTTTAAGGCTGAATAATAATTTATGTGTGTTTGTCTGTCACATTTTTTTCTTCATTTATCCATCAGTGGACATTTAATTTGCTTCCACCACATGGCTGTTGTGAATAATCTCTTTGAGATCCTCTTTTCAATTTTTTCAAATATATATCAGAAATAGAATTGCTGGTTCACAGGGTAGTTTTATTTCAAGGAACCCTCTGCCCCCATACTGTTTTCAAAGTGGCTGCACTTTTTGTGTGCTATATATTTTTTTACACTTTATTGAAATATACTCAAAAAAGCACACAAAGCATTAGTAGATTATCACACAGCAGACATCCAGGTCAAGAAATAGATGGGCCGCCTGGGTGGTTCAGTCAGTTAAGTGTCCAATTTATGGTTTTGGCTCAGGTTATGATCTCATGCGTCAGAAGACCGAGCCCCATTTGGGGCTTGGCGCTCAGTGGGGAGTCTGCTTGAGATTCTTTCTCCCTCTTCCCCTCCACCCACTCACATGTGCCTGTTCTCTCCCCGTTCCTATCTCTCTCTCTCTAAAAGAAATATATAAATCTTTAAATAAAAAAAAGAACTAGAACTTCCTACCCTTCCACATAACCCTTCTCATTCCCCTTCCAAGTCACTAATTTCTCTTTCCTCCCCTTATAAGCCTATTTATACGTCTGTCTTCTAGCACTTAATTTGATCTATAATTTTAGAACTTTTTATAAAATTTTTAAATTTATAATTTTATAAATTTTTATAAATAGAATCAAACAGTGTTGTGTCTGGCCTTTTGCTCAGTATTACATTTGTATAGACATAAATTTGCTCACATTCATTGCTATATAATGTTCTTTTGTATTACTATACCACAGTTTATCCATTATTTTGTAGATGTACACATTTTGGTTGTTTCATTTTGTGGCTGTTAATAATGCAGTTATGAATAGTCTTGATTATATTTTTTGGTATACATAGTCGTGCATAATATTATGTCATGGGGTGGACAGAAGAGTAAAAAGTGGTTCTGCCAATTTTATTCTCATAACAATATATGAAAATTCTGGCTTTTCCACGTCTTTGCCAATGCTTTGTTACTGTCAGTGTTCTTAAAATTTCAAATATTTTGGAGGTTTTGAGTGTATCGTATTATAATTTTAATTTGTAATTTTTTAACACTGAGATATAACATCTTTTTATGTGTTTACTGGCCCTTTGGATATTACCATTTGTGAAGTGCACATGTTTCCTACTGGATTTTCTGTCATTTTTCTTCCTGATTTGTGACTTTCTTTACACTTTTTAAGTATGAGCCCTTTGTCAGGTGTATTTGTTGGAAGAATTTTTCACTCTCTGTCTTACCTTTTCGCTTTTCTCATTGGTGGGTTTTGACAAATAGGGGTTATTAATAGACTAACACAGTACAGTTTATCAGTTTATCAATGATTTCCTTGAGCTTACTGCTTTTTCTGCCTTGTATCAGAAATACTTGTGTACACCAAGGTACCAGAAGACATATGTGCCAGATCTTTTAAACTTGTGCTTATTAGTGTGGTAGTCACTTGCTCCATGTGACTATTCAAATTTTGATTAATTTAAATTAAATACAATTTCAAGTTCATTTCCTTAGTCACAGTAGCCACATTTCATATGCTCAATAACAGCATGTGGTTAGTGGTTACTGTATTGGACAGCACAGATATAGACAATTACCACCACTACAGAACGCTGTCTTGGGCAGTTTTGTCCTAGAACCTGATTATTGAACATTCACATTTGTATTTCTGATTCACCTGGAATCAGTTTATATGAGTGGTTTGAGGTAGTGTAGGGGTCAAGTTTCATTTTCTTACATATGAATAGCAAATTGACCAAAACCATTTAATAATAAGACCATCCTGGCCCAGCAGTGCTACTTTCTTGTAATTCAGGGCTATTTCCGGGCCTTTTATTCTATTCCATTGGTTTATTTGTCAGTACTATGTGAGTATCACACTGTCTTCATTACTTTGCTTTAAAACTTGGTCATGATATAGTATACTTTACATATTTATGAATTTTGTTTGTTGAAATGTGTAATTTCATTTTTGTGTACTGTGTTTTCAACGTACAGGAAAAATACTATATCTCACATCTCATTCTGTTTCCTACTTTTTTTTAAACTAAGAGATCCTTTTGTCTTACTAAGTGTACCTCTAACCCATTTCTTTGCACTGTACTCTAATTATCAGGTTAGTTCCAACCTCCTTTACCATACCAGCACCACCTTTTATTCTCTTCGGTCATTTAGAAAATTTTTATTGAGTGCCAGATGTATGCCAGGGACTGTTACATGTGTTGAGGATAAAGCACTTCTAAATTTATTTTATTTATTTTTAAATATATAAATATTTTATTTAAATGTGTATATATATTATATAAATAGATTGGTTAAGAAAGTAGGTTCTCTCTTAGTGGTCATAACAAGCTACAAAAAAGGGAGTTGTAAACAGCTATGCAAGAAAAACAAATGTGCGGCATTTCTAGAATGTGTCAGTTCTCTATGATTGTAGGAGAATTTTTAAAACAAAAAAAGCATTCTGTGATGCATTCTTCTTTGGCACAGTGTTGAAGACAGGGAATTACATTTCCTTTTCTTCATATTTTGCTCACTGTACTTAGTTCATACTTACTTTCATACTTGCTCACTGTCATGATCATTATAATGTAAACACATCCCTCCCCGAGTTTTAGGCAAAATCTCACTGCTGGCTAAGGGTCCAGCTCTCTGCAGTCCACTAAATCAGTCTCCATTCGTGCATTTGTTTTATGGCTTCTTCTGTTTGCTTCTGCTCCTGTTTTTTGTTCTTGTTGATTTGTCTTTAAAAATTCTTTCACTGTTATTTTAGTGGAGTTTCAGGAGTATGGATGCTAATACATGACCCCAGCCTGGCATCTTTAACTTTGTAGTTGTAACGTTCATCTTGTGTGATGTATTTTTTTTCTCTGTTGAAAAGAAACAGTGCTTCTTGAAATCCATTAAGACTGCTAATCACCTCCTAATTTTGTTTTTGTATTCTGTAATAGATCATGTTTAGACCCATGTAATAATTACTGAGTCTTTAGGATGATGGGGTTTTTTTCCTGTTTTAGAAGATATGTTCATATGTTTTGTGCTTTTTTATCTTTTGTGTGGTGACCCATATAGACCCAGTTTTTACATAGAGAACTATATGTGCTTGCCCTTGGTTCTCTTTATTGCTTACCTGAATTATGTGGACCTTAATTTCTACTTTTAACTAAAGTTTCACTTACACAGATTACTTGAAGGTAGGGATTCTGTGTTTTAAATTTCCCTATACTTCTAGGACCTGATGTGTACATAGTATCGTAGCTTCTTGTTTAAGTTCAAAACACAGCATTCATATTAAAAATTGAATTGCTGTTACAGTTTTTTTGGAGAGTAACATGACAAACTATTTATTACATATAATGTGTTTGTTTCAGGGGTACAGGTTTGTGATTCATCAGTCTTACACGGTACACGGCGCTCACCACAACACATACCCTCCCCAGTGTCCATCACGCAGCCACCTCATCCCTCCCACCCCCCTCCACTCCAGCAACCCTCAGTTTGTTTCCTGAAATTAAGAGTCTCTTATGGTTTGTCTCCCTCTCTGGTTTTGTCTTATTTCATTTTTTCCTCTCTTCCCCTATACCCTCTGCCTTGTTTCTCAAATTCCACATATCAGTGAGATCATATGATAATTGTTTTTCTCTGATTGACTTATTTCGCTTACCATAATACCTTCTAGTTCCATCCATGTCGCTGCAAATGGCAAGATTTCGGGCTTTTTTATGGCTGCATAGTATTCCATTGTGTATGTGTGTACCACATCTTCTTTATCCATTCATCTGTCGATATACATTTGGGCTCTTTCCATAGTTAGGCTCTTGTGGACATTGCTGCTATAAACATTGGGGTGCAGGTGCCTCTTCAGATTACTACATTTGTATCTTTGGGGTAAATACCCAGTAGTGCAATTGCTGGGTTGTAGGGTAGCTCTATTTTCAACGTTTTGAGGAAGCTCCATACTGTTTTCCAGAGCGGCTGCACCAGCTTGCATTCCTACCAACAGTGTAGGAGGGTTCCCCTTTCTCTGCATCCTCACCAACATCTGCCTGACAAACCTTTTAAAACAGTAGTTTTCCATGGAAGGTTTATGAATTTCTTCTAAGGCGATATTAGCATCTACATATTTAATAGATAGGATTATTTGATGTGGTATAAAAGTATGGTAATGAGACCAGGGTTCTAATCCCCACTGTGGATTATGTTTTGTAGTGTGCCCTACATTCTTAATATTGGCAAACTCACTAATAATTGCTATTGCTATCAGAGGGTTCAAATGTAATTGGAACCATGAATGAAAATCCAGATAATCAAGCTACTGGGGAAAAAAAAAATGCTTTTAAGATGATGATTCAATAAGATTTGCCTTCTGTATGGAGAGAATAATAACTAGTGAGCCATTCTTAAAATCAGGTAATCATAAACATTTCATTTGATAAATTCACTTTTACTTTAAAATAATTGACTATCAGTAATACCTTTCCTTGATAAACTATTTTCCCATAGGTGATTCTTTGAATTAGACTTTTAATGTTTTTGATGGAAAGACTTTTAATTATGTGATAATAGGTTTAAAAGATAAATTATTTATGGTTGCAATTCTCACTTCTGTGAAGGTATTAGTGTTAACTGAAGAAGTTCATAAGTAGTCTCTTTATCCAATAGCTTTAACTATATTCACTCACACTGATACTAAATGAAATAAATCATCAGTGTATGGTAGGCTCATAAGAAGGCTTACTAAAGGAGGGGAAGCATTTGTTGATGGGTTTGTGGGATGAGGTTTGCTGTGTAATGCTGAGTGTGGACTTTAATGAGTAACAGAGCTCTGTTACAGTGGTCTTTGGGTGGGAAGTCAGGGTCAGATGATGCCATTATATTGATGAGAGCTCTTAAATAAGATTTTTTAACCAGTGAAATGACCTAGAGGCAGGCATGAGAAAGGAAGAGGAGGACAATACATCATACTAAATCTGATTGAAGATTGACCCTAAAGTGGGTAGAGACAATGTGCCGCGGCCAGCTGTTTCAGACAAGCTTGTCTTATTTAATCTTCCCTTTTTATTTTTAATTTAATTTTGTTTAATCTTTCCTTTTTAGATGAGCTCTCTCATTAAGGATGCCTAGATTTTTTTTTTACCAGTAGTCCTCTACCATTATATAATGGTAAATTAGTAATCGAATTGATCCATATTTTAATGTCACCTTTCCTATTGAATTGGGCTTAATTGTTATTGGGCTTTATTTAGCTTTTCCCGTTTTGCGGAGGAGCAGTTTTATTTATTCCTTGAAGGCCTTAAATATAAAAAACCGTATAATTGTATTTAAGTTGCAAGTAATTAACCAGAATTTTGCAAGCTCTGTTGGAATTAAGTGCATGTTTTTTGAAATATTTCTCAACTATGGTCCAAATATTTTTGTTTCCATTTTAGAACAAAATCCAGTCTCATAGCAGAGGAGAATATAATGTTTACAGCACCTTTCAGAGCCATGAACCAGAGTTTGACTACTTGAAAAGTTTAGAAATAGAAGAAAAGATCAACAAAATTAGGTGGTTACCCCAGAAAAATGCTGCTCAGTTTTTATTGTCTACCAATGGTAAGTGTTAAATTTTTTTCCTTTTATATGCCCCTTATCTACATATATCCTGTCGGATACTTACCCCTTTACGAAGAGGAATAGGTGTTCAGAGATTTCTGCATATAGACACTTGGAAATATGTCTTCCCCATAGAGAATGTGTAAATTCTTCCTTTTTGTCTTCCCTTTTTTATTCTCTTCTAGTTTTTAAATTCTATGAAAAAAGTCCTCAGGTATCAGTTTTCTTTTGGTACATACACAGTCTGTAGTGAAAAAAACAAGGACTTTACCACTGGATTTAGATCAGGTATTTTTATCCCACTTTTTGGCTTAGTAGCCTTGGGCAGGTTATAACTTGAGTCAAATTTTCCTCATCACCAAACTGGGGATGGTAGTATCTATGTAATAGCACCGTTACGGGTAGTAAATGTGGTAACTCCTAGTATACCTAGTAAGTTCTCATAAATGTTGAAGTGTGCCTAAACTCTCCAAAGAGTATCTCAAACTATAAATACAGATTACTGTATCAAAGGATGGTCTCCATTTCAGGATACTTTCTAGGGGAGCACTCTTCCTACTTGATCCATTGTTTAGTAAGGACACAAACTGGAGTCGACATTCTGCCTTCTTGCCAACAAGCCTCATGGGTGGGAGAAGATTCTTCTTACATTGTTTTGTCTGCTCAGAAGTTATTAAATAAGAGTTAGAATTGTGTAATGACTACCAGAATTTTAAGTACTTTATGACAAGTTTAAGGACCTTTCTTTCTTTCTTTCTTTCTTTCTTTCTTTCTTTCTTTCTTTCTCCTTCCTTCCTTCCTTCCTTCCTTCCTTCCTTCCTTCCTTCCTTCCTTTTTTTTAAAAATTTAATCATTTATTCATGAGAGACAGGGACAGGGAGAAGCAGGCTCCCTGCTTATGCGGAATTCAGTCCCAGGACCCTGGGACCATGACCTGAGCCACAGAGGCACCCTCTTCTTTGTTCTTCTAAATTTATTTCATATGGGTTGTTGTGACTTGTTTTATCATTGGGGGCTTGGGTCTGAAGAGAACCATTAGAGTGATTGAAGGGGACTTCCAGGTTATGGTTAGCCATAGTCTGTAAAAATTTAAATCTTCTTGAGGCTGGTATAAGGCACTATTAATGAAATCAGATTTTAGAACCTAGACCTTACCATTCTTTACCATTTGCTGATTGTAAACTCAGGAGACTTCTGGGGTGACATGGTGGAAAATGCCAAGTGCCCATTTCATCCCGTTTAGGCCTCATCACCCACTCTATCAAGTTCTTAGAAGTGCATTCCATAAAATGGTGTTACTAGCTGACACCATACATGTTTGCTTCCTTTTAGGTGCCCATTTTTCTGGGGCGCCTGGGTGGCTCAGTCATTAAGCGTCTGCCTTCGGCCCAGGGCGTGATCCTGGCGTTCTGGGATCGAGCCCCGCATCGGGCTCCTCCGCTGGGAGCCTGCTTCTTCCTCTCCCACTCCCCCTGCTTGTGTTCCCTCTGTCGCTGGCTGTCTCTCTCTCTCTCTGTCAAATAAATAAAATCTTTAAAAAAATAAATTGCCCATTTTTCTGATTGTCAAAGCTCTCCCCAACTAGCCCACCAAAACCCTTTACCGCCTCTCTTCTCACATCACTGCATTTGCCTCTCTTCTTATTAAAAGAAAAATAAATTATTTAAAGCTTATGACTTAGAGCGTTATAGATGGAGGAACTATGTTTATTTATGTCGTATGTTGGCTTCTAATCTTGGTTCAGTTTTAATTTATATGGTAAACTGAGCTATTTCAAATAGCACTTCCAATACTGCTCTTTCACTTCAAATCATACATAGTCCTATCATTTATATGGTTTCTACTTTTGGAAATAAATGCCCCAGGTTAGTGTGTTGGGACATATATAATTCATGTATTGGGGTATTCTTAATAATTTTGGCAGTTCACTTCTTATGGGATAAATTACTTTCCTTAGGGAAATGTTTAAAATAAAGGCTGAAATAGGATAAGGGAGCCCTACATACCCATCACCCAGCTTCAGCAGTTCAGTTCATAGCCGGTTGTTTTTTCAGGTACTTCTGCTTCCCCTCCTTCTCAGTGTTGTTTGGAAACAAATCCCATTTCAATTCATTTATGGATTAAATCTTTATTACCTTTCACTTCTCCGTTGATACCCACGTGTGTCTTCATGCAGGTTTACACGTGCTCTCTGATTTGAAATAAGCAAGGCAGTGTTTAACCATGCGAGCCTTTCTAGACCGTAAACTCTACAAAGGCTCAGTAGATGGAGAGACCACTGGGAATTCCAGTGGTTGGGTCTTGGGTATGTGACTCTATGTAGTATTTTTCTGTAGACGGAAACAACAGTATCTCCCAAATAGGTTTACCAAGTAAATTTTAAATCCTTGATTAATAATACAAATTATTTTAAAGGGCACTGCACAACACATTCTAGGTTTCTGTCTTGTGTTGTTGTTAACTGTTCATGAATGCTAAATAAAATACAGTTATTTGGGGCTATGTTATTTTTTTTGTGCTAAAAAATAAAGCCCACTTTGGAAGGATAGAACAAGCGTAGGAATTTTGCAGACTGCTATGTCTGGATGTGGCGGAATGGGAAAAGGATGGAAGGATTAAAACTTAAAGCTGATCTGGAAAGCTTTATTGTTTAAAAAGAGAGAAAGTAATCATAGGAGAATGTCAACATCTCTTAAATCGAAGTAATAATTTTATATTATTTGGTATAGTGTCTCTGTGAGATTGAGCATAATAATACCTCCTCCCCCCACACGTAACAGGCCTTTCCACTCATAAAAGATGAACTCTCCTATGGGAGATCGGTAGAAAATAGGACTAAACATATCACCTTTGATTGACCAAAAGTAATCTTACTTTTGTCTTTGCGTTGGCTTTCCATGGTCTTCATAAACTGTCCACTGTTTCCCAAATCAGTTTTACTTAAACAACTTCATAGTGCCCTCCTTACAACTTTAGTTCATTTAATGTTTCTTCAGGTGACTGTTCTCCTTCTCTTTCATCTCCTTTTGCTTTCTCTGCGTTCTCCTCAACTCTTCCACATTGCAAAAATGTCCACCTCTAACTTGGTGACCGTGGGTCTTGAATATATGAGTAATACAAAGTTTACTAGTAAATGCCTTTATGTTTTAACAGCTTGTTAATAAGAATCTTTTTAATAATAAAGCTGCATTCCCACAAAGGAAACTTGGTAGCGTGGTCTTCCCTGTCCCAGTCCTTTTTTTATGGTGAGAGGAACACTGGGACTTTTGGACTTCTGGAACCCTCTTTACTTGTTAGTATTTTTTTTTAAGGTTTTATTTATTTATTTGAGAGAAAGAGAGCTAGTGTGCATGAGAAGGGGGAGGGGCAGGGAGAGAAGCCGACTCCCTGCTGAGCAGGGAGCCCAACTCAGGACTCCGCTCTATCCCAGGACCCTGGCTGGCATCATGACCCGATTCAAAGGCAGATGCTCAACCCACTGAGCCACCCAGGCCCCCTTTACTTGTTAGTATTGACAGTGTAGGGAAGAAACACCATAGAGTAGTGGTTCTTAACCTTTTGGAAATGACACATTTCTTTGAGGAATCCAATCCCTTTATATAAAAATATGTATATTTACGTAATTTTGCGTGCAGTTATGTGGAGTTTGATTATTGTCATGTACCTCCAATAGGCCAAAAATTGTAGCTAAAAAAGTCACTACTACAGAGCTCAAGAATTTTGATTTTTTTAAAAAAATTTGTTATACTTACTAAAATATTTTATTTCTGACCTGCCTTTTTCCTAAGCATTGCACTGAAATTGTACAGTACTTTTCTATCCTGTGTTCATGTTATTAAATTTTTTTAAACGTTTTTTTTTTTTTTTTTTTAAAGATTTTATTTATTTGACAGAGAGAGCGAGCGAGCACACAAGCTGGGGGCAGGGGCAGAGGGAGAAGCAGATTCCCCACCAAGCAAGGAGCCAGATGCAGGACTCAATCCCAGGACTCTGGGATCATGACTTGAGCCAAAGGCACACCAACGGAGCCACCCAGGCGCCCAAATTTTTTTAACCTCTTAAGTGACAAATTTTATCACTTAAAAAATGTGTTTTAAAAAAGTGTAATATGTTTTAAAAATCTGTTTACCCAGTTTTTCATGATTAAAAAAAAATAAATTTCTTCCTAAAACACTATTAGGAACCATAAACTAATTATATCTTGTTTGAAAAGTTTGATAAGTACATTGTGATTTCTTTTTTTGGATCTTTGGTAAGGATGATGAATTTGTACAGGCCATAAGACAGTAGTGGGGATTGGGCAAGGGCAAGCTTTTCATCCTTATTTTTAGATGATAATTACTCCCAAAATTAAGAGTTTAGGCTTACTACATTTGGGGATAAGTAGAATATCCTAAAATATATAAATCTTTACCTAGACATAGCACATAGAAAACACATATGACTTAACTGTAAGATAACTCTGAACAAGATTACTAGGGTATAGATTAAGTAGTAGATTATAGGTTAGTAAAGTTAGCAATTTTTTTCTGCTTACACTTTATCCTTGCAAAGGGTATCCACAGGGTTGGCTAGCATCTTCCTCATTACCAGGCAGAGAGAGGTGGCAGGACTAGAGGAGTCCCTAGAAGTGTGACAGCATTTTAGAAAGTGCCTCTATACACTATGTTTCAAAATTGTACCCATTGGCTTATGAAAGGACCATTAAGAATGTGATTCTTTTATATGAATGCAATTTGAAGATTAAAACAAAAGTACTAAATAAACATGCATGAGTCCATAATGATTTTTTTTTTTAAAGATTTTATTTATTTATTTGACAGAGATAGAGACAGCCAGCGAGAGAGGGAACACAAGCAGGGGGAGTGGGAGAGGAAGAAGCAGGCTCATAGCGGAGGAGCCTGATGTGGGGCTCGATTCTATAATGCCGGGATCACGCCCTGAGCCGAAGGCAGGCGCTTAACCGCTGTGCCACCCAGGCGCCCCCATAATGATTTAAATAAACAAATAGTTGAATAAATAAATAAGCAGGGAGAGGAGATGCTTCTTACAGGAGAATTTCAAATATATGGATGGATGCTCTTCCTTATAAGGACTGTAATTTAATTCTTTACGTGTGGGCTGGATTTTAGAGATTCATTTCCAAAGACTAGAGTATGGCAAGGGGGAAATTAATAACTTTGCAGTGGAGAAACCTGGCAGATACTGCCTTAACCAAGTGAACAGTGCTCTCATCACCAGTGGAAAAGTCATGTTGATACCATGTATACCTTCACTCACCTCTGATATTCTCCCTAAAAACCAGTGATCCCAGTCTGATCATGAGAAAACAGCAGACATACCCATTTGAGACATTCTGCAGTACCCCACTGCTGCTTCTCTGAACTGTCAGGATGATGAAAACTAAGAAAAGTCTAAGAAATTGTTAAAAGACAGAGAGACTAGGGAAACTTGACAACTAAATACAGTGTTGTTTGGATTCTAGAACAGAAAGGGATGTTAGTTGAAAACCTGGTGGATTCTGGGTAAAGTCTGGAGTTTAGTTAGTAGTAATGTACAGTGTTACTCTCTTAGTTTTAACAAATATAGCATGGTTGCCGATGTTGACATTAGAAAAATTTTGTATAATGGAAACACCCTGGGCTATCTTTGCAACTTTACTCTAAATTTACTCCAAATAAGTGTTTATTTAAAAAAATACTATTTTAAAAAGTAAAAAATACTATTTAATATATTCTTGATACCTAGGAATTGTGTCTTAAAGAACTTGGGGACATAGCTTTTAATTGGTCATTTTTTTTTCAGACCCTGACCAACTTGACTTGAATCCCTAACACAACAGGGGAAGATAGATATAAACAGAGGCATCCAGTCTATGAAGGAATTTGTGGAGTCTTTGGTAGGATCTGCTAGGAAGTATGGGACCAAGGGAGATACAGATACTCCTTTATCATTTTTATTCTAAATAATAGGCTGTATTAATAACTGTTGTTTTATTTTTTAAAAATATTAAGTACATACGTGTATGTGTTTGTACTTAGAGACATGAGGTGCTTACACACATACACACAAACACAACTTTTCCCTTCCTCTCCTTTAATTATTTTTAAAGGACAAGGACCTGGCTCTGACTTGATTTTAATATCAAATGGTACTTTGAGGGCTGCCTGGGTGCCTCAGTCGGTTAAGCCTCTGCCTTCGGCTCTGAGGCCATGATCCCAGCGTCCTGGGATCAAGCCCCATGTCAGGCTTTCTGCTCAGTGGAGGGCCTGCTTCTCCCTCTCCATCTGCCTGCTGCTCTGTCTGCTTGTGTGTTCTCTCTCTCTCTCTCTCTGTCAAATAAATAAAATCTTTTTTAAAAATGGTACTTTTGAGTGCTGTTAATGTATAAATTTGTGATTACTGTACTTCTATGTATATGTGTTTTTAATTGCCAGGTAATAGGAAGTTTTTTTTTTTATTAAGTCACATAAGAGATTTTATTCTTGAGATCCCTTTAGGTGAAATATGAAATAGCGTGTTTGAATATGCCTTAAAATGTTCTTCTTCTATTAGTAGTATTCTTTTTTTGAGGACTTCTTTCATTTTTCTCTCCAGATAAAACAATAAAATTATGGAAAATCAGTGAAAGGGACAAAAGACCAGAAGGGTATAACTTGAAAGAGGAAGATGGAAGGTATAGAGATCCTACTACAGTCACTACACTACGAGTAAGTACTTAAGAAAAAATGATGGTAATTCTGGTAAATAGTGTTCTATATTCATATATTCTAGATCCTGAGCAGAACTCGAATAGGATTAACTATAATCTGCCCCCTCCCAACAATTTTATAACCAGATAGGACATTAAAAACTCCCGTTTTAAATAACCATGTACCACATAGAGGTCTCTCTGTGCCAGGGGCTGACCCAGGACCCAATGCAAGACTGTTATATACAATGCCACATTCTCTTTTGCCCTCATAGTTTGAATGTCAGCTGTTGCAACCTTAAGTATCAAGATTAATTTTCTTTGGAGATAAAAAAGTGGGTGGAAACGGACCAGATATTCTAGTTGCTGCTAAGAAATACCAAGAATTAGATGCTCTGGGCTAATTCCCTTCCTAGCCTGTTCAAACCAGAAACATTTAGCTTTGCGAGTCTCCAGCAAAAGATTGGAACTAGAAATTCTAGCACAACAAATTCTAATAGTATTGCTATCTATAAAAGAAAGTAATTAACCAAATAATTTATTTTTCTTCTCATTTCAACACTTTAAGGATCAACATCAGTTGCTTTATAAAGCTAAATCTGTGTAATGTTATAGTGTTCCCTCAAACTAGGATAAAGAACTGAACCTTAAGTGCCATTGTAAATAGTGAGCATTTTGTAATGACCGTTTTTCATGTGTCTTATTGACAGGTGCCAGTCTTTAGGCCCATGGACCTAATGGTTGAGGCCAGTCCACGAAGAATATTTGCCAATGCTCATACATATCACATCAACTCAATTTCTATTAATAGTGATTATGAAACATATTTATCTGCAGACGATTTACGGATTAATCTTTGGCATCTGGAGATTACAGACAGGAGTTTTAGTATCCATTTGGTTTCTTTTTTTTGGTGTTTGGTAAAGAAGGCTTTTCATCTCTCCTTCATGTATTTTTATTTCTTCTCTTTAAAAGTAGCTTCTTACTTTATACCACTTTTTCTTTGTGCTTAAATGATTAAACAGTGGGGGAAGTTCTTTGATAAAGAACATAATGTACTGATTTAAAAATAGGATTCTTGGAATTTTAAGTACTATTATAGTAAGTTTAGTACTTAGTACTAAATACTTTGCTGTAATACTATGTATATTAAATACAATTGTACCTATAAAAACATTTTTTAATGGTTAAGTATTTTATAAAACAAATTTGTGGAGTATTTATTAAAAACGTAATTCTAAAAATATTCTTTAGTAAGGTTGGCAAAAGAAATTCGCACAAGTCATGATGCATGGTGGTATAAAGTCAATTGAAATATTCTCCAGACGCCATTTTCATTGTTTATATTATGCTTCTAAGATTTTTCTGTACAAGTGTGTGATACAGACATACCTGGCATACACAATATACATATAAATCTAAGATTGTTTATAAATATATTTAAGTATCTTTTTAAAAAGGTTTTGATAAATGTTTGCAGTTATTACTGCTAGTGTTAATGTTATATGTATTTTTAAATAGACATCATTTGAAAAATTTACTGTAATTCATATTCTACCCACAGTATATAAAAGAGCCTGTTCCCTGCACCATTACCAGTCTAGTTAGTGAAAAGTCCTATTTATCAACCACTTATATTTCTTTTTGTTTTTAAAACAACTTTTTTATATTAAGTGAATCCGCTCCTTTGTTTGTGGTGCAGATAGGTTCCCCTTTTTTGCCCCCTTGAAGTTTTTTACTTCTGTTTTCTTTAGAACATACACTTAGTCGTGTTAACATTTAGGAAGATAAACTTATCAGTCTTTTCCTTATGGCTTCTGGGATTTGTATCATACTCAGAAAAAGAGGCCCGTCTACATTCTAACATGGTTTCTTCTAAGATTTTTTTCCATGCATTAGAAGTTTTGATCCCTCTGGGATTTATACTCCCTGTAAGGAGTAGAATGCAATTCGGAATTAATACTTGTGCTTAAGTTTATGAATGAATTTTAGATTTGAGAAATGTAAAATTATATTTGCCCTTTTTTCTAAGTGGAAATTCCTTAATAAAATGCTATCCAGATATTGTGGATATCAAGCCTGCCAATATGGAAGAGCTAACAGAGGTGATTACGGCAGCAGAATTCCATCCAAACAGCTGCAACACGTTTGTGTATAGCAGCAGTAAAGGAACTATTCGGTTATGTGACATGCGGGCCTCTGCCCTCTGTGATAGGCATTCTAAACGTAAGTGTACTCTTTTTTTCGAATGATAACATTTTCTGTTTTTTGAAACTAGCATCAGATGTGATGACTACATTTAGATAGGTTTAAAAGTCTGAAAACCTGTGTGCCCAGGGCCTTCTGCACCCTTTGGTAAGCTGTCTGACTCCACATGAGGCATTATAGGTTATTCTACTGGAAGAACATTAAAGGCTCTTTTGGGAGCATGTCTGTCAATGTTCCAGTAGATACATTTTTAAATGGAGTATTATTTGGGGGGATCTTGGGGCTGGGCTCTCCAGCTCTTTATTCAAGTAGAGTTTTTTTCCTTCCCTCCTTCCCTTCCTTTTCTCTTTTCCTCCTGCTCTCCCTTTGTTGTTCTCTGAGAAGAGATTTCCTTGGTTTAAAAAAAAAGTTTGAAAAAGCACTGGGTTTAGAAATTAAGGGGTTGCATTATTATTGTCTTCATGTTGTTATTTTTAAAACTCATGAAAATTGGTACATGCCTGTTACCAAAACATTTTTACCTGGCCACTAAAAAAAATAAAACTTGGTGTAAATTTGGATGGTGTGTTCCCTTGCAGTGACAGTACAGGCAAAGTCATTGAGGTTTCTGCAGAACCTACAAACCTCATGTACTTTGGCGTCAGACGTCCTGTCTGTTCCTGGTTCTGCTAAATCAGCTGTAGGACCCTAGGAGTATACTGTATACTTTCGTATCTTCAGTGTCAAAGTTACATCATTCCCCTTAAGAAACTTTCAGGGAGGTTATGTTCTTATAGTCAGAGAGATGTTTTTTGGTTCTGCACTAGTCTGTCATCTGTAGCTCACTCTTAGGAAGTTTGTGAATGGTTGTCTCAGCAAGTGCTTTGTCCAAGCCAGAATATTACACAAATTGCCCTTTTTTTTTTTTTTTTTTTTTTTTTGCTTGTTTTTAGTGTTTGAAGAACCTGAAGATCCCAGTAACAGGTCTTTTTTTTCTGAAATCATCTCCTCTATTTCTGATGTAAAATTCAGCCATAGTGGTCGATATATGATGACTAGAGACTATTTGTCAGTCAAAATTTGGGACTTAAATATGGAAAACAGGCCTGTGGAAACGTACCAGGTATTTGCAGTTTTTTCTTTCAATTAGTATATAGCCTATTTACTTCTAAGTCTTTATAGAGAAGGATTTTGTACGATGTGTTAATCCCAATACAGCATGGTTGACCCTTATTAGGCTTTTTCCTTCAGAGATCCATGAGTATGTTGCTTTTCCATATGTTAATTTTATATATACTTTTATAGGTTGTGTTGTCTATTCAGTTAAAGTGTGATTTTGCTACCAGCTTGGTTCAATATTGACAACTTTTTTCTGCACCGCTGTCTACATTTAAAGTGAGGAGGGAAGAGTACTCTAATAAGGTCTAGGTGTGGAAGAGTATTGGGGAGAATGGCCAGTCCTAGTGGACATGTCCTCGTTGGAATATGTGCAGTAGTAGTTGAACTAGAGCTTAACTTAGGCATGCCCAGTCAAATAGACTGGCATTCTGCCCTTTGGCTTGTAACTGTTGTCTTAGGCTAAAGGAGAAGGGCTTGAAAGCCCAGCAGATGGCTTTAGGTGCTTGGCTGTCTGTTGTAAGATGTTCTGGGTTCTTTTCTTGTCAGCCAGCCACTACCATTGATCCCATCCCCTATCCCTTTCTTCTGGAGAAGAGAATGAAGACATGCATAGCCAGGGACAGGGTGGGGGGCAAGCAGAAACCTGGGGTAAGCCCTAGACTACAGTGTGGAAAACACTTAACACTGTTTTTAAGAATACAGAATTTATAAACGGTACCTTTATGTTGTGTGTTTTCCATAAAATTAGAATGTTGTTTTTCAAACCTTTTAATCCTCTTTGACAATATAAACTACTTAAGACTCTCCTTAATGGTATTTGAAATTTTAAAATAAATGCTATGTTGAAACAAAAGCAAAGAGATAACATACGGCTTTGTTTTCAAATTACATTTGTGTAACTTCCAAGAGTGTGATCTATCTCCTGGTGTTTCTCACCACCACCACCACCTCTGGTTGCCATTGAGAGTAATTGATTGGAATCTTAACTTCATACTCTTAAAATTGTTTGGTGAGAAACCGTTGTATGTGCATTCTAAAACTTTGTTGAATTGTTTTGATTTACCAAATTTGCAGTTTTTCTGCTTATGCTGAATTAGTGATTCAGAGTAGAGTCACATTTTATACTCAATGTGTGGAGATTCAGCAGTTGTTGAATTTATATAAGCATCTTGCTGAGCTGTGTGTGACTAAAGGGTATTTTGATCTTGTTAATTTTTTGCCTCCTGTCCTGACCCTACCTGAGTTGCAGTTCCTCAGTGTTAACAGATTTGTACGTACTGTCACATAGACATGGCCTGAATCATTCTATTATACTTGAAAGTTGAAATGGACACTTAAAATTACTTTAGATTGTTTCAAAAGAATAGAGAATTCTAAGCATTTAGAAGGTACCTACTCTTTTCTATCATTAGTTCTTTTTTAAGGCTCTGTATTTAAGTAAAAACGGTTAGTAAGTTCAAGACAATCCCCCTACCCCGTCACAACGAAAGCTTTGAAACTTTACTACTTTGTAATTTAACAATGTTAATATTGAATTGCATTATTTCTCAAAATACATTTTAAATACCATTACTTATTTTTTGGTTTATCCCCTTGTGAAATACTACTGAATTACGCTTCAAAAAACAGGTACATTTTCATTAGTTTTGATATTCTTTGAGGAATATCAAGTGATACGATTTTTTCAGTGATGCATACATTGAGTAACTATATTATAATTGATCTTTGAACAACATAGTTTGAACTGAATGGGTCCACTTTATATATGGATATTTTGTTCTATAAAAAACAATAGAGTACTGCAAATGTATTTTCCTTGTGATTTTCTGAATAACATTTTCTTTCCTCTAGCCTACTTTATTATAAGAATACAGTATATAATACATATTACATATACAAAATACATGTTAACCTTATGTTATCAGTAAGACTTCCCCAGACAACAGTACACTATTAGTAGTTCAGTTTCGGGGAGTCAAAAGTTATATGTGGATTATTTTTTTTAAGATACATTTGAGAGAGGGGCGCCTGGGTGGCTCAGTCGTTAAGTGTCTGCCTTCGGCCCAGGGCGTGATCCCAGGGTCCTGGGATCGAGCCCCGCGTCGGGCTCCCTGCTCTGCAGGGAGTCTGCTTCTTCCTCTCCCACTCCCCCTGCTTGTGTTCCCTCTCTCGCTGGCTGTGTCTGTCTCTGTCCAACAAATAAATAAATCTTAAAAAAAGAGAGAGAGGGTGAGAGCACGAGCTGGAGGGGCAGAGGGAAGGGGGAGGGAATTTGAAGCAGACTCCACCCTGCACATGGAGCCTGACATGGGGCTCCATCTCATGACCCCGAAATCATGACCTGAGCCAAAACCAAGAGTGGGATGCTTAACTGACTCTGCCACCCAGGCGCCCCTGTGTGCGCATTTTTGACTGTGCAGGGGATTAGCACCCCTAATCCTCACGCTGTTCAAGGGTCAGTTATAATTTATCAACAAACCAGGGCACAGCCATGCTGTGCATAGCATAGGCACTTTAATGATAATGTAGGCTTCAGTTATTTATGCCCAGAAAGTGGTATTTAAAAAGGAAGTAAAACATAATATTGAGTATTTTTTTTTTATCAGCAGTTAATGGACTGAGAAAACCAAGTGTTGACATATTCAACTATTGCTATAATAGTCTTTAATTATTCTCTTATCTGTACCATTTTCAAATGTATTTTAGCCTAAATATTTTAGTCCAGCTTATGAGGAGTTCATGTGTCATGTCCCAAAGGGTATTTTTCTCTGTCCTACAGTAGGAAAATACATGTTCATGGAAGGGGCCTCATTTGTTTGTGAAAAGGATAAAATGCCTTTATTGTTTGTTACTAAGAGAGTTGAATTTTACTGATTACAGCGTATGTATGTGTGTCTATATTTTCCTTTAAAAAAGAGGGGGACTTGTTTAAATATTTTCCTAATATCAGTTAGCAGATCCTGAGGTGTAAATTAGTATATCTATAATAATATATTTATATTTAAAACCCAGGTTCATGAATACCTCAGAAGTAAACTTTGTTCACTGTATGAAAATGACTGCATATTTGACAAATTTGAATGTTGTTGGAATGGATCTGACAGGTAATTGATTTTAATTTGAACTTCTCATTCAAATGTGCCTTTTAAAAGAGGAAAGAAATGTGCTATTTCACTTCTCTAATATGATTGACGTAAATTACAAATCCTCACTTCATTTTCCCCCCAGTTTGCTTGAAATAAATTCAGTAATCTTGTAGCAATAATAGCAGATAAAAATTAACATCATGTTTCATTAGTAAATATGAAAATACACAAAAAACCTAGATATCTTAAATTATGATTTAAATATCCTTCAATATTTCCCTTTTATGAACCAGATCAGTGACATTTTTGACATGTCAACAGTTAAAATGGTGGAATTTCAGTTTGGTGGTTCATCTATGAAACTTTTGAGAAATATTTAAGCAGTGGATATTTCATTTAGAATGTTAAACCCTCATGTTTCCAGATACCACATTAATATCTTATAGAATTGGTAATTACTGTATATATTTTTAACCATATTACCATGAGTAATTAGGGTTTTTATAATCCACAACTTTGCCACGGTATATGATTCATTTTTACTGTATCGTGAAAATGTGTACCATTATTGCCAAGGACAAATAAGTCTTAATCTTTCAGTTTTTCCTTATCAATATTTATTTACCATTTATTGTGTTCCAGTAGAACAAAAAGTAGTAGAAAACACAATTTTGGAATTACTTAAACTTGCCTTCAAGGTCATTAGAGGTACTTTTTATTTAACAGTAGTTTAATCAGTGGAGCTTGATAACATTCAAGTATCATGATGTTCTGTATTATAGAGGATGCTAGAACTTGGATCATTTATCTTTGGTGGGATTTTTAATATTATCTTTATCGGAATCTCACATGACACCTAGTAATAGGCTGGCCACAGTAAACCTAGACTCAGAACAAGCAGGCTTTGCCTTTGAATACCACTACTTAATCCTGAGAGGCATCAAGCAGGAAGAAGGAAAGGGAAGAAGAGAAAGGAGAAATTTGCAGACAGGAAGAGAAAGAAATTGATACACTAGGCTCTGCTGCACTGCTACACCAGCTCTTCCTCACGTCGTTGAAACTTACTGTTGGCAGTTTTAAGTTACGTTCCACTATCAAAAAGAAATTCTTGATTTCTCTTACTGTTTAAAAACTTGTTTTGAAATAATTTCAAACTGGGAGAAAATTTGTTAAGAGTGACCCAGTCTTATTTAGCCCTCACTCAGGTTCTCCTGTTACTGTTTGCTGTGTCAGTCTCTTCCTTTATATATGTCTCTATAAAGACATGCAAATAGACGCACATACTTTGTGAACCAATTGTGAGTAACTCCAAACATGGTGCCCCATTGCCCTTAAACTTTTTAATGAATATTTCCTAAGAGGTAAGAGTCTCCTACATTATGACAGGGCAGTCATCTAAAGCAGAACAGTTCCTGTTGGCGCAGTCCTCCTGTCGATTCCACAGAGCCCATTAAAATTTCACCAGCCCTCTCAGCCATGTCCTTCCTAACAGAAGAAAATTCAGTCAACTATCCAGTCCCAAAGTATATGTAACATTTAGTTGTTCTATCTTGTTCTCCTTTAATCTGGAGCAGTAGTTCTTCATGATTTCCTTGTCTTCTGCGACTGTGGCATTTTTGAAAGACAGGCCAATGATTTCATAGGAGGTTTCTTAATTTGAGTGTTACCGAATGTTTCCTTGTGATTTGATTCAGGTTATACATTTTGGGCAGGTATACCACAGAAATGCTGACTTACCAAACCCTTTTAAAATTTACAAATAGCCATAGACCTAGGTGTCCTCATTATTAAAACCTCACAAATTCAAATAATATGGGGGTGCCAATCCAAATTAAATAAATCATTTTAAAAGAAATACAGTTTTATTACCCTCAGATACATGCACCAGTTTGAGTTTGATTAAAATGTTGTCAAGTGTCCTTTGGAGGAACTGACATTACTGAATAGATGGTAATCACTTGTATTTCATGAATGACCTATATA
The DNA here is from genome assembly GCF_023065955.2 of Ursus arctos. Lineage (NCBI taxonomy): Eukaryota > Metazoa > Chordata > Mammalia > Carnivora > Ursidae > Ursus > Ursus arctos. Next base: position 66,406,443 of record NW_026622775.1, on the reverse strand, counting down.
ATGTATGATACTTGTAATTAGTCGTTTTCAAGCATTATTTAGACAGTTCCTTGATATTCTGTAATCTTATTTACAATAATAATTTAAACCATGTGGGAAGAACACGGTAAGTAATAATAGCAATAGACCCCTTCTAAATTAACAGTTTCAAATTTGTGAGGTTTTGCTTATTGAGTACTTAAAACTTAGCAAATATTGAGCAGTGATGGAGGGAAAGTTGCACTGACAGCTATCCTGGGTAGGGTTAAAATTCGGCAGCTCTTTAAACGGATACTATTAAAAATATTTGTCCCCCCTAAAAATGCTTAAGATGTACATAATGTAATAATAGGTAAAATGATTTCCTGTTAAGACAGTATAGAATATAAATTTTTTTCTTAATATTCTGATTTTTTTTTTAATTTTATTTATTCGTCAAAGAAAGAGAGAAAGCACACACAAGCAGGGGAAGCTGTAGGTAGAGGGAGAAGCAGGCTCCCCACTGAGCAAGTGCGGGACTCGATCCCAGAACCCTGGGATCGTGACCTGACCCCCAGGCAGACGCTTAACGGACTAAGCCACCCAGACACCCCAGAGGAGATTTCTTACAAGCACTGATAAGATAGCGTTATCCCAACCAGACAACATCCTGGAAACAAATTCTATAGTTTATAATTTAAGTCACAAAGTGAAGCATTGGTTTCTTATGAACAGCTATATACCATGAATTTTGAAGGCTTTTTAGAACCTGTGAATCCCACAGTCGGTTGGTATCTCAGGAAGCTACCGGTTTGGTTAATCATAAAGCCTGTAGTTGCAAAAATACATTCAGCAGAGGTTATTTCAGTACTACTAACTTAAGCTATTCTTGAGAATACTTTCAACTTTGGTGATAGTTTTGGTAGTCATGAAAAGTAGCCATTAATAGAAATCCAAATTAACTACCACTAACTAGTACCAGACTGGTACTGGTTTATTTGAATAATTGGTCCCTGGATTGGTGTTGCAGATCAACACCCTAAATCCAGATCAGCTTGAAGTAGCTATTTCCTGTGGGGTAATAGGCTAGGTTTCATCACTGAATCATTTTACCGGAAATAAACTTTTGTTCACTCATTTGACTGCGTCCTCTGTTTACTTTTGTAGTGTTGTCATGACCGGATCTTACAATAATTTCTTCAGAATGTTTGACAGGAACACAAAGCGAGACATAACCCTAGAAGCGTCACGGGAAAACAACAAACCTCGCACGGTTCTGAAGCCACGCAAAGTGTGTGCAAGTGGCAAACGAAAGAAAGATGAAATAAGTGTTGACAGCCTAGACTTCAACAAGAAAATCCTTCATACAGCCTGGCACCCCAAGGAAAATATCATTGCTGTAGCTACTACAAACAATCTGTATATATTTCAAGACAAAGTGAATTAGGGTTGGCATTCCCAGCAGAAGAGCCCACTTCCTGCTTAGTCAAGATAGTTGAATCTAGCATTCGTACCTAAAAAAGAGAGAGGTCCATTGTGGCGCCCCTTTCCAGTGTTTGACAATGTGCCATTCGACAACACATTTTTTATAGCTACATGGAGAAATCTCTGTGGATTCATCACTGTGGTGTTCTCCATGTCTGCTAGCCATGTAGGTAAGGGTAGGGCACTTTTAATTTAAATGACTTCTTGCACCATCTTGCCTAATGGACTAGATTGGACTGTATCAACATTGATTTACTCCACTTTTTATGCCTTCCATTGTGATGACGTCAAACACAGTGAAAGCCTTCAGTCATGCTTATGGGATTTAATTGTGTATCCTCATTACTGTATCATTTGTGGGGTACACCCCTCCCCCTTTTTTAAATTAAATACAGCTCATTCTTACTGTGGCTTGTAGCATTCCTCCTCTTCTGGCCTCCTGGACTCTACCCCTTCATCTCTTTTTACCCTTACCCCCTCCACCCAGTCTTGGTGGTGGTATATTAAAAAAAAGAAAGAACGAAAGCACACAAAATGAGTCAGTTTGGGGTCAGTGGTAAAGGGGGTATATGTTGCGAACAAATGTTTTAATAACAGTTGGCTGTAATCACTCCTTGCCGTGTCTGGCACCGAAAATAAGGAAAAAAGTACTACTACTGAATAAAAGTGACAAAGAATGGAGAATCTGGTTTTCTTTTTTCTTTTTAATCTACCTCTTTAAGCCAATATTTTGTGTCATACTTTTGGGCACAGTGAAATGAAGTGAGTTTCCATTGTTTAATTGGTATTTTTGTTAATTATCTTTAACAAGTGTTCTTTTACATGGAGAAGGAGAGGTCTTGGTTCTGTATGAACATGTTTTGAATATATATTGGTATTACTAAGGATTTCACAATCTATAAATTGCTAGAAATTTTTTTTTTACTGTGGTTATAAGATTATTGGATACATTGTATCTACACTTAACTCATCTGTTAATGAAATTGTTGTAAATGGGAACCAAATTTGTAGAACTTCATTTTTAAAGTCTTTTTACAGTGCTTAATTTCATTTTTGCCTTACTAAAGTCAAAGACTTAAACTTTTTTAACAGGTTAAAACTTTTTTTGTCATTCAATCATAAAACTATCCTCAAGTGATTTACAGAGATAAAATTGACACTGCACTATTTTTTTTTTGTATTTTACTGCTTTCAAATCTGAATGAAATGTACTTTGCCATAGATGTTTTTCCTCTATTTTTGGTTTTCCAAAGTATTAATATTAAAGACAAACTTTAAAGGTACAGTGTTGAAAAAGTGCTTAATGGACTCCCAACAGCTGCCTCAAATAAAAATTTAGTAATCTGTATATGATTACATTTCCCTATCCAAAGATGAAGAGTACTCCTATTTTTAATAGGTAGAATGTACCTTTGTCAGTCTTGCAGAAGCTTTAATGGAGAAACAAATGGACTTTATTTTTAAACATATAAATCGAGTAGGCATTTATATTATTAGAGAATGGTTAGTGTGTTTTGGCTGAGCAGTAATAGACAACCTTGAATTTTCAAGGACTCTGAGTGCTTCTTCTCTGTCCACTACCTATTGTTCTATTCTCATCAATGAAAAATGATTAGACAATTCGACCGTAACTCCCTCTACAGTTATACAAATATTATGTTCTTGTAAGTTAACATTTTTAGCACACAGGAGAAATTTTATGTAATAAAATTACTGTATCTTTTGGACTTAACAAATTTGAATTTGTATTTAAACACATATGTCTGATAATTCTTAAAGTAATGGCACTTTTACTAACTTATTTGGGGGTCTTGGGTGCATTCATTTGTGTTATTTATTCTTCACATTTGACTTGGAGTGGGATATCCTCCTGCCACAGTATCAAACACTGATACTCGTCTCTGATCAGGCAGTGTTCCAGATCTTTTTGGAAGATTGTTTCCCTAAAGTTCGGGTATAGGTCTTGAGGTAATACCACCAAACAGCTCTTGGAAATTCTCTTTTGATTCAGCAGTAGCTATAATGATTCTCACCCATGACACTAAGGGTTAGTTTTTTATGTTTAAGAGAAACATTGCTAAAATTAAAATGCCTCTATAAAGGAATGCTATTATAAATTGTAATGATATTCTGAAGTATCAATTTTTAATTTATTTGATGTAGCAAACTCTTAAGCCCAGCCACTCATCTCATATGGTCATGGTTAATCTTTTTATTAATAAAAATTTTGCTTAGAATAAACTTAGTCTTGTCAAATTGCTTGTATTCTATTCTCTTGACACCTACATTCATACCCTATCCTTTCTGTCTTAACCTTTTTTTTTTTTCTTTTTTTAAGTTAACAGTAGGAAAAATACTCTTTCTGTTAATCTCCTTTGATCTCTATTTAGTGGCTGGGCAATAGTTATTTTATAAATCTCTCACTATGTAAACACAAGTTTATATAACAACTAACTACTGGATATTAAGCTTTCTTCTGTAAAGCCTTTAGTCTTTTGGAATAAATACTACGTTCATGCACTTTTTTCCTTTCAAATTGTGAGGGTTTTTTTGTTTTGTTTTTTTAAGTGAGGATCTTTTTAAACCTTCAATGTGAGGAGGATTCTGGTCACAGATATTCCTAAAGAAAATGAGAAATACGAAAAAAACAGGTTCTTCTGGTGTGTAACAGGATTTATTTCAAGTAATAGGTTTTTAGTCTTGGAAAACATATATGTGAAACAACCACTACTGACAAGTATTTTTAGTGGAATGTAAATCTTTACCTTTTTAGGGAGCATTGCTTCCGCATCTTTTTTTTTTTTTTTATCACGTATATGTTCAAGTGGCGATAGTACTGTACACTTCTGGAAGAACAAAACCAAATCAAGGAAAGAAAAATGAGTGCTAGGTAATCGAGAACCAAGTCAATTTATTTTATTTAGGATTTGAGAGCACCACTGTATGGGGTATCTTCTTTATCCAATTGGTTGATAAGCTGTGGGTGTGTGTCACACACCTCTTTCCCCTAAAACCTTGGAACCTGACCTGCTTCATTTTGTAAAAATGTGTATGAGGCCAAAACATTGTAACTCTAGTAGTAGTATCAAATGACTGAATTTACAAGGTTTTGGGATGTTCTCAACTGCCAAAGATACTTTTTTAAGCATAATGATAAATTTTTTGTGTCCTTGGCATTTCATTGTACAATGGTATTAGCACTGTGACTGCCTCTGTGTAAGCATTAAGAAATGGCCACCTTAAACAATAAAAACAAAACCTAAAAACAAAGGAGTGCCCACTTTATGGGCTTAAAGTTAATACGTGTGAAAAGTTCCTCTTCAGCACAGAACCTATCATACTGAAGGTGCTACAAAGATTCCTCCAAAAGAAAGAAACTGGCATGAGGGGTAAAGCTCGTACTTGTTTCTTTTAATATTCTAGCTACAGTTAGGCTCAGTAGTCTGTGAACAGCGACAAGTTATTTGAGGGCTTTCCCACTAGGGGGCATTGGTTAAGTCCTGAACAGGTATTTAAGAATGCATCACCAGAATTCTAGTCCTGTACTGTAAGAGCTTAATTATTAAAAATTAAATTGGGAGCCAAATAAAGGGAAAGTCCAAAGCGTATTTATGTCCAGATAAAAGCAGTATTCAACATGAGTACTAGGAGTGGTCAACTTAGGGCCCAGTCTGATAGAGGGGGATCCCACATGTCAGTTATGATGTCTGTCATGGTCATATCTTACTGGGGAAGCAACAAAAAGGAAGTTAGAAGAGAGTTTTGAGCTGTCAATCACAGTCTGCCCACTGATTTGCAAAATCCGATCCATAAGTGCCATGCTCGCTTTTTCCTTTACAAGGAGACCAGGAATTACATGTTGGTTTATGTCAAACTTTAAGTAAGTTAACTCTGGGACACCATTTCCTTTTACAAAGTAACTTCTATATCTTGAATACATGTTTTTCAGGAAGTACGAAAAGGAAAAATACCCCACCAGTAATCTCATCATGCAGAGAAAACATACTTGTCTTTTCTTTTTCATAGAAAACGGAATCCTGTATGCAGTTTGTATGTCCTATTTCTCCACTTAATGTGTCTTGACCAGTTACCCAGATCGGAATACTCCTTAAGCAAGATTTCCCTGTCTGCATAGCCTCACATTGGTGGATGATCCGCTATTTACTTCATCAGTCCCTGTTGTGAGGGCTGATGTTTGTTTTCATTTTTACAAATAGAAGTACCCGAGTGTAAGATTTTTAAGCATACATTCCTAAAAATATAGTTTCTGTATTAAAGGATATGGGTATATTTGAGATTTGATAGATCTTGTCAGATTTCCTTCCAAAACTGGAAGTTCTGTCACAAGTACATGGGATTACCCATATCCTCACACTCTCGGTAGTAGACAAAGATCCCATGTTTTATCTTTATTAATCCGAAAAAGTGAAAAGTGGTAAACCAATTTGTGTTCTTGTATTTCTAGCCAGATACTAGTTTTCTATAACCTTGATGCAAGACGTGTGCTCTGTAAATATTTTCTCCCAGTCTGAGCTTGTCTTTTCTTCCTTCTCTTGGCAGAGCTCTTTGAAGAGCAGCAGTTCTTAATTTTCACAAAGTCCACATGAGCAACTTTTTCTTTAATATATTATGCTTTTGGTGTCCTGAGAAACCGCCTAACTTAAGGTGGCAAAGATCTTTTATTTTTTAGGACTTTAATAGTTCTCAGTTTTTACATTTAGGTCTGGGATCCATTTGAGTTGCTTTTTACATATGGTACATATAAAAATTATATATCCACCAAGATAGATCGAAATTTGTTTTCTTTGCTCCTCTGTTGAAAATCAGTTGACACAGTGTTAGTCTATTTCTAAATTTCCATTAGTTTCTGTGTCTGCGCTTTCGCCCATACTACATTGCCTTGGTCGCTGTAGCTTTCCCTAAGCCAGTAAATCAACTTTGTTCTTTTTCAAAAACGTTTTACAGTTTTAGTTCCTTTACCTTTCCATTACACGTTGTAGAGTCAGCCTCTTGACGAGAACAAAAACAAACACCCTCTTGGATTTTGATGATAATTGCACTGAATGCGTAGACCAGTTCAGGGAGAATGGGTAGCTTATGTTTGTCCTCCAATCCAGGAATGCAGCAAATTGCTCTGTTTTATATGGGTCATGGATTTCTTCTATCAGTGTTTTTAGTTTTTAGCATACAGATCTTGCACATATATTGTTACTAGTTCGTGTTCTTTGTGTGTATACATACAAAATTTTCAATTTCTGACTGTTGGTTGTGAATATCGAGAAGTACAATTGATTTTTGTATATTGACCTTGTATCCTGATACCTTAACAAATCCACTTACGTAGATTTTTAGACGTTTTCTATTCAGTCATGTCTGCAGCTTATTTATAATAAATATTTTCTTTCTTTACAGTCTTTCTAATTTTCCTTTCAAATGCCTTGTATTTCTTTTCCTTGTCCTGCTGCACTGGTTAGACCTTGCAGGTGATGGTGAAAGCAGTGGTGAGGTCAGACACATCCTTGCCCTGTCAACAATCCTGGTTGGTGAGCTTTCAGTCTTCTACCATTAAGTAGGTTAGTTGTAGAATTTTTGTAAATGGCCTTTTTCAGGCTGAGGAAATTCCCTTTTATTCCTGGTTTCCTGAGACTTGTTAATCATGAATGGAATGTTGGGTTTCATCAGATGTTTTTTCTGCATCTATTGAAACGATCATGTCTTTTTTTATTTCTTTATAATGTTGGTGTGCGAATCACATTCATTTTCCTTTGTAGGACCAGCCTTGAATTTCCAGAATATTGTTCGATTCCTTTGCTAGTATTTTGTTGAGTATTTTTGCATCAATGTTCATAAGGGATATTGATCTGTAGTTCCCTTACCTTTTAATGTCATTGTCCAGTTAGTATAATATTGCCCTCATAAATGAGTTATGGAAGAATGTGGGTAGAATTCATATAATTTCTTCCCTAAATGTTGGATAGTATTCACCAAGGATGCCATTTGGGCCTCTTTGTTGAAAGATTTTTATCTGAACTCAGTTCTTTAAATAGAATTATGCAGACTGACTATTTCTTGAGTTTTGGCCATTGACTTTCAAGGAAATTGTCCATTTCATCTAAGTTATCAAATTTGTGAGCATAGTTATTCATAACATTCTGTTTTGTCTTGTTCTGCTCAGGCTACTATAACAAATACTGTAGACTGTTTTTTCTTCTTTTCTTTTCCTCCCCTTCCCCCTTCTCCTCCTTCCTTTTCTCCCTTCTCCCCCTCCCCTTCTTCTTCTTCTTGTTCTTCTTCTTTTGTATTTCAACCAAAGAGTTTATTTCATTTATGGTTAGAAAGTCCTTCCCTTCATCTATGGTTAGAAAATGAGAAAAAGTTCTTTAATCATTTTTTACGCTTAATGCTTTTTATTATGAATCATTTTATTTCTTTATTACATTTTCATTTCTATTAATGATGACAGGAGAGCTATTAATTTCACTATATTTTAAACTTAGCCATTAACTAGAACATTTAGTAATTCTACTTTGTATGTCAGTTGATTCTTTGGTGTTTTGTGTAATTATATCGTCTACACATAGTTTCATTTATTTCCCAATATTGAATCTCTTATTTTCAAACCTCTGACTTTTCTGCTTTACTTGCAGTAACTTCCAAAATAATGCTAAATAAAAGACAGATATGAAGTTGTTTGTTTTATTCATGACTGCATGGGAATACGTTTGGTGTTTGTTGTCAAGTACAACGGGGGCTGTTGATTGAGATACTTTTTTATTACGTTAAGAAGAAAAATCGCCCTGGTCCTATTTTTACTAAGATTTTTTTTCTTTTTATCAAATGTAATAATATCAAATGCTGTGGCTGTCTGTTGAGTTTGTTTTTATTCCCTTTGAAACTACTAAATTGATGAATAGTGTTTTTGGAATTTTACTTCTGTATACTAGATGACATTGATCTTTAGTTTTTGTGTGTAGCTGTTTTTGTCAGGATTGGGCCAGCTTCATAAAATTAAATGAAATGGTCTAATCTCTCTCAATGCAGAGTGGGGGTGGGGTGGCAAGAGGTAAGGTGATATTTATTTCTGTGGTAGTCACACTCTTCTCCAAAAGATCCTTCTTATTTTAATTCTGAACTGCATCAAGGTTATACTAGTTAAAATATTATAGGTAAAGAATCCACTCCAAATTACCAAATAATATGTCCTATTAACACAATCATGACCTATACATCAATAAAGAAGTACTTTATTGCTTAAAGGGACCTCAAACCTCATTAAGCCAAGCTCCTCAGTTGAAAAATGGCAAAATATAAAATTGTTCCATCAAGAGTCACATAGCTGTGAGTCACTCTACAAAGAGAACTGTAACATATGTCCCTTGTGGAAATTGAAATATATTATTACTTTATTATTCTCTGAATCACCCAGCAAAGTCAGCAGAATGAAGCACCATAATTTGAACTTTTACTGGTGACAGTTTGCTTCTTCCCAGTATCTTTGAAAATGTTTATCTATTGGCCCAAATCTGGATCAAACTCTTGTGCCCAGCAGTTTACTCAGTAATGCCTGAAAGGATCCACTAGTCAGATTATATAGTTGTCATCTTAAATAAGCAAAGAACAGGTGGTGAGGATGTGATGGAATGCCACACTAGGAACGCTGCCAGTCTAAGAAAATATTATGAAGTTCTTTCTCTCCTCCTCTTACCCTTTCTTCACTCTCTCCACTGGTGTCCAAGTGCTGACATACCTTCCCCACAAGCTTATTCCACTACATCTAATTACTTCCCTTTCTTCTGTGACCATTTGAGTTTGCACCTCTCCTGCTTTGGAATTAGGACAAAATTATTTGTAATTGCATATGATATTAAGTCAACACTCAGTATAATAATAAAATATTTTGCAGAGTGTGTCATGGTTTATGTAGTCCTCTTATAAACTCTCATTTGATCCCAACTACATTGCTGAGATGATGAAAGAGTATTACTCTCCTCGTTTGATCCTTGAAATCAGGGCTCAGAAGATGTGACTTGTGCAAAATCTCACCACTTGGTAAGCGTGGGCTCAAACCCAGTTTTTCTTACTACCGTTCCCATGTGTCCTTTTGTACAATATTAAACACGCTGCCTCTTTGTTATTAAAGGCACTTTTTATTTTTAATTTTGTTTCCATTTATAATGATGATGATGGTGGTTTCACTGTATTAAAGATTTTACATAAATTAACTCATCTAATCTTCATAAAAGTAACTTGCCTAGAGCCACACAACTAGCAAATAGTAGAGCCAAGGTTTAAACCTAGTTGGGCCATCTCCAGAGCCCACCGGCTTTATTTATTAATTTTTTTTCTTTTTAAAGGTTTACTTATTTGAGAGAGAGAGCATGAGCGGGAGGAACAGAGCAAGAAGCTTTGGGCTCCATGAAGTGCTCAGTCCCACGACCCCAGCCAAACCAAAAGTCCAATGCTCAACATTTGGGCTACCCAGGTGCCGCTCTAGAGCCCATAGTCTTAACCACTACGTTAGGTTGCCAGAAAAAAAAAAAAAAAAAAAGGTTTATCAATAATGCCACCTCTCAGAGGTCATTCGTTTTGCTTTCACATGTACAAAAACTGGAGTTCTACTCACACTGTTTTATAAACTATTTTCACATGATGGCCCACATTTTCCCACCAGTGAGAAACATTTTCATTTTTGATGGCTGCATTACAAAGATATACCACAGTGTATTAAATTGACTTCCTGTTGGTCACACCTAGATTTTTTTCTAAGTTTGTTGTTGTTGTTGTTGCAAGTAATTCTGCAATGGCTATCCATGTACAGACATCTAGTACTCTTAGACCAATTTCCTGAAAATGAAAGTTCTAGATCAATCATCTACATTTTAAATCTGGATACAGTGTTATAACTGTCCACCAAAATGTTTGTAGACAAAGCTTTGTTAGAAAGTAAAACAAGCAAAAGGAAGGAAGGAAGGAAGGAAGGAAAGAAAGAAAAAAAAAGGAAGGAAAGGAGGAAAGGAAGAAAGAAAAAGGGAAGGAAGGGAGGAAAGAAAAAAAAGGAAGGAAGGAAGGAAGGAAATAAAAGGAAGGAAAGGAGGAAAGAAAGAAAGAAAAAGGGAAGGAAGGGAGGAAAGAAAAAAGGAAGGAAGGAAGGAAGGAAAGAAAGAAAGAAAGAAAGAAGAAAGAAAGAAAGAAAGAAAGAAAAAGAAAGAGAAAGAAAAAAGGGAAGGAAGGGAGGAAAGAAAGAAGAAAGAGGAAAAAGAAAGAGAAAGAAAAAGAAGAAAGAAAGAGAAAGAAAGAAAGAAAAAGAAAGAGAAAAAAAGGAAGGAAGGAAGGAAGGAAGGAAGGAAGGAAAGAAAAGCTTAAGGTCCAAATTTAGATATCAATGTGACAGGTGCCAAAGGAGTGGATCAAAATGTCCATTTCCTTACTGATTTATATTATATTAAATTTGGCCCTTATTTTTCCACAGGCAATAAAATTGCAAGGTTCTAGAACTGGGTGAAATTTCAGATATCAAGGTAAAACATTTTCTGCACAATATAATTGTGGCTCTTTTTCCTAACAAGAAATTTGAAAAAGAGCATTCCTTGGATTAAGGCACAGGCAGCCAGCAGTTGTTTTTTGTTTTTGTTTTTGTTTTTTTGAGCATTTGAAAGAAAACAAATTCTTTCCTACGAAAGAAGTGCTAAATCAGTGAACCTCATAGACTGAACTTTGCATAAGCCCCTGAATAGAAAGTAGGAGCTCCGATAATGTGAGATTCTGAAGGAAGTGAACATGGCAGTGCAGATGGCGTGGGATAACCCAACATGGATCCAGGTGGCATCTCTGTAAATCTGGGTAAGGAAGAATCTGGCCCAACCAGAGCCATTTTTCTAGATAGTGCCTTGAAGGCTGATGAACTAGACTATAATTAGAACACAGTAGTCAGTTCTCCCACTTTTGTGTTAAAATACAAAGGGATCATAGTAGCTGTGAGTCTGTGCTTTGGAGTCAAATGGTTCTGGATTCAAGACCTAGCTCTACCACTGCCGTCTTGTGGATGATACTTTGCAAGTGTGTCAGTTTTCCTATCTATAAAATAGTAGTAATACCTAACTCGTGAGATTGTTGAGAGAATTAAATAGGACACTAACTATGTGAAGTCCTCACCGAGTCTAGCGTATATGAAGGGCACAATAACTTAGCTGCTATTGACCCCCTCTTCTACCTGACTTCTTATCTAACTGGTTTTGAATAAAGGCAGTGGGGGAAGTCAAATGCAATGTGGTATGTACAAATTCTCTAGCACCCAGACCCAGTTTAATATGTAAAGCACAAATTTCCCCTTACAATAACATACTTTACAGACTAATGCTCAGGCCCTCCTCCAAAGTGGAGCTGGCCAGACCACGTGTTTTGCCCCTCATTAGGATCGCACCTGCATGTGGCTTATGTCATTATAATAAACCTGGGAAAGAACCTTTACCAGGTCAGTTCAGGCTTTACTCAGTAACTCAGTTTGCCTTAACTGAAACCTGCTTCTCTACACCAAGGAAACCCTGCTGTAGTTTATAGACTCCTAACTAATATAGGTCATTGTCTCCAGCTCCACAACTCTTCTTGGGCCCTCTGTTTCCATTCAAGGGCATGCCAAGGTTCTATTGTCCTAGGTTGCCTCCCACATGTCCTAGTTCAGATGTCCACTCCTTAGATCGTTTTCTCCGGACTAATGCCTCATCAGCTCCCCTTCAGTGAGCCTCGGTCACCAATCTCCAGGCCTCCAATTTTTTTTCCTATCCAAAATTGTGTCAGTCATTCACTTGATAATTACCTGTCTCACTAATGAGACAGGAAGCTACAAAAGAGACACCTTGCCTGACTCCCTAACTGTAGTAACCTGGACCCTAAAACATGTCTGGCACTTAATAAACAAAGAATATTTATTGAATGACTGAATGAATACATCCTTGCTTTATTATTTGTCCTCCATAACCTTGCCCAAGCTACCCCATGGATGTAAGTTTCATCCCTTTTTTTTTTTTTTAAAGATTTTATTGTTCAGTTGAGAGAGAAAGAGAGAGCACGAGAGGGGTGAAAGGCAGAGAGGGAAGCAGGCTCTCCGCTGAGCAGAGAGCCCAACATGGGGCTCGATCCTGGGACTCCAGGATCATGACCTGAGCTGAAGGCAGACACCCAGCTGACCGAGCCACCCAGGCGCCGCTGGATGTAAGTTTTAGATTCGTCATTGGTTAAGTGATGCTAATAATGAGGATCAGTCGAGGTAAATGTATATAAGCACCTAGCATAGGCCATGGCACTAAACAGTAGCTATTATGATATTGGCATTTTTAATGATGAGGTGGTATTTTGTAATGTATTTATTGAGGGAAATTTTCTAGGTTATATATTCTAGGTTAACTTTTATACCCTCAAACACTTTAAAGAGATTGCAGTATTTTCTGCTTTCCGTGGTTTCCAATGAGAAGTCTGTTATATTCTCATCTTTGTCTCTAAGTTAGTGTTGTCTTTTGTTACTGCTCTTAAGATTTTCTCTCTGACTTTTTTTTCTTTGCCATGGGATTATGATGTGTTTTGGTATGGTTTTCTTCATGTTTTTCCTGCTTGGGGTTTGTTGAGTATTTTGTAAGCGTGGGACCATAGTTTACATCAATTTGGGAAATTTTTCTTCAAAGAAATTATTTCTTTAATGTTTTTTTCTGTCTTTCCCTCTGCTCTCCTTCTAGGACTCCAATTATATGTTAGAATTGTATGTTAGATTTTTTTTTATAGATTTTTTTTTTTTTACAATTTTATTTATTTATTGGACACAGAGAGAGACAGCCAGCGAAAGAGGGAACACAAGCAGGGGGAGTGGGAGAGGAAGAAGCAGGCTCATAGCGGAGGAGCCTGATGTGGGGCTCGATCCCATCACGCCGGGATCATGCCCTGAGCCGAAGGTAGACGCTTAACCGCTGTGCCACCCAGGCGCCCCTGTATGTTAGATTTTTTGATAATATCCCTTAGGTCACTGTTCATTTTCTTTCCCATCCTTATTCTCTGGCTTAAAAAAAAAAAAAAGGTTCTATTGCTTTCTTCACATTTACAAGTCTTTTCTTCTGCAATATATAATTGTCCGTAATACCTATCCAGTGAATTTGTTATTTCAGATATTTTATTTTTTCATCCCTAAGGGTTCTATTGGTTTTTAAAAATCTTTCATTTTTCTCCTCAGTATGTTAATGGCATTCCTTAAAATCTTTGAATATATTTACACTATTTTGACATCTTTGTCTACTTATTCCATCATCTTTGTCATCTGTGGGTCTGTTTCTATTGATTGATTTTCCTCCTAGTTATGGCTCACATAAATTTCTACTTTCCACTTCTTGGCATATCTAGTAATTTTGTATTTTTGTTTCTGGACATTTTGAATCATAGTTGAACATCTAGATTTTGCATTCTTCTGTTAAAGAATATTGGGATTTGTTATGGCAAGCAGTTATTTGTTGTTCAATTTCATCTCCTCAAGACTTATCTTTATTAAGGTGCATGAGGTTGGCCATGGAACTTCACTGTCCAGTATGGTAGCCTCTAGACAATTTGACTATTTTAGTTTCAATATAAATTTTTAAATGAGTTAAAAAAATTCAGTTCCATAGCCCTCATAGACACATTTCAAGTATTCAACAGCCACATATAACTAGTAGCAACTGTATTGGATGTCTGGAATATTTTTACTCTAGAGATAATTTAGACCTACTCCTAAGGCACGATCTTTCTGCAGTCTTTACTGAATGTTCAATGGAACTCTCCAGTCTGCCTTAACAGAACCTAAATATATCTTATTCCTAAGTAATATACATCCCTGGAAATTGTTCAGCTTACAATTTCCCATGCCTTCTTTGCTTATAGAGTTTCACTCTATGCTTGCATGCTTAGTATTAGGCACAGATTTCTGCACAGATTTCTTTTTCATGCTTTGGTTCTTTCTCTCCAGAACTCTGCCCAACTCTGCCAGTCGTCTTATATCCCTGGACTCAGAACTCTGTCTCAATGTCATCATCGCCTCATCAAGTCTTCTATGTTCTGCCTCTCATTCTCTTTCCTGCTGCCATTCTCCCTTCAGGTAGGAAGCCAAGGTAATCATAGGACTTACTTGTTTCCTTTCTCTCGTGTATCAAAGTCCTAATGCAATTGTGCATTAGGACTTTGTGCAATGTCTAAAAACTATTGTTCTGTATATTCAATCCAGTTTATTAGTTTTATTTTGTCAGAAGATAAATCTAGTCCCTGTTATTTTATGATAGCTAGAAGTGGAAGTCCTTGATTCATAAAAACTTTAGAAATTTTATTTGCTGTCCTAGAGAGTACTCCAAAATTGGAGTTCAATTAATTGATTAATTGAATAAGCCAAATTAATTCATGTTTCTACCACTATTGCACAGAATGATGAAATTATACACTGGAGCATAATTTTGGTAACTTATTCTACTTAAATAGTTTTCTATTCATGTTCTAACTTACTTCATCTAGAAATTTTTTATACACCTCTTCAGTGACACATTTTTTACTTTTTTACTTGTTTCTCCCATATTTACACAACTTTTGCTGTATATTTCTTTTATATTTAGATACTTGAATATAAAGTCTTGTTCATAAAGAAAATCAATGTGGATGACCACATATTTTAGTGGAAATTCTGAACAATAACAATAAAATTTGTAATATGTTAACACTGGAATGTAAAGGAAAAGATATATAGTCAGAGATATTAGTTCAAAATTTCAAACTCACTCATTTCTTATTTTAATGTATCACTTTGATCTCTTCATTTTAAAATAAATTGTATTAAAGCATGATGTATAATAAATTCGTTTTCTATAGCTTCCAAGCAAATCACCACAAACTGAGAGGGTTAAAACAACACAAACTTATTTATCTCACAATTCTGCAGGTCAGAAATACATGTGGTCTTGGCTAATTTTTCTGTTCCAAATCTTGCAAGAATGAAATCACTCTGTTCCCTAGCTGGAGTCTTATCAGGAGGTTCTAGGAAGACTCCACTTTGAAATACATTCAGATTGCTGGGAGAATGTAGGTCCTTGTAGGTTAGGACTGAGGTCTCTGCTTGCTTGTGCAACTTGAGCCTTTCTTAGCTCCTAGAGGACTTGCCCTACATGGATCCCGATATCTTAGAACCAAAAATAGCAAATTGAATCCTTTTCGTGTTTGTAAGCACTCTAACTTCCTTTTTTGATTCATCCCTTTTTAGCGAGATAAATCTCTACTTCTAAGTGCTCATGTGATCAGATTGAGCCCACCCCGCTAATCCAGGATAACATCCCTGTTTGTGAGTGTATAACCTTAATTGCATTCACAAAGTCCCTTTTGCCATGTAATGTAACACAGGCACAGGTTCTAGTGATTAGGACCTGGACATCTTGGGGGGATGGGCAGTTATTCTGCCTATAACATAAAATATTCAGAGGAAAAGAAGTATAATATTTAGGAAAAAAGAGGAAAATGATCAAAAAATGATAGATACTAAAGACAGGAAAATGAGTTCTATCATATACCTCATTTGTGTATCTGGAGAAAAATAATGGAATAAATACCCTCCATGATTCAAGGAAATTTTCCAGAAACAAGACCCAAGTCTTTAAAAAAAAAAAAAAAAAAAAGACATCAGTTGTTGGGAAAACCTGATACAGAGCAATCCATATCCAGACAAATGAATAAAGCTAATGAACGTCAAAAATGAAGAAAAAAATCACAAGTATCCAGTAAAAAATATTAAAACAAATTATAAAGCAGAGGGGGGGAATCAAGTTGACCTCAAATTTCCCCCAAACAATATTGAGTGCTAGAAGACAGTGGAGTAATGCTGACAAAATCTTTAAATAAAGTATAATCCAATTGTTTTATATCTTCCTATAACACTTAGCATTCAATTAGGAAGAAGAAAGTATTGTGGGTGTTTTGAAGAAATATCATAGATTGTAGAGAAAATTTAATACAAGGTATTGATTATACGAAAAGAGTTATATATAGACTAGTTACTTCAAGAAGCCACTACCAGCCCTGAAGCTGAAGAATCAAAGTGAGAGATGGTGTTATCCAGAGCCCACAGTTATTTCTGTAACAATGGGGCAGCTCTTGGAACTGCCAACACTACCTTATACCTAGGAATGCATATTCCTTCTGATGCTGCAGAAGACCATGAGTTCAAAGTGCCTGCTGCTCCCAGGCTGAGAGCCCACAGATGCTATGCTGTCAAGATTGCATTTATGTGGCTGCTACTGTGGGAAGCATGATATCTGAGCAGGAAGTCAGTGGCCAAGATTCACCTGCCTTTGCTTCAGCTACCTCTGCCAGACACACTTCCTAAAAGCACAATAAAGAAATGCTTCTACTAAATAACGAGTGTTGGTGAGAATGTGGAGAAAAAGAAACCCTAATGCACTGTTAGTAGGAATGTAAATTGGTGCAGTTGCTGTGGAAGACAGTATGGAGGTTCCTCAAAAAATTAAAAATAGAACTACTGTATGATCCAGCAATTCCACTACTGGGTATTTACCCAAAGACAATGAAAACACTAATTTGAAAAGACATGTACACCCTTATGTTTATTGCACCATTATTTACAATAGCCAAGATATAGAAGCAACCAAAGTGTCTATCAATAGATGAATGGATAAAGTAGATGTCTCACACACACACACACACACACACACACACACCCAAGAATATTACTCAGCCATAAAAAAGAATGAAATCTTGCCATTTTCAACAACATGGATGGACCTAGAGGGTATAATGCTAAGTGAAATTAGTCAGAGAAAGACAATACCATATGATTTCACTTACATGTGGAATTTAAGAAACAAAACAAATGAATGAACAAACAAACAAAAACTCTTAAATATAGAGAACAAACTGATCGTTGCCAGAGGGGAAATGATGGAGGGATGGATGAAATAGGTGAAGGGGATTAAGAGTACACTTATCATAATGAGCACTGAGTAATATATAGAATTGCTGAATCATTATATTGTACCCCTGAAACTAATATAACACTGCATGTTAATTGTACTTGAATAATAAAAAAAAGACATGCTTCCACCATTCTCCCACCTTCCAATTTCCTGCCAAAATGCCACATAGGCAGAACCTAAGTGGAAGCCAGACTGCAAAGAGATGTGGAAAGGTAATGTTCAGACCTCTAGCTCCCAGTGCTCAGGAGAGAACATGGAAGCCTGTGAATAAAGCTGAGAAACAATAGACCAATAATTGGCACACTAGACAAATTGTATTACCACCTAAAGGGAACAGCCATTTCCAGGCAAGGTAGGGTAAAGAAAACTAGATTTACCCTCCTGCAAAAAGTTTAAAAAACAATACAGACAAAACACATAAACAATGGTTTCGAAGACACCAGACATTAGGCAACAAGGACAGCTATCTCTGAAAGAGAGAAATCAAACAAGGTGAGGCCTATGAGTGCTATAACTTACTGCTTTGTGAGTTTCCAGGCTATGGCAAAAAGAAAGGGAACTCAAGTGGAACCTGGAAAACTCTCTGGGGCAAGGTGATGCTTCTGAGACCAAGGTGGCTATATTCACAGGACAAAGTACCACAGTGATGACAGCTGCACAAAGAAAAAACCCCAGAAATCTGCAGAAGGACCACCTTGAGTATTCATCAGAGTACTAACAGGCCATGGTCAGTAAGGAAATTAATAGAGGCCTGTGAAAGACTCACCAGTAAAGATTAGAGGGACAGGAGGACAAAAGTCTGGGAATAGTGTCTACTCCTATCAACTAGACTCGTCGTTCACGTGGTTTCGAGCAGAGAACTCAGAAACGTCTCACCTGAACAACAGAGACTAGGTAATCCTAGACTAAGCACTGCTATGGATCCACCTAAAAAATCAGAAAAGCAAGACCACCCCAAATCAAACTGTTCCCAAGTAACTTAATGGCATCACAGAACAAAGCTCAAGATTTATAGGAACGCAAAAATATCCAGCACTCACTATGGGAAAAATCGCAATGTCTGAAAGCCAATCAAAGGAGACAAGAATGCAAAGAAGTTGTAAAAACACAACCCATAATGAGGAGAATAATCAACTAACTGATATCAACGAAGAACAGTGACAGGAGTTAGAAGAAAAGCAAATTAAAATAATTTTTAAAGCTGTATTTTATTTATTTTAAGTTTGTTTATTTATTTATTTTAGTAATTTCTACACCCAACATGGGGCTCGAACTCATGACCCTGAGATCAAGAGTCACATGTTCTTTTTTTTTTTTTATGTAAGAGTTTATTTATTTATTTGACAGACAGAGCACAAGCAGGGGGAGTGGCAGAGGGAGAGAGAGAAGGAGGCTCTGTGCTGAGCGGGGAGCCTGATGCAGGGCTCAATCCCAGGACCCTGAGATCATGACCTGAGCTGAAGGCAGATGTTTAAATGACTGAGCCACCCAGGCGCCCCTCACATGTTCTTTCAGCTGAGCCAGCCAGGAACCTGTAAATCTGTACTTTATGTGTTAAAAAAAATTAGAGACATGGAAGATATAAAACAGACTCAAATCATACTTCTAGGGATTAAAAACTACAAGGTCTAACATGAAAAATACACCAGGTGAGATTAATGGTAGATTAAATATTGCAGAAGAAAAGATTAATGAACTTGAAGCAATACCAATAGAAACTATTCTAAATGAAACATAAAGGGAAAAAAATAATGAAAAGAGCACCAGTGAGCTATAAGAAACATTAAGCAACCTAATATGTGGATAAATATCATCCACAAGGAGAGGAGAGAGAGCAAGAGACCCCCCCCAAAAAAAATTTTTTTAAGAAATCATGACTGAAATATTTCCAAATTTGATCAAAATTATAAACTGAGATCCAAAATATTTAATAAATCTCAGGCATATGAAACATAAAGGAAGCTAAATCAAGGTAACACATCATCAAATGCCTGAAAATCAGTAATAAAGAGAAAATATTGGATAGGAGTTAAGATGGCGGAGGAGTAGGGGACCCCTTTTTCAGCCGGTCCCCTGAGTCGAGCTGGATAGGTACCAGACCAGCCTATATAACCACGGAATCAGCCTGAGACGCAGGATGATACATCTGGATCTCTACAAATGAACATCTCCAGCGCTGAGTATTGAGGTACCAAGAGGGGAGCTGTAAACCGTGCACGGATATCGGAAGATAAACGGAAGGGGGAGGGAGCCGCCGCGTTTGGGCGCCGGGAAGCGGCAGCCACCTGCACGGGGGAGCGGGCGGACACACAGAGGGCACCCGCGAGAGAGCGGACTGAGACGGTGAGCCGTGAACGCGCGCGCCACCAGGCATCTCCCGGAACACCGGAATCCCGGTGTGCTCACGGGATCCAGACTGAGACCGGGAACTCCCGGAGCGCGCGCGGGGCGGCTGGCGGCTGGCGGGCCACCTGCACGGGGGAGCGGGCGGACTCGCGGTCGGCACCCGCGAAACAGCAGACTGAGACCCTGAACCGGGTGCGCGCGCCACCAGGCTTCTCACGAAACTCCGGAATCGATGTGTGCTCACCGGGCATAGACTGAGACCCGGAGACCCGGGAGCGCGCGGGGTGGCAGGTGGCTGGCGGCATTAGAAACACAAAGGACAGAGACTGGGCGGCCAGTGGCTGGCGGCATTAGAAACACAAAGGACAGAGACGCGCTGGCCCTGGAAGTGAGGGCAGGGTCGCCGAGTTGGTGCGCACATCCCGGGACGCCGCAGGGTTGAGCAGCACCAACAGTAACAGAGTTAAAGTGGCCAGAACATCAGTGGAGAACGGGCCGCAATCCCTCTGTTCTGCGACAATGCAGCCTCTGCTGCTCTGACCCTCAGAAGAGGCATAGCCGGCCGCCAGGGAAAGCCGCCAGAGAACAAAAGCCTGGAAATACCGGCTCAGAGAGTGCCCATCCCCATCCTCCCTCGCAGGGGACACGGAGACTCTACCCAAACAGGGTTGCCTGAGTATCGGCGCGGCAGGCCCCTCCCCCAGAACACAGAAGGCAGGCTGAAAAATCAAGAAGCCCACAACCGGAGGTGCCTGGGTGGCGCAGTCATTGAGCTCCTGTCTCCGGCTTAGGGCGTGATCCCGGCGTTCCGGAAAGGAGTCCCTCATCGGGCTCCTCCGCTGGGAGCCTGCTTCTTCCTCTCTCACTCCCCTGCTTCTGTTTCGTTCTTGCTGACTGTCTGTCTCCCTCTCTCAGATAAGTAAATAAATAAAATCTTTAAAGAAGAAGCCCACATCTCTAAGATCCCTATAAAACAAGGGGCACGGCCTGGGACCCAGTCAATAATTTTGGGCTCTGGAAACCCCGCAACCTCTCTTCATCAGAATGACAAGAAGGAGAAGCCCCCCCCAGCAAAGAAAAGACAGTGAGACTGTGGCCTCTGCCACAGAAGTAACGGATATGGATGTAACCAAATTATCAGAAATGGAATTCAGAGTAACAATGGTCAAGATAATGAGTAGACTTGAGAAAAGTATTCAGGAAAATATTACTGAGAATATAGAATCCCTAAGGGCGGAAATGAGAGCGAATTTGACAGAAATTAAAAATTCTATGAGCCAAATGCAGGCAAAACTAGAGGCTCTGACGGCCAGGGTCACGGAAGCGGAGGAAAGGGTTAGTGAATTGGAGGATGGGTTAATAGAGGAAAAAATAAAAATAGAAGATGGTCTTAAAAAAATCCACGCCCACGAATGTTGGCTACGGGAGATTACTGACTCAACGAAACGATCCAATGTTAGAATCATCGGCATCCCCGAGGGGGTGGAGAAAAACAGAGGTCTAGAAGAGATATTTGAACAAATTGTAGCTGAAAACTTCCCTAATCTAGCAAGGGAAACAAAAATTCGTGTCCAAGAGGCAGAGAGGACCCCTCCCAAGCTCAACCATGACAGACCTACACCACGTCACGTCATAGTGCAATTCGCAAATATGAGATCCAAGGAAACAGTATTGAAAGCAGCCAGGGCAAAGAAATTTCTCACGTACCAAGGCAAAGGCATCAGAATTACATCAGACCTGTCTACACAGACCTGGAATGAGAGAAAGGGTTGGGGGAGCATTTTTAAAGCTCTTTCAGAGAAAAACATGCAGCCAAGGATCCTTTATCCAGCAAGGCTGTCATTCAGAATTGATGGAGAAATAAAGACATTTCAGAATCGACAGTCACTAGCCAATTTCGTAACCACGAAACCAGCCCTACAGGAGGTATTACGGGGGGTTCTATAAGAGTAAAAAGGCCCCAAGAGTGATACAAAACAGAAAGTCACAGCCAATACAAACAAAGACTTTACTGACAACATGGCAGAATTAAAAGCATATCTCTCAGTACTCAGCCTTAACATTAATGGTTTAAATTCTGGTTTCAAACGCCACAGGGTTGCAGATTGGATAAAAAGAAATGACCCATCCATTTGCTGTCTACAAGAGACTCATTTCGAACCCAAAGATGCATTCAGACTGAGAGTAAGGGGATGGAGTACCATCTTTCACGCAAATGGACCTCAAAAGAAAGCTGGGGTAGCAATTCTCATATCAGATAAATTGGATTTCAAACTACAGACTATAGTTAGAGATGCAGAAGGGCACTATATTATTCTTAAAGGAAGTATTCAACAAGTGGATATGACAATTATAAATATATATGCCCCCAACAGGGGAGCAGCAAGATACACAAGCCAACTCTTAACCAGAATAAAGAGACATATAGATAAAAATACATTAATAGTAGGGGACCTCAACACTCCACTCTCAGAAATAGACAGAACACCCTGGCAAAAACTAAGCAAAGAATCAAAGGCTTTGAATGCCATACTCGACGAGTTGGACCTCTTAGATATATATAGAACACTACACCCCAGAACCAAAGAATACTCATTCTATTCTAATGCCCATGGAACATTTTCAAGAATAGACCATGTTCTGGGACACAAAACAGGTCTCAGCCGATACCAAAAGATTGAAATTATCCCCTGCATATTCTCAGACCACAACGCTCTGAAATTGGAACTCAACCACAAGGAAAAATTTGGAAGAAACTCAAACACTTGGAGACTAAGAACCATCCTGCTCAGGAATGACTCGATAAACCAGGAAATCAAAAATCAAATTAAACAATTTATGGAGACCAATGAGAATGAAAATACAACAGTCCAAAACCTATGGGATACTGCAAAGGCAGTCCTAAGGGGGAAATACATAGCCATCCAAGCCTCACTCAAAAGAATAGAAAAATCTAAAATGCAGTTTTTATATTCTCACCTCAAGAAGCTGGAACAGCAACAGAGGGACAGGCCTAATCCACGCACAAGGAAGCAGTTGACCAAAATTAAAGCTGAAATCAATCAAGCAGAAACCAGAAGTACAGTAGAGCAGATCAACAGGACTAGAAGCTGGTTCTTGGAGAGAATCAATAAAATTGACAGACCACTGGCAAGACTTATCCAAAAGAAAAGAGAAAGGACCCAGATTATTAAAATTATGAATGAAAAAGGAGAGGTCACGACGAGCACCATTGAAATTGGAAGGATTATTAGAAATTTTTATCAACAGCTATATGCCAATAAACTAAGCAATCTGGAAGAGATGGAATCCTTCCTGGAAACCTATAAACTACCAAGATTGAAACCGGAAGAAATTGATTTCTTAAACAGGCCAATTAATTATGAAGAAATTGAGTCAGTGATAAACAACCTTCCAAATAACAAAACTCCAGGCCCGGACGGTTTTCCTGGGGAATTCTACCAAACATTCAAAGAAGAAATAATACCTATTCTCCTAAAGCTATTTCAAAAAATAGAAACAGAAGGAAAGCTACCAAACTCATTCTATGAGGCCAATATTACCTTGATCCCCAAACCAGGCAAAGACCCCCTCAAAAAGGAGAATTACAGACCGATTTCCCTAATGAATATGGACGCCAAAATCCTCAACAAGATACTTGCTAATAGAATCCAACAGTTCATTAAAAGGATTATCCACCACGATCAAGTGGGATTCATACCTGGGATGCAAGCGTGGTTCAATATTCGCAAATCAATCAGCGTGATACATCATATCAACAAGAAAAGACTCAAGAACCATATGATCCTCTCAATCGATGCCGAAAAAGCATTTGACAAAATACAGCATCCTTTCCTGATTAAAACCCTTCAGAGTGTAGGAATAGAAGGTACATTTCTCAATCTCATAAAAGCCATCTATGAAAAACCTACTGCAAATATTATTCTCAATGGGGAAAAGCTGGAAGCCTTTCCCTTAAGATCAGGAACACGACAAGGATGCCCACTCTCGCCACTATTATTCAACATAGTACTAGAAGTCCTTGCAACAGCAATCAGACAACAAAAAGGGATCAAAGGTATTCAAATCGGCAAAGAAGAAGTCAAAATGTCTCTCTTCGCAGACGACATGATACTCTATATGGAAAACCCAAAAGAAGCCACTCCCAAACTATTAGAAGTTATAGAGCAATTCAGTAACGTGGCGGGATACAAAATCAATGCTCAGAAATCAGTTGCATTTCTGTACACGAATAACGAGAACGAAGAAAGAGAAATCAGGGAATCCATCCCATTTACAATAGCACCAAAAACCATACGTTACCTTGGAATTAACTTAACCAGAGACGTAAAGGACCTTTATTCTAGAAACTATAAATCACTCTTAAAAGACATTGAGGAAGACATAAAAAGATGGAAAGATATTCCATGCTCATGGATCGGAAGAATTAACATAGTTAAAATGTCCATGCTACCCAGAGCAATCTACACTTTCAATGCTATCCCGATCAAAATACCGAGAACGTTTTTCAAAGAACTGGAACAAATAGTCCTTAAATTTGTATGGAACCAGAAAAGACCCCGAATCTCCAAGGAACTGTTGAAAAGGAAAAACAAAGCTGGGGGCATCACAATGCCGGATTTCGAGCTGTACTACAAAGCTGTGATCACAAAGACAGCATGGTACTGGCACAAAAACAGACACATAGACCAATGGAACAGAATAGAGAGCCTGGAAATGGACCCTCAGCTCTTTGGGCAACTAATATTTGATAAAGCAGGAAAAAACATCCGGTGGGAAAAAGACAGTCTCTTCAATAAATGGTGCTGGGAAAATTGGACAGCTACATGCAAAAGAATGAAACTTGACCACTATCTCACACCATACACAAAAATAAACTCCAAATGGATGAAAGACCTCGATGTGAGACAGGAATCCATCAAAATTCTAGAGGAGAACATAGGCAGCAACCTCTACGACATCGGCCAAAGCAACCTTTTTCATGACACATCCCCAAAGGCAAGAGAAACAAAAGATAAAATGAATTTATGGGACTTCATCAAGATTAAAAGTTTCTGCACATCCAAGGAAACAGTCAGAAAAACTAAGAGGCAGCCCACAGAATGGGAGAATATATTTGCAAATGACACTACAGATAAAGGACTGGTATCCAAGATCTACAAAGAACTTCTCAAACTCAATACACGAGAAACAAATAAACAAATCAAAAAATGGGCAGAAGATATGAACAGACACTTTTCCAATGAAGACATACAAATGGCTAACAGACACATGAAAAAATGTTCAAAATCATTAGCCATCAAGGAAATTCAAATCAAAACCACACTGAGATACCACCTTACGCCAGTTAGAATGGCAAAAATAGACAAGGCAAGAAACAACAATTGTTGGAGAGGATGTGGAGAAAGGGGATCCCTCCTACATTGTTGGTGGGAATGCAAGTTGGTACAGCCACTCTGGAAAACCGTGTGGAGGTCCCTTAAAAAGTTAAAAATTGAGCTACCCTATGATCCAGCCATTGCACTACTGGGTATTTACCCCAAAGATACAGACGTAGTGAAGAGAAGAGCCATATGCACCCCAATGTTCATAGCAGCATTGTCCACAATAGCTAAATCGTGGAAGGAGCCGAGATGCCCTTCAACAGATGACTGGATTAAGAAGTTGTGGTCCATATATACAATGGAATATTACTCAGCAATCAGAAAGAATGAGTTCTCAACATTTGCTACAACATGGACGGCACTGGAGGAGATAATGCTAAGTGAAATAAGTCAAGCAGAGAAAGACAACTATCATATGATTTCTCTCATCTATGGAACATAAGAACTAGAATGATCAGTAGGGGAAGAAAGGGATAAAGAAAGGGGGGGTAATCAGAAGAGGGAATGAAACATGAGAGACTATGGACTATGAGAAACAAACTGGGGGCTACAGAGGGGAGGGGGGTGGGGGAATGGGATAGACCGGTGATGGGTAGTAAGGAGGGCACATATTGCATGGTGCACTGGGTGTTATACACAACTAATGAATCATCGAGCCTTACATCGAAAACCGGGGATGTACTGTATGGTGACTAACATAATATAATAAAAAATCATTATTAATAAAAAAAAAAAAAAAAAAAAAAAAAAAAAAAAAAAAGAGAAAATATTAAAGGCAGTGAAGAAAAACCAGCAACAGTATTTTACAGGGGAACAAAGAAAAGGAGATCAGATTTCTCATTGGAGATAATGCAAACAAGAAGCCACCAGAGCAACATTTTTAAAGTATGGAAAGAGGGGCACCTGGGTGGTTCAGTCAGTTAAGCAAGAGACTCTTGATTTTGGCTCAAGTCATGACCTCAGGGTTTTGCGATCAAGCCCAATGTCAGGCTCTGTGCTGGGCGTGGAGCCTGCTTAAGATTCTCTCTCTCCCTCTCCCTCTGCCCCTCCCCTGCCCCCAAATGTGCAGGCGAGGGCATGCACTCTCTCTCCCTTTCTTCCTCTCTCTCAAAAATAAATAAAGTACTGAAAGAAAAAAACTTGTAAGCTTTGAATTCTATACCCAACAAAAATATCTTTCAGAAACTTTGGAAAACAAAGTAAAAACTGTCAGAATCGAAATTTTCAGGACTCTGGATAATAATAAAAGGGATGCTAAATTATGAAAAAGGCAACCAAAAAATGGTAGTAATGATCTGTGGCATTTCTACTTACCCTGGCCCCATGCATCCCTGGCTCAGGGATGGTCCTGACGCTGGCAGCCTGCATTACCACTGTGTGACCCTGGTCCTCGGTTTCAGAGAGAGAAGAGTACACTGTATTTTCAAAGAAATATGTTTGTCTGTTCTAACCTGTGTGGGGGCTACCTGAAAGTGCTTGCCTTTCTTTCCCCTAACTTGGAAGTCATCAGGGCAGAATGCCTTGTAATCCTTGCAAGGCAAATGAACTACTGCTCTTGCCTTGGCAAAAGATTATAGCTGAGACAAGCAACAGGCGTGCCTAAAGCCTGGAAAGAAAAGTTGGGAAGAAGGCTTCTTTTTTTCTTTTTTTTAATTACAGCATTCAAAAGTGAATATGTATACTGAGGAGCCAAGAAAGCCATGCATATACCCAAAGTAAGATGTGTACTTAGAAAAGACTTGCAAAGACACTAACCTTTCACCCCTGGCTATCTCTAGGCTCAGCACAAGCAAGAAGTAGAGGCTCAGTGTTGTAAATGGCCTGTCAAAGCCCTGAAGGAGTACCCCAACACAAACTGAGAGTGTTTTTCCCATTTCCTTCTTTTCTTGTCTTTTTCCTTTGGTTCCAGATATTCAAAGAAACCTGTCAAAACACCAACTAATCACAAGCTAAAGGGACAGAGGCTCCAGAAATCTCACATGACAAAGAATATAGACTTTACAAAAATAGTTTTTAAGGCCACTAAAAAACTAAACAGCTATAGTCCACGACTAACAACAAAATAAATCCTAAAATGGACGAAAATCTGATTTCCAGAGTTGCCATATTATATTCAAATTGCTCAGTTTTCAAAAAATTAGGAAGCATATAAAGTAACAAAAAATATAGCCCATTCACAGAAGAAATCAACAAAAACTGTGTCTGAGGAGGCACAGACATTGAACTTACTAGATGAAGACTTTAAATAAACTGTTCAAAATATGCTTAAAGAGCTAAAGGAAACCAGAGATGAAAACCTAAAGGGAACAGGGAGAATAATATCTCAATGAATAGGGAATATCAATAAAGAAACACAAATTATAAAAACGAACCAAATAAAAATTCTGGAACTACAGAGTACAATAATTGAAATGAAAAAAATAAATTAACAGATTTGAGCAGGTGGAAGAAAAAATCAGCACACTTGAAAATAGGTCAACTGAAATCCAGTCTGAGGAGCAGAAAGAAATAACCCCAAATTTTCTGGTTTGTGGTCAGTACATAAGAAGCTTGGAAGTCACTACTCCATCTTATAAAGTAAAATGTAAAGTAAAAAGCTAAACAAACTGAAAAATCAACAATTCTTCTTAGATCCATAAGAGAAGTGAGGACACAGAGCAAACCACTGCCCCCAAAATTGGAGAGACTGACAGGCAACCGCAGAGAATTGGTTTTCCATAGTAGAAACTGAGCTGACACTTTCTCAGGTGCTAGTGCTGGGGGTAGGAAAGCCTAAACACACCTGATGAATTGCTGAAGGCTCCAGAGGACCACACTGAGAGTTAGAACTCCAAGGAAACCAAAGCAATGGCAGGTCCTCGCTCTTGTGAGTTTTACCTCCTAGATTTCTACCGGCTTCTCACAGTGAATATTGGAGGAAAATCCACTTGTGCTTAGCAGAAGGGGGAAAAGAACCTTTTTGGAATATGCCTGACAATTCTGTCCTTCTTAACAAGGTCTACCTTCAGGAGAAACTCTTTAACCAGACCCATACCTGCTGGGTGTTTTGTTTTGTTTTGTTTTGTTTCTATCAGAGCCTAATTGACCTCAAGGAAGGGAAATACCCAAGCCCAGATGACTCTAGCCTTCCACAGAAAGGCTAGAGGGAGGGAGGGGGGAAAGGAACCACTCAAGCCTCTTCTAGATTTACACATGTGAGAAGGAAAGTACCTAATTTCACCCCACTTTAGCCATCCTGTCTAACCTAAGGGGAGTGGGGACTGAAAATAAGGTGTGAAATGCATGGTCTAGAAGCATAGGCTCACTAAAAGACTGAGACCTAATCATAGGCGTATAGAACATTTCCTCTTGTCTACACCTTAGCAGTACATTACTAAAGGCTTATTTACAGCAGATCCTTTTACCGAGTTCATCATGCTCAGTTATTAAAAAAAAAAATTACAAAACATACTGAAAGGCAAAAAACACAATTTGAAGAGTAATACGAGCATCAAAACCAGACTCAAATATGGCAAGGATGTTGGAATTTTCAGGCTGGGAATTTAAAACAACTATGATTAATATGCTAAAGGCTCTAATAGATAAAGTAGACATACAAGCAATGTAAGCAGAGAGATGGAAATTCTAATAAAGAACCAAAAAGAAATGCTAGAGACTAAAAACACTATAACTGAAATGAAGAATGCCTTTGAGGGCTTTATTAATAGATAGGACACAGCTGAAGGGAAAAATCTCTGAACTTGACAGTATCTTAATAGAAACCTCCAAAACTGCAAAGCCAACAGATAAAAGACTGAAAAAAGCAGAACACAATGCCCAAGAACTGTGGGACAACTACAAAACGTATAACACATACAGCTTAAAACAGAAGATTATAGGGGAGGGGGTGGGGAATGGGGTAGTGGGGGATGGGAATTAAGGAGGGCACATGTGGGGGTGCCTGGGTGGCTCAGTCGTTAAGCGTCTGCCTTCAGCTCAGGTCATGATCCCAGGGTTCTGGGATCGAGTCCCGCATCGGGCTCCCTGCTCAGCAGGAAGCCTGTTTCTCCCTCTCCAACTCCCCCTGTTTGTGTTCCCTCTCTTGCTGCCTCTCTCTGTGTCAAATAAATAAATAAAATCTTTTTTAAAATTTATAAAAAAAGAAGGAGGGCATATGTTGTGATGAGCACAGGGTGTTATACACAACTAATGAATCATGGAGCACTACATCAAAAACTAATGATGTACTGTATGGTGACTAACTTAATTTAAAAAACAGAAGATTATAACAGAATGAGAAGAAAGAGAAAAAAGGAGAAGAAATATTTGAAACAACAAGGACTAAGAGTTTCCCTAAATTAATGCTGAATACCAATCTGCTGATATAGGAAGCTCAAAGAACACACCAAATATGATAAATACCAAAAAAAAAAAAAACTATACCTAGGCACATCATTTTCAAAAAACCAGAAAATAAGAGATAAAGAGAAAATCCTGAAGGAAGCTAGAGGGAAAAAAAAAAAAACCAAAACACCTTACTTATAGAGGAACAAAGATACATCTAAGCACAAGACTTCTCACGAACCATGCAAGCATAAAAAGAGTGAAGTGGAGTATTTGAAAGGTTCAGAGAAAAAAAAACCCACCAATCTAAAATTCTGTAACCTGGGAAAATATCCTTCAAAAGTGAAAAGGAAATAAAGACTTCCTCAAACAAAAATTGAGGGCATTTTTTCCCAATAGACCTACCTTGCAAAAAATGTCTCTCTTTAGAGAGAAGGAAAATGATTTAAGTCAAAAACTCAGATCTACTAAAAGAAAGGAAAAGCACTGGAGAAGGAATAACTGAAGGTAAAATAAAAAGTTACTGTTCTTATGTTTAATTGATCTAACAGATAACAGTTTGTTCAAAATAATAATTAGACCTACAACGTGTATATGTGCTTATGTATAAATGAAATGAATGATAACAATGGTATTAGGTAGGAAATGGAGGAATTAGCATTATGGGAAATAGCACAGTGTTGTTTGATAGTAGGCTTGAGGGGCACCTGGGTTGTTCAGTTGTTTAAGCGTCTGCCTCTGGCTCAAGTCATGATCTCAGGGTCCTAGGATTGAGTCCCGCATCAGGTTTCCTGCTCAGCTGGGAGCCTGCTTCTCCCTCCCCCACTCTCCCTGCATGTGCTCTCTCTCTCTCTGTAAATAAATAAATAAAGTCTTTTTTTAAAAAAAGGAAAGAAAGTAGGCTTGGATTAGGTGTAAATGTATATTACAAACTCTAAGGCAATCACCGAATAAAGGGGGAAAAAGTATAAATGATATGCTAAAAAAGGAGAGAAAAGGAATTATATAAAATGCTTAATTAAAATGACATAAGGCAGAGAAAAGATTGGAAGACAAAAATAAGAACAACGGCAACAAATGCAAAAAGGTAACAGATATGGTAAATATTAATCCAACTATAGCAATAATGACTTTGAATATAAATGGTCTAAATGTGCCACTCGTCAGAGTGAATCAAAAAACAAGACCCAGCGGCACCTGGATGGCTCAGGTAAGCATCCAACTCTGATTTCGGCTGAGGTCATGATCTCAAGGTCATGAGATTGAACCCTGAGTCAGACTTGGCACTCAGCGCAGAATCTGCTTGAGGTTCTCTCCCTATGTCCCTTCGCCCACTCGAGCTCTCTCTCTCTCACTTTTGCTCTCAAATAAATGAATAAATAAAACCCTTAAGAAAGAAAACAAGACCCAGCTATCTGTTATCTACAAAAAAAAACTTACTTTAAATACAAAAACAGATATAGATGAAAAATAAAGGGATGGAGAAGGAGATAACATGCTACCTCTAAACTAAACAAAGGGGGAATTGCAATATTAATTTCAAACAGAGAAGACTTCATAAAAAGAAAAGTTTTAGGGATAAAGAGGGGCATTACATAGTATTAAAGGGATCAATTCTGGGGCGCCTGGGTGGCTCAGTCATTAAGTGTCTGCCTTCAGCTCAGGTCATGATCCCAGGGTCCTGGGATCGAGCCCTGCATCAGGTTCCCTGCTCAGCGGGAAGCCTGCTTCTCCTTCTCCCTCTCCCACTCCCCCTGCTTGTGTTCTCTCTCTCGCTATCTCTCTCTCTGTCAAATAAATAAATAAAATATTTTTAAAAAAAATTTTTAAAGGGATCAATTCTCCAAGAAGACATAGCATGCCTTAACATGTATGCACCAAACAACAGAGCATCAAACAACATCAGGCAAAAGCAGAATTGCAAGGAGAAATAGCTGTATCCATTATTATAGTTGGAGACTTTTAATACACCTGTATCAGAAATGAACACATCCAGCTTGCAGAAAATCACTGAATACATACTAGAAATCAACAACACCATTGATCAACTGGATATAATGCACATCCAACAACAGAATACGCATTCTTCTCAAGTTCCTATGGAACATTCACCAAGATAGACCACATTTTAGGCCATAAAACATACCTTAACAAATTTCAAAGAATAGAAATCATATAATGACTTCTCTTGGACAATAGTGGAATTAAACTAGAATTTAGATAGCTAGATAGCTAGATAGCTAGAAAATCCCAAAATACTCAGAAATTAAACAACACATTTTAAAAAAAGATTTTATATTATTTATTTATTTATTTTAATTTATTTTTTATTTGTCAATGAGAGAGAGAGGGTGAGAGAGTACAAGCAGGGAGAGCGGCAGGCAGAGGGAGAAGCAGGTTCCCCGCTGAGCAAGAAGCCTGATGGGGCACTTGATCCCAGGACCCTGGGATCATGACCCGAGCTGAAGGCAGATGCTTAACCTACTCAGCCACCCAGGTGCCCCTAAACAGTACACTTCTAAGTGACACAAGGGTCAAAGAGGAAATCTCAAGAGAAAATTTAAAATATTTGACTTAAATGAAAATGAAAACACAAGTTCTTAAAATCTGTGGGATACAGTGAAAACAGTGCTTAGAGGGAAATCTATAGTTTTGAATGTACATATTAATAAAGAAGAAAGATTTAAAGATTTAAAAAATCTCAGTTTCTACCCTAGGAAATTAAAACAAGAAGAGCAAATTAAACCCAAGCTACACCAAACAGAATAAATAATAAAAATATGAAATCAAAAATAAGAAATTAATGGAGGAAATCATGAAAGAAATAGCTGGGTCTTTGAAAAAAATCAATAAAATCAACAAGCCTCTAGCCAGGATAATCAAGGGAAAAAAAGAGAACGCACAAATTACTAATATCAGAAATGAAAGAGAGAACATTAATACAGATCTCATGGACATTAAAAGGACAATAAAGGAATACTATGAACAACTTTCTGCCCACATTTGATAACCTAGATGAAATGGATAAACTTCTTGAAAGATGCAATCTGCAAAACCCACACAAGAAAAGATAGAGCTATATATATGAAAGAAATTGAATCTAAAATTGATAACCTTCCAAAACAGAAAGTACCAGGCCAAGATGGGTTCGCTGGTAAAATATATGAAACATTTCAATCATATCAATTTTCTAGAATCTCTTTCAAAAGATAAAAGCAGAGAGAATTCTTCCTAATTCATTCTACAAGCCCAGCATACCCTAATACCAAATACCAAATACTGAAAGCGGACAAAAACATAAGAAAATTGCAAATCAATATCTCTCATAAACAGAGACACCAGAATCCTCAAGATAAAATTGGCAAATCATATCCAACAATGTATAAAAAGGGTTTTATACCACAAACAAGTGGGATTTATCCCAGGTATGCAAGGCTATTCACATTAGAAAATCAATGAATGAGACTGGGTCTCCTTTAAGGGCCCATGAAGGAAGGGTTTAGCTTTGGCAACCAAGGCGTGATTTGGTTTGAGATTCTGCCTGGGATTGGGGTCATGGTCATGTGTTTGTTCATCCCTGACCTGACATAGCCACTGCGCACATCCACAGGTTCACTAACAGGGCCAAGGAAAAGGTTGCCTATTATTCCTATCAGTGGAGTATGATGGAAAGACATAGGTGCATCTCTGGAGTGAATCGTTACTATGTGTCAAAGGGTTTGGCAAATATTGATTAAAGAAGAATTTTCCTTTTTTAAATTTATTTTTTAATTTAAATTCAATTAATCAACATATAATGTATTATTGGTTTCAGAGGTAGAGGTCAGTGATTCATCAATCTTATATAATACCCAGTGCTCATTACATCACATGCCT
This sequence comes from Ursus arctos, assembly GCF_023065955.2. Taxonomy (NCBI): domain Eukaryota; kingdom Metazoa; phylum Chordata; class Mammalia; order Carnivora; family Ursidae; genus Ursus; species Ursus arctos. The sequence goes on along the minus strand of NW_026622775.1, from coordinate 66,373,073 downwards.
TCCATAATGTCCATCACTCAGTTACCCCATCCTTCCACCTCCCTCCCCTCCAGCAACCCTCAGTTTATTTCCTATGATTAAGAGTCTCTTATGCTTTGTCTCCCTTTCTGGTTTCATCTTGTTTTATTTTTTCCTCTCTTCCCCCATGATTCTCTGTTTTGTTTCTTAAATTCCACATATCAGTGAGATTATATGATAATTGCCTTTCTCTGATTGACTTATTTTGCTTAGCATAATACCCTCTAGTTGCATCCACGTTGTTGCAAATGGCAAGATTTCATTTTTTGATGGCTGAGTAATATTTCATTGTATATATATACCACATCTTTATCCATTCATCTGTTGATGGACATCTGGGCTCTTTCCATAGTTTGGCTATTGTGGACATTGCTGCTATAAACATTGGGGTACATGTGCCCCTTCAGATCACTACATTTGTATCTTTGGGGTAAATAGTGCAATGGCTGGGTGGTAGGGTAGCTCTATTTTAAACTTTTGAGGAAGTTTCATACTGTTTTCCAGAGGGGCTGCACCAGAGAAGCATTTTCCTGATTAATGAAATATAACTTGGTTATGTTCATCACCCCTTCTAGAAGGTTTTGCAGTGTATTAATGTAGTACATAACAAAAACAATAAAAAAGTAAAAAGAAAAGAAAAGAAAATCAATGTAATCCATCAGATCAACAGGCTAAAGAAGAAAAATAACATAATCATATCAATAGATGTAGAAAAATCATTTGACAAAGTCTAACATCCATTCCTGATAAAAACTTGGTAAACTAAGAAAAGAGGGGAACATCCTCGACTTCATAAAGAATAGCTACGAAAACCCTACAGCTAATATCATAGTTAATGGTGAGAAATTTGCAGCTTTCCCTCTAAGATCCGGTTAAGAATGTCCCCTCTCACCACTTCTTTTCAACTTTGTACTGAAAGTTCTAGCTAATGAAATAGAGCAAGAAAAGGAAATAATAGGTATACAAATTGGGAAGGAAAAAAAATTGTCTTTGTTCACAGATGATATAATCATCTATATAGAAAATCCAAAATAACCAACAAAAACTCCTAGAACTAAGAAGCAGTTATAGCAAGATTGCAAGGTTTCAAGATTTATATATAAAAGTCCATCACTTTCTATATACCAGAAACGAGTAAGTGGAATTTGAAATTAAAAAACACAATACTATTTCTTAGCACCTCAAAATAATGAAGTAGTTAGGTATAAATCTAACAAAATATGTACAAGATCTATCTGAGAAAAACTATAAAAATCTGATAAAAGAAATTAAAGAACTAAATAGATACTCTATGTTGATGGATGGGAACACTCAATATTGTCCAGACTACAGTGCTTCCCAACTTGATCTATAGATTCAGTGCAATCCCAATCAAAATCCCAGCAAGTTATTTTGTGATATCCACAAACTGATCTTTAATGTTTATATGGAGATGCAAAACCCAGAATAGGCAACACAATATTGAACATAAGAAAAAAACTGGGGGGATTGGGCGCCTGGGTGGCTCAGTTGTTAAGCGCCTGCCTTCGGCTTGGGTCATGATCCCAGGGTCCTGGGATCAAGCCCCACATTAGGATCCCTGCTCAGGGGGATGCCTGCTTCTCCCTCTCCCACTTCCCCTGCTTGTGTTCCCTCTCTCACTGTCTCTCTCTCTCTCTGTCAAATAAATAAATTCAATCCTTAAAAAAAAAAGAATAAGAAAAAAACTGGAGGGGCACCTGGGTGGCTCAGTCAGTTGAGTGTGTGACTCTTGGCTTTGGCTCAGGTCATGATCTCATGGGTCATGATCAAGCCCCATGTCAAGCTCTGCACTCCGTATGGAGTCAGGTTTAGATTCTCTCCCTCTCCTTCTGTCCCTCTCCCTGCTTGTTCTCTCTCTCTCTAAAATAAGTAAATAAATCTTTTAAAAAATGAAAAGTACAAACCTGGAAGACTGTTACTATCAGACTTCAAGATTTACTAAGAGTCAAAAATAATCAAAACAGTGTGGTATTGGTGAAAGAATAGATAACAGATCAGCAGAACACAATAGAAAGCCTACAAATAGACATGTGAAAATAAAGACAATACAACGGAGAAAGGATAGTCTTTCCAACAAATGGTGCCAGAACAACTGTATATTCATGGGGCAAAATTGATTCTAGACACAGACTTTACATCCTCCACAAAAATGAACTCAAAATGATCACAGACCTAAATGTAAAATACAAAATTATAAAACTAGAAGATGACATAGGAAAAAAATATAAATGACCTTGCATTTGGCAATGACGTTTTAGCTATGATACCAAAGGTGTAATCCATGAAAGAAATAGTTGATAAACTGTTCTTTGAAATATAGTCAAGAAAATGAAAAGACAATTCACAGATTGGGGAAAGATATTTCAAAAGATATATCTAATAAAGAATGGCTCAGCAAAATATAAAAAAGAATTTTGAAAACCCAACTAAGAAAACAAACAATCTGATTTTTAAAAAATTAGCCAGAGACCTTAACAGACACCTCACGAAAAGAGATACACAGATGGCAAATAAACATATGAAAAGGTGCCCCATATCATCTGTCATCAGGACAATGCAAATTAAAACAATGAGACACCACCACATACTCATCAGAATGGCCCAAATCCAAAACACTGACAGATACTGTCAATGATGTGAAGCAACAGGAATTCTCATTTATTGCTGGTGGGAATGCAAAATGGTACAACCACTTTGCACTGGAAGTTTGGCAGTTTCTTACAAAACTAAATACTTGTAGCATATGGTCTAGCAATTGCACTCCTTGGCATTTAATCAAAGGAGTCGAAAACTTATGTCCACACAAAATCCACACAGATGTTTATAGCAGCTTTATTCATATCTGCCAAGACTTGGAAGCATCTAAAATGTCCTTTGGTAGGTGAGTGGATAAACTGTGGTATATCCAGACAGTGAAATATTATTCCGTGATTTAAAAAAGTGAGTTATGTAGCCAAAAAATGACATGGAAAAACCCTAAATGCATATTAGTAAGTGAAAAAAGTCAATCTGAAAGGCTACATGCTGTACAATTCCAATTATATGCCATTTCAAGAAAGGCAAAACTGTAACACAGTAAAAAAAAAAAAATCAGTGGATGCCAGGGGTTGGGGTGAGCAGACGAATAAGAGGAGCACAGAGGATTTTTAGGACAGTAAAAGTACTCAATGATAACATAATGATGGATACATTCATTTTACATTTGCCAAAACCCATAGAATGTACACAAAGAGTCATTCCTAATGTAAACTATGGGCTTTGGTGGTAATGATGCACCAGTATAGGTTCATCAGTTGCAGCAAATGTACTACTTCCATGGGGAATGCTGATAATGGGGGAGGCTATGCATGTGTGAGGACATGGGTTATATGGAAAAATATCTGCCTCTGCTAGATATTGCTGTGAACCTAAAACTGCTCTGAGAATTAAAGTCTATTTAAAAAAAAAAAAGAATAAGAAAAATGAACAGAGCATAAGATACCTATAGGATGCTATCAAGCATACCATCTTATGCATAATGCAAGTCATAGAGAATATTTGCAGAAATAATGGCCAAAAACTTTCCAAATTTGATAAATTTGGAAATAAATTTGATAAATTAAACACCCAAGAAGCTCAATAAACTCCAAAGTGACAAATGCAAAGAAATCCACACAACAACACATTATATTCAAATTGTCAAGAGCCAGACACAAAGAAAATCTAGGAAATCTAGACAAAAGTCATTTCTCATCAAAAACCACAGAGGCTAGAGGATAGTAGGATAACATATTTATGGGATGCAGCAAAAACAGTGCTCAGAGGAAAATTTACTACTGTAGATGCCAACACTAAAAAAGAAGAAAGACTAGAAGCCCATAATTTAGCTTTATGAATCAAGGAATAGGAAAAAGAAGACCAAACTAAACCAAAAGCTAGCAGAAGGAAATAAATAATAAAATTAGAGAAAGGGGTACCTGGGTGGCTTAGCTGATTAAGTGTCCAACTCTTGATTTTGGCTCAAGTCATGATCTCAGGGTTGTGAGATTGAGCCCTATGTCAGGCTCTGCACTCAGCACACAGACTGCTTGAGATTCTCTCTCTCCCTCTGCCCCTCCCCCCCAACTCACACACACACCCTCTCTAAAATAAATAAATATATAAAATCTTAAAGATTAGAGATAAACGTGATAGACAACTAGTAAAACAAGAGAGAATCAATGAAACCAAAAGTTGGTTCTTTGAAAAGATCAACAAAATTGACAAACTTTTAGCTAGACTAAGAAAAAAAAAAACCCAAATAACTAAAATCAGAAATAAAAGTGAGGATATTACTACTGGCTTTACAGAAATAAGAAGAATAATAAGAGAATACTAAGAACAATTATATGCCAACAAATTATAAAATGTACATGAAATGGACACATTCCTAGAAAGATACAAATTACCAAAACCCACTCAAGAAGAAGCAGAAAGTCCGAGTAGACGTATAGTATATTATAGCAAGTATACAGATTGAATAAGTAATCATAAACCTCTAAACATGAAAACCCAGGACCAGATAGCCTCACTGGTGAATTTTCCCAAACATTTAAAGAAGAATTAACAACAAACCCTCTCAACCTCTTCCAAAAAATAGAAGAAGGAAGACTTCCTAACTCATTTTATGAAGCAAGTATTACCCCAACACAAAAGGCTGACAAAGATACCATAAAAAACCTATAGACCAATATCCTTTATGAATGTAGATGCAAAAATTCTTAACAAAATACCAGCAAACTGAATCCAATAGCATATTAACAGGATTATATACCATAACCAAGTGGGATTTATCTCAGGAAAGCAAGGGCAGTTCAATGTAAGAAAATCAATAATTGTAATACATCACATTAATAGAATGAAGGGGAAAATCCACATTATAATCTCAATTGACACAAAAATTAATTTGACAAAATTTATCTTTTCATGATAAAAACACTTGGAAAACCAGAAATAGAAGTGAAATTCCTCAACATGATAAAAGGGCATTAATGAAAAACCTATAGCTAACATCATATTCAAAGGTGAAAGACTGAAGATTTTCTAAGATCAGTCACAAAACAAGGATGCCTACTTCCACCAAAGCTATTCAACATTGTACTGGAGGTTCTGACTAGAGCAATTAGGCAAGGGGAAAAAAAGGCATTCAATTAGAAAGGAAGACATAAAACTATCTATACTGTCACATGACATAATTTTATACATAGGAAATCCAAAAGAATTAAAAGAAAACTACTAGAGCTAATAAATGAATTCAGCCAAGTTTGTAGGGTACAATATCAACATACAAAAATCGATTGTCTTTCTATATATAAGCAATGAACAACCTAAAAAGAAAATTTACAAAATAATTAATTTACAATGGCACACAAAAGAATAAAATAACTAGGAATAAATATAATCAAGGAAGTGAGAAATGTGTACACTGAAAAATATAAAACATTGCTGAAAGCAATGAAAGGATATTTAATGAAATAAAAGACATCCTATGTTCATGGATTGGAAGACAATATTATTGTTAAATGCAAATACTACCCAAGACAATCTACATCTTCAGTGCAATTGTATCAAAATCCTAGAAGAAAACCTAGTAGAAAATTTTTGTGATCTTGAGTTGGGTAAGATAATGGCATTAAAACACAATACATAAAAAAACAGATTGATAAACTGGACTTCATCAAAATTGAAAACTTCTGTTCTTCAAAAGACACTGTTAAAAGAAACAAAAGACAAGTATGTGTACTGGGGGAAAAATCTTTGCAAATCATATGCCTAAGAAAAGATGTGTATTGTGAATATATAAAGAACTCTCATAATTCAAAAATAAGAAAGCAACTCAATTTAAAACACGGGTAAATTATTTGAACAGACATTTCATCAAATAAGATATATGGATAACAAGCATATGAAAAGCTGCTCAATAGCTTTATCATTAGAGAAAATGCAAATTAAATTCACAATGAAACAACACTACACCCTTATGAGAATAACTAAAGTTAAATTAAAATTAGTACAATGCCAGGTGTTAACAAGGTTATTGAGGAAACAACTTTCAAACACTGCTGGTGGAAATATAAAGCTGCTCTTCAAAATATTTAAGCAGTTTCTCAAAATGTTAAACATACTCTTACCATATGATCCATTCATTTACCTCCTAGGTATTTACTAAAGAGAAAAGGAATATATGTCCATACATACATATATGTACATAAATGTTCATAGTGGCCATATTTGTAATAGCCCCAAACTAGAACAACCTAAACGTGCCATCAGTGCATGAATGGAGAAACAAGTTAGGTATATCCATTCAAAGTAATGCTATGTAGCAATAAAAAGCAACAAACCATTAATATACAAAGTACATAAATGAATCTCAATATAATTATACTGAGAGAAAGAAACCTGGCAAAAAAAGTATGTAATGTATGATTTCATTTTTTAAAAACTCTGGACAATGCAAATTATAGTGACAGCAGATCACTGATCACTTGGGAGTGAAAGGAGGGGAGGGACAGGAGGGACAGAACAAAAGGGGCACTAGGGAAATGTTGAGGATGAGGGATATGTCCACTATCTTGACTGTGGTAATGGTTTCACAGTGTATACATAAGTCCATAGTTATCAAATTGTGTACTTACAAACATGTGATTTGTTGTATTTCAATTATTGTGCAAAAAAAAGTTTTCAAGAAAAAAAATTCACAGCCAACCGGTCAACATTTTAAGAACATGCGTTATCTTAGGGGATACTATTCTCAGGAAGAAAACTTCAGCAAGCTGGAGATAATTGCATAAATTGTAGCAATAGGATCCATAATGAGCAGTGAATCTGTAACTATAGAATTGAGCTAAAACAAATGTGGGAATTATGCTAGCATATTTTTGTAGATTATACTACTGTTTCCAGTTTTTGTGTTTTTTTTTTTAGCCTTTTTTAAGACTCCATTCCCTTTGCAATGTGACTTTGCAGTTGGCTCTCTGACTTGCTTTGGCCGATGGAATGTGAACAGAACGATAGCTCAGAGTTGCATCTGCTCATTATTCTTTTTTTTGTTTTTAAGATTTTATTTATTTATTGGACAGAGAGAGACACAGCGAAAGAAGAAACACCAGTAGGGGGAGTGGAAGAGGGAGAAGCAGGCTTCCCACCAAGCAGGGAGACCGATGCAGGGCTGGATCCCAGGGATCACGCCCTGAGCCTAAGGCAGACGCTTAACGACTGAGCCACCCAGGCGCCCCGCATCTGCTCATTATTCTTGAATTTCTTTCATCATTATGAGAGGAACATGACCTAGCCAACCTATGGTCCAAGGAAGATGACAGACAGGGGAGCAGAGCTGGATCAACTTTCACCTTGAAACCAAATCTACATGAGCTAAGTCTATACTAATTATCCTTCAGGTGCATGAAATGTTTCTTCTGCAAGCCGGTGAGTTTGGGCTGGCTCATTATTCAGCATGATTGTGGGAATAGCTATTGGATACATACATATACTATGATGTATAAACTAATAATATTGAAATGAGTAATTAACAAATGGTGGTAGTGCAGAGAAAAGGGAGAAAATTAAGAGATAAGGCAGATATGCTACTTTATTTCTACTCATCAAAATTTATTAGATTACGTTGATAAATCAAGTGACAGAGGTACAACTATACCTAAAACTACAAAGATAAATATTAATATGATTTAAAATGGGTAGAGGGAAAGGTGGAAGAAGAGAATTTAATTAATTTCATTACTGTTCTTTTCTGGACATGAAAAAAACCCGAGAAAATGGAGGATTAAAGAAAATATATAAATATATAGTTGTAAAAGGAACTAACTGAACAGAAATAAAATTATAGGATGAAATATACTGTGAAACAAAGAGACCTATGGTGAAAAATATTTTTAGATATCAAACAGAAAGCATGATATAAAATAACAATATTAACCCCAAATACTTTTACATTATTAATGGATATAAATGTGTTAACCTACTGTATTAAAAAAATTCTGATTAGATCCTAAAGCAAAGACTTTTTACTGTTATGTGACACACTTAAAAGAATGTGATTCAGAAAGGTGGAAAATTAAAAGTGTAGGTAAATGTACACTCTGACGTTGCAACTAAACAGAAGCCACAACAATAGCAAAAATCAGAATCATGATGTTAGTATCAGAAACAATTTGAACTGAGGACAAAATTGTGATCACTTCATTATGATAAAGAGACAGTTATGAATATCTGTGAATCAATTACTGAAGCATCAAGTATAAAAAAGGAGATAGGAAAAATATAATCATATTAGGAATGGGAAATGACCTCTTGAAATCCATGACACACAAGAAGGGGGGAAATAGAAAAACTTAAATGACATTATTATTTTTTTTTAAGTAGACTCCATGCCCAACTCAGGGCTTGAACTCAACCCCAAGATCAAGAGTCACATGCTCCACCGCCTGAGCCAACCAGGTGCCCCTAAATGACATTATTATTATTAAGGTAATTCCAATGGAAAAATCAACCCTAGTGTTCTGAACACAGAAACTATGCCTCCTTTTCAAGTACTCATGGGACATTTTCCAAAAGAAACCATAAATTAGTTTTCAAAGACAGCGTAAAAAAAAAAAATCTCCAAACTATAAATAATATAAAAACATACTCTGATCAGGAAACAGTCTTAAATACCCAAGTGAAAAAAAAGAATAAAATAGGTATCAAATGTAAGAAGTTAGGAAAAGATGAGGAGGGGAAGCTGAGTATAGGTTGACAAGAGTCTAAAATTAGATTGTGGTGATGGTTGCATAACTGTGAATATAATAAAAACACTGAATTATGAACTTTAAATGGATTAATTGTAGACTATGTGAATTATATTTCAATTAAGCTGTTAAAAGAAGGAATTAAGAATAATACAACTAGGAAGAAGAAATGAGATTTGAAAGTCAATGAAGTAGATAAACCATTGGGTAATATAATCAAGAAAAAACAGAGGACATTTAACACAAAATTAGAAATAAAGGCAACATCCTACAGAAATAAAGCTAACCTCCCTAAAACAGTAGGTCTGGATGTTTCCTTAGGGGAATTGTACCAAACCCTTAAAGAAAAGTAATTTCAGTTTTACCTACTTTAGACCATAGAAAGGCAAACTTTCTAATTAATTTTTATAAAGTTATTGTGCCAAAACTCAAAACAGATTAAGAAGTGTTTAAGACTTTTTGAAGGAGCACCTTTAAAAAAAAAGAAAAGATTTTATTTATTTATTGAGAGAGAGAGAGAGGAAAAGAGTATACAAGGGAGTGGGGGGGGGGCAGAGGGAGGGGGAGAAGTAGGCTCCCCACAGAGCAGGGGCTCTATCCCAAGAGCCAGGGATCATGACCTGAGCTGAAGACAGACACTTAACCAACTGAGCTACCCAGGAACCCCTGAAGAAACACCTTTTAAAAAAAAATTAATAAAAATAGAACAGGAGGGGTATCTTGGTATGAGAACAAATAAAGAAAACGTAATTCAAAATGGAGTCAGGAAGCCATGAAGGAAGGGTTCTCACTTCTGTGTCACTAGTCATAGCTTACCTTTACATATGTCAGCGAGAAGAAGGAAGATTTTCTCCTTGTCCAGGAACAACCCAGCCAATGAGAAGACGTCACAGTCCTGAACCCTTGCTCAAAACATGAATTTTTGTTCAAAACAACCCCTCCAAACTTTCTCCTTTCCTTATAAAAGTATGCTCTCCTCCCTTGTTTGGACTTGCCTAGGGATAGCCAAGGCTTGCTTGTCCTGAGTTCCTCTGCTGTTCCCAGATAAGGTCGATTTTGTTGGCTAAACTTCTTCTTTTGATGGTTGACGTTTCTTGGTGTTAGAAGTGGGATCAAAGGAGACAACCCCCTGAGGAACTACCAACGCCCAGAATTATGCACAGTACCCACTTGAGCTCCTTGTACTCTTCACAAGGTGCATTGTCTTCTTCCATTTTGATTCGGGTAAGTCTCCTCTCTGATTCAAGCTCTCCCCTTTTGGTCAAGCTTTTGGACTTGACTTGGGATCTGTTTTTGAAAGTCACCCTTTATGAAAGTCACTCACTCTGGTGAATATTCTTTTGTTTTCTAAATTTCTACTTGTTTTGTTTGTGTTCTCAGCTCTCCACCTTTACTGTGCATACTTGGTCTCTATTTCTGTTTACTCCTTTCTGTTTGTTTCTACTTGTTGAAGCTTCTTGGTAAGTCTCCCATCCTGTTCAAAACAGGAATACATGTGACTCCCAGTGTTTTAAAACAGCTGTTGGAAAACAGGGCCACTCATGGTATCTTTTAAAAAATCCAAAGGCAAGATAGGTTCCATCTAATCCTTGGATCAGGTTCTTGTGCCTTTCTGAAAACTGGGTCAACTTTTGGATACTTTGGAATTGTAATGGTCATTCTGGGGAAACTTTGTTTTGGATAAATCCACCTGAAGGGGATCCCTTAAAAGAGAAGATTCCAAATGTCTCAGTGACAATGGAATGCATTTTTAGATTGGAATGCAGAAGATCTGAAAGACAAAATGACTCCAAAAACAGCTCTAAAAGGATCATTACAGCATACAAATAAAAAACTCATTGGTAAGAAACTTTGGCCATCTGAGGAGGTAACCTTAACTTAGGCCATCTGCCAGAAATATAATTTGGATCCAACTATTCTTTTGAGTCTTGTACCTGACACATAACTAAAATTTTTTAAACAAAAGTTGTTAAGATATCTGTGTCTATCTATATATTACGTTGGTCTATGTATGTATGTTATAGATATGTGATATTTTTCTACTTCTGGATGATATTACCAAAATTAATTTGTAAAGAACTCTATTTGAGAGGTGCCTGGGTGGCTCAGTTGGTTAAGCAACTGCCTTCGGCTCAAGTCATGATCCCAGGGTCCTGGGATCCAGCCCCCCAAGGGCTCCCTGCTCAGCGGGGAGCCTGTTTCTCCCTCTCCCTCTGCCACTCCTCCTGCTTGTGCTCTCCTGCTCTCTCTCTGTCAAATAAATAAATAAAATCTTTAAACAACAATAAAAAAAAAGAACTCTATTTAATTGGCTTTAAAAAAAGGTGCTTCTATAAATTAAGTAGACTGACTCAAATATTTTTTGAGTTCACATGGTCTGAGATAAAGTAAAAACTAGTTTAAGTTTGTTGGTTTCATAAAAAAAAAGCATGTCTTCAGAGTTATCAGCATTAAATGTAATCAAATAAAAGTTCATGTTATTTCTGTTGCAAAATTTGTCAGCAAGAAAATTCACTTGAGATGATGGCTGATTTTCTCTAGGGTCTCATTAGCTTTTGTGAGTAATCTAAGCATAATTTTGGGGAGCAAATTATTTAGATAGATGAAAATGGGATGAGAATCTTTTAAGCTGCAATAATTATGTTTTATGGTATGTGTGCTTAAAACATATGTTCCCCAAATCTTTTTGGTAACTTGAAATGATGGAATGTCATTGAATATCTAGATCATTTTCTACCATGATCAAATACTAAAACATTAATTCCTGAACATAGGTTTATCTACTTCCGGGTTTCTATTTCAGAAAAACTGAAGATAAATTTGGGTCTGTGGGCCACAAGGTCTTGTACCACACTAGTTAAAAGGGCATATGCTTCTAGAATTACAAAACGTATTTATAAATAAATTTGCCAGTCCATCATTGCTTACTTCTTAGCTTTCATTAGTAATTGAAGATTCTAGGAGTAAGTATTCTAGTTAATATAGGTAAAAATAAAGCTACTAGAAACAATAAGGGTAAAGAAAATGATTGTATATGAAAGGTAGGCAAGAAAAGTAGGATGTGTGTTTTCAGTAACATAAAGTATTAGGAATGGGCATGCATCTTCTTGTTGAGGAAAAGGACAGTAATTTTATCCTAAAGTAAAACAATTACCAGAATAAGAAAGGAAAAAGAATAAAAGCTGAATAGATACAGTAAGTTGTAAAAGGTTTGTGAAAAAGGACTCTTCAGAAAGAAATTTTTTGTGTGGTCCAGCTAAAATTGAAATAGGTTTATTTAAGTTTAAAAAAAGAGAAAGAATTTTAGTATCAAAAGTATACTGGTACAGAATTAAAATCTATTTTTTTTCTATTAAAAGGACAGAGTTTTCTTAGATTATTGCTTTGCTCTTAATAAGAAATTGTAAACAAACTTTCTTCACCTTAAATGTAATCTGCCTAGGAAACAAAGATTCTGTTTTATCTTTATCAGGTCTTTGATTACTTAGAAAAATGGGAGACTTCTTTATTAAGAGGAGCTAAAGCTTTTTGCAACTACAGAACCTTTTGAATTTGCCTTTAAAATGTTTTTGTCACTTTAGTTAAATGGACAATTAAGTCTTGTTTCATAATTTTCTGTGATCCTATTTGGTCAAATGTTCAAAATCTTTTTATATTTTTGACAGACTTGCCAAAATTCAAATTCTGGGTAAAATCTTTTTGACCTTGAACTATCTTGAGTTTTTCCAGAGGGTACCTAGAACATCTCAAAGGATTTGTTCTCTCTCCCTACCAAAAGGGAAATGTTAAACCAATTAGGCTTATATTACATGAGAAGCTTGTCAAATAAGAAGTAACACTAAAACTTTTTTACCTTATATTTGTATATGTATATGTAATTATGTGTTCTAAAATTTATATGAAATTCCTAAAATTCTGGTGTGTCCTGATATAATGTTATCAGTTGTAATTTGAAAATATATGTCACAGAAATAAGCAAATTTCTTGTCAATTCCATTGTAATGAACTGTCATCAGATCTTTAATAATGGGCATTTTAAAGTCTTTTGTCATTTATAGACAGTTATTGTTTTACTCTGATGCTTTTGCAAATGTATTTCATCTAAGGAGAAATTCATGAAAAGGACTCTGACAAGTACTGTAGAATACAGGTCTCTGATAGCTTTAGGATCATATAACTGAACTGAGTTGAAGAAAACTTTTTCTCTTAAGTGATCTATGGCTTACAACAAATTGGTAAAATCTTTGCGAATAAAGATGAAGTGATTTTTTTTCTTCCTAAGTGATCCCTCCAGAATTCAGAAACTTGAGTATTTTTTCTCATCGCAGTATAATTACTTGCATGAGTTCAATAAGAATCTGTTCTGTAAACAGGCCGCTGCTTCCTCCTTGGCTAAGATCCTATTAGAAAGGATCATTCCTATTTGGGGAATCCCCTCTTCCTCTCACGTTTGAACTTCCTAGTGATTGAGGAACCCACTTTACTGGTCAGGTGCTTCAACAAATTTGTGCTGTTTGACCACTTTTACAACCTTTTCACCGTGCCCACCACCCTCGATTTTCAGAACCAGTTGAATTACTAATTCATCTTTAAGACTGAATTTGCAAAATTTGTAGGAACCCTTGAAATACCCTGGCCAAAATCACTGCCATTGGTTCTTCTGAATCTCAGATCCACTCCTTTTGAAACTGGTGAACTCCCTTTTTGAGATAATCACAGTATGCCTAATGTACCTAGTTAGCTCCTTCTTCCTTTGATCCACAGCTGATAAAAGGGGATATACTTCAATTTTGCTAAGGTCTAATAAAAGCCTAAGAGAATGATAATACTTAGTAGAACAATCTTTCCACAGTGCTCCCAGGAGACAAAACGCTAGACATCATCATGATCTGCAGCCTAGAGGTTTCACCCCCTAGAAAAGACCCTTTTGGAAAGATTTCCTCCAACCTTGCTGGCCGGAGGGACCTTACCAGGAATTGAAGCAAATGACAGTGGAGGCAGAAAACTTTCCCAAAATGATTGGACTAGGCCTGTATACTTTTTCTTCTATTGCATCTCATCTTATTTTCTTTCTCTCTTTCTTGGAAAGACAAAGCTCTTATTCATATTTCCCAATCTATCGCGAAAGGGGCAAATCTTCCTGACCACTGGATCTAACAACAGAAACTCCAATCTATTCACAATGTCAGAGACTCCTTGGTCTCACCTGTCATCAATTTCTCCTTAGTCTCAAATGCCACTACTGATTAAGTCCACAAGCCTTTGAATGTTACCTAGGGGGCTAGGCTATTTTGGCCAGGTGTTCCCATACTTTCCCCAGTCATAACTATGCTAGCTCAACTAGACACCTCCACCTTTGCCAATCATACAACCTTTGTTTCCTCCCAACCCACGTCTTTTCTTTACTTAAATATGATCTGCCCCCTGGACCCAAGGGAAATAAAAATGGGCTAACTCTTCTTTGCAAGGCTTTTAGAAAAGACAGCTTTAGGATGGGATGGCATCTCACAGAATGTCATCCTAATTTCTCTGACCACTGGCTTGAAAATTTCAATCAGGAAATTCCAGCTAATGAATCTATCAATAACCAGACCTTAGCTGAAGTCCTCTGTGCTCCACCTGTTTTCATTTTTATCTGCAGTGGATGGCATTTTCATGGGCATATGAATGTTTAGTTAGCTGGTGAATTGGAGACCAGTGCTTATTGGGACATTTAACCATCCCTGGTAAAATGCATAATAAACCAGAAGCCTCTCGTTGGTCCACCCATTGAGCCTCCATGGCTGCCCTAAATGGGAACTTTCAAGAGGCATAAATGAATCTGTAGGGAAAGCTTTTCTTCCTTGGGTTAGAGTAAATACTAATGAGCATATGATCAGAAATCTCTCCCTAATATTAGGAGAGCTACCCAATTCCACACCAAAGCAGTAACAGCCTAACAATGATCACTTGACTCATTGGCTAAGATCATTTTGGACAATTGCATAGCCCTTGACTAATTGCTGAACAAGAGGCATTTGTGCAATAGCAAACACCACCTGTTGCACTTGGATAAGTGCCTCTGGAGAGATAGAAACTCAATTACACAAGATCAGGGAACAAGTACACTGGTTACAACAAATTTCACCTGATCTCCCTGGTCCTTTGATTTGTTCATTTGGCTACCTTCAGATTTGGGTCATGGTTTAGAACCATTATACAAATTGGATTTGTCATGTTACTTTTAATTCTGTTTTGCATGATTATTTTTAAACTTGGCGCTTGTCAAATCTCTACAGAAGTGATGCATCAGAAGGGGGAATGAAGCATGAGAGACTATGGACTCTGAGAAACAAACTGAGGGCTACAGAGGGGAGGAGGTTGGGGGAATGGGATAGGCTGGTTGGTGATGGGTAGTAAGGAGGGCACGTACTGCATGGTGCACTGGGTGTTATACGCAACTAATGAATCATCGAACTTTACATCAAAACCCAGGGATGTACTGTACAGTGACTAACATAATATAATAAAAAAAAAAGAAGAAGAAGTGATGCACCAAATAGAATAATGCTAGCTCAACACTTTGAGCTGATTTCCAAAGCTTACTATCTAGACATGATACCACCTTAAGGGTGGAAAATACCTGAGAGCTCCTTCTTCTACTTTATTTGTTGTGCAAATGTGGTTCCTGTGATTTCCATCACCATGAGGTCTCCCTGCAACCTGGGACAGGAATAACCAGGAAAGGTCCTTTCTGCCACTGAGTGACACAGACAAAAATGTTTAATTAATAAATAACCAACCAAATGCTTGAGTAGCAGTGCTTTCAAGGAAAGATCTTGATCAAAAGAGGGAAATGTGAAAATGAATAAAGGAAACCTAATTCAAAATGGAAAAGGGAATCAAGGAAGGGAGGGTTCTCACTCAGGTACCACTCTTGGCAGCTTACCTTAATACGTCAGCAGGAAGAAGCTTACTTTACATACCCCAGCAAGAAGGAAGATATTCCTCTTGCTTGGCAACAGCTCAGCCAATGAGACACTGCCACAACCTCAAATTCTTGCTCTCCTTAATGAACTTTTATTCAAAATAACCCCTCCCAACCTCTTCCTTTCTTCTTCAAAATTGTTTTCTTCTTTCTTCTTCACACTTGCCTATGGTTCATCATAGTTTCAACTCCTCTGCTATTCCTGAATAAACTCAATTTTGCTGGCTATACTGCTTACCTTTTTCTTTTAATGAGTGACAATAGTCCTGAATGGGAAGTTAATTTTGTAAATATGTCAATTATCCTCCCAATTAATCTATTAATTGAATACATTTCTGTTGTAAATCTTAAAAAAATTTGCAATGTTTGACAAATTAATCCTTAAAAAACATTTTTAGCATGGAACATTTCAAGTGTATTCAAGACTAGAATAATAGCTTAATGTAACCATCACCACCTTCAATAATTACCAACACATGGTCAATCTTGGACAGTCAACTTTTAAGCTCATTTAGAGAGTGATTAAGTAGTCATGAAAAGTTTTGAAAAGACAAAGGAGGACAAACTTTCTCTTACTTTTACCTGATAGAGCTATTGTAGAGGCCTTATATGGACTCATGTTTTTGAGGAAATTTAGAACATGATAAAGGTACAGTTTCAAATCAGTGTGGAAAGATGACTTAAAAAATAATAAATATTGTTTGGTCAGTTGACTACCCAATTGGGAAAAATGGAAGTTAATTAATTTACAACACATCAAAAATAAATTTCAGATAGATCAAGGCCCTAAATATAAAAATTAAGCCTATAAGAAGATTAGAAAAATTTATAAGGAATAGATTTTAAATCTTGGTGTAAGGGTGTTCCCAAATCATATGAAAATAATAGATTTGACTGCATGAAAATTTTGAACTTTTGCAGAGTGAAACAAACTTAAAAGACAATTGACAGAATGAGAGAAATATATGCCACACAGACCAAGTAATGGACAAAGACATGTTTAGATGAAATAGGTGGAGCGTTTAGAAATATAAAGTTTGCTGTCACCCACATATACGGAACATGACTTCCCATGTCAAGTCCCAAAAATAGGTTAGATGATGGAATTTGGGTGGTTGTTTTCTTCCGTATGTTTTCCTGGAATTTTCCATTTCTTACAATGATCACGTGTTACATTTGTAATTTAAAATTAAAGAAATCTTAACTAAAATTTCTGGTCTGCCTTACATTGTTTCCTGTTTGGAGTATTAACGTATTGCCAGCTTTGTTTTAGGTTTATGACAGGGAGGCGCCGGGGTTTTTGCTTCCTTTGTGTCACCATGATACCTATCACAGAAATGAATCCTTACAGATATTGAAAAAGAAATGCTCAGGGATTGGCTTAAGCGATGTTGGTGTAGAAGATTTGGGTGCCAACACATGAGCACCTTAACACTTCCTCATTACACATTTCTCCCTAACCTCTATCTCAGTTCCACCCGCGTAAGTCACTCCATCAGGCCAGTACAAATGACACGCAAGAATTCATTCCAGGTGCGCGTGTCAGCGTGACTCCCGCGTCTCCAGGTCTGAAGCTCTCCTGGGAACTCCCCCTCCCCGCCCCGTCGCATGTTGTGTTGTCATCACGTGGCCGGAGCGCACCCTGACGTCAGGGGCGGGGGAGGGACTGCGCAGGCGCAGAAAAGGGGGCGGGGGACTCGGCTTGTTGTGTTACTGCCCGAGAACCAGAGACGGTCTTGCTGCGGCCACAGCTCTTGCAGCCACCCGACAATGTCGTCTCATTTAGTAGAGCAGCCGCCGCCCCCGCACAACAACAACAACAACTGCGAGGAAGGTGAACAGCCTTTGCCCCCGCCAGCCGGCCTCAATAGTGAGTGCTGGGCCGGTGGGCTCGGTGAAGAAGATGGGGGGAGGAGGAGCTGCTCCGGCCGCCGCCGCCAGCTCCGCGCGGGGGGGCGGGAGGAGAAGGCAGCCCATTGGCCAAGGCTGAGGATGTCCGGGTAACTGACAGTTCCCATCACCTGTCAGGAGGAGTTGCTCCTGTCTTCCTCTAGCCCTGTCTCCCTCCCCTCCCTGGGGTCTTGGTTGGGGGCTGCTTGAGTTCGCAGTTGAGGAGGGCAGGTGGGTGGAAGGAGAAGGGGGGCGAGCCGATCCCACCTGTGGTGGGCCTCTGATCGGAGCCAATCGGGTCGCGGGGGGGGGCGGGCCTTGGGGCGCGGGGAGCGGGGTGGGCGGAGCGGGCGGCGGAGGGGACGTGGGCAGGGATGGGGACGTGCAGCGGGGACGCTGGGGGATGGACGCGGGTGGCGGGCCGAGGGGAGGGGGCGGCCGGGGGACGCGCGGGAGGTCAGGTGTGCAGCGGGGCTCCGGCCTGGCCTCGCTGACCCCACCTCTCTGGGTCGGCCTTCCCTTAGGGCTCAGAATGTGAGCCCTCCAGTTCCCTTCCTTTGTTACCACAGGCTGGTCAGGAAAATCATTTGGCAATTTAGTGGTTACTTGTTTCACGTTGGGGGTGGGGGGTAAGGAGGCTATGCTACTTTTTTTATTGTTTGTTTTTTGAGAGTTGGCCCAAGTGAGTTTTTTGGTTTTGTTTTTCAAACGATGGAGTTGTGTGGCCTGAAAACCTTTTGTGAACAGCCTCTTGAACCATCTAGGATTGTATAAATCATAGAATCTGGGGGCAATAAGTGTGCAGAAGCGGGATTAAAATCACACTGATAGAGGCGCTTGGAAGTTAATGTGCAGTATTTGAGTTACGACCAGCTACAGTTGCTTATCATAACATTCTGGTGCTCAGACATCTTGTCCTAAGGTTTTTTCCAGTTGTCTTGAAAGCTCGGTCTTCTTGGAAAGGTTCTTGCCTAACCTTTCTGTAATTGATCTCATGAAAGAGGCAGTTGGGACAGTTAGCATATGGCCAGATGAAATCGTTTAAAAATCATTTGGATGCTTAAATGACATTCCGAGGCATTGCAATCTTTCATAAGAGGGAGGTGTTCCAACATAGCCTAAAAATTATTTTAGGGAAAAGAGTTCCTGTCCCCTCGCTACAAGATGGGAATAGAATTTGAGTATTTGAAGATATTTTCATTGCTTATTGCTGCTGTTCCATCTTTTGATGGATAAATTTCTTAAATGTTGAGTTTTTGAAACTCAAGTGTCTTATGTTCTGGAATTTAAGTATATGTTATTTCCCACAGAAAGGATTAATTTATGTATCTTTAAACGTTATTTGCTTCATATATTAATGTGTACTTAAAACACTACTTACCCGTTTTTAGCATACTCTTTTGGAAGCATGGAATTTTAGAATGGGAAGAGACTTTAGAGGTAACTGTCTCTGTTATTTACTGGTAAAGAGAGCAAGAGTAAAGTGTGTTGTCCAAGTTCACAGCAGGCTAGGACCTAGAGCTGAGATTTCAAATGATCTAGTGTTCCTTTCAGGACATGTTAGTAGCCCAGAATCCCTTGGTGATGTGTGTTTCCTATTCTCTCAGTATGTTTTTCTACCTAAAGTACAGAGGTGACCTGCCTATCTAGCTCTTTTTAGGGTACTGTTTCTTAATTGTACTCACCGTTTTCCTGCAATACTTACAAGTTAGCTGTTTGGTTAGTATGCATACATGATTTCACAGGAAAAAAGGAATTTTAGTTTCCTTTGACCATTTAACAAAAACAACAACAAATGGGGTTGAGCTGTCTGATTGTTTATCTCGGTGTTAGATAGACCTATGAGGTATTTGATGTTTTTGGCCAATCAGTTGCTGCTACGTTTGTATTAGCTCTTAACAGAAGTGGAAGAACACTCAGTCTGTGTGTGATATCAAAATGTTGGCTTTGGGAAATCTGCTAGATAGAATATTTTATTTTGAATAGGGTGAGCTTTGAAAAGTTACTGAAAAGCTTTTAGCTAGTGCCGTATTAATTTCTCCCCTTTTGCCTTTTATTCTGTTTGTGTTTTCAGTTCATTATACAACAGTGGTTTAAACAAAACAAGAATCCTTACTGATTCCTTCAAGTGATTTTTGGGTACTAGGCAAAACAACTTACTCAGACATCTAATACTACCCAAATTGCTGATAAGTTGAAGTTCGTTGTTGGGTAAAATTGCACAACTATGAAACACAGGAGATGAACTCATTGTACAGATTATCTGTGGTTTGGGATTTTTCTTCCGCTCAGGGGTCAAGACAGAGTTTTAACAGCAAATTACTGAAATAATTTGGAATAATGAAACCTTTCCCTCTCTCTCTCTCTCCCTTTTTTTTTTTTTTTTTTTTTAACCATTGTAGGGGAACTGTTCATTTTCCTTACAAATCAGTGGATAAATGTCTAAACTACTGGCAAAGTAAAAATGACGTTTTTCCAGTTTCCAGTCGGTTTTATTCTTAAGAAAACTAACAAGTTATTTAATATTTGTATAGGACATTTATGCTGTATAATTCGGTAGGTAATGTAAGGAAAATCAAGGTAGTAGTAAAATTCTTGTTAGTATTTAAAGTAGGAAGTACAGCCTTTTTTTTTTTTTTTTTCCTTTTTTCTTTTTTAAACATTTTCAACCATGATATACTTGCTTCCCTAGTATGGTGAGAAGGCTTTTAAGGCTATAGCATGTGAAACTTCACTACTTCATGATACCGTTTTGAATACATAAGTAGCTGGTGTGTGAGTACCCACTTGTGCAAAATGACCAACTTTTTTTTTTTTTTTTTTAGAAGAATTTCGGTTACTGTTCTTGGTCTGGATTACAGCATCAAGTACTTGAAATAAAATAAAGGCTTTGAGGAAAGAACATAAGATGTAATGAAATGTGTTACCCCTGGTTAGGATAAGAGTTATACATGGGACCTTGGAAAGTTGTGGAAAAAGATGAGAACTACTCTTCTTCCTTCTCTCCCTTCCTCTACGCCTCAGCTCTCCCACTCCCCTTCTTGCAAAAGGATTGAAGTAGTGATTATAAATCTATAAAGAGTATATACAGCATACAGTCATGAATGTAATCACAATTACAGACCAACCTTCACGATGTACCATATTACAAAATGTAGAAGTGTGAATCTCTTAGCAATTCTGAATCGTTTAGCAATTCTCAAAGACTTAAACTAGAAAATGTCTCATGTATTGTGTATATGTAGAGTCTGGCATAAGAGAACACTTTTCAGTTTATAAGTAGTCTTTTAATATAACAGAGAGCCTGCAGTTTTTAATTTTAAAGCTTGATTATTAGGAAGAGAATTCACTCAGATTTTTTTCTACTTTGTATTGCTTGGACAGCACAATCCTCATATCTTGTCTTGTTTACTTTCCAAGTAGAAGGGGACTTTGTGAGAATTGGTAGAGTTAGAACATAAGAAATTCTGAGACTGTGAATCAGGAATGAACTAGGTAATGAAAAGCATGTGTAGTCCATCTATTGAGAAAGACAAGTTTATTTTTTTCCCATCTTAGTCAAAAGATGAAGCTTTTAATATCTGTGTGTATAACTTTTTCTGCAATACTGTTTATTTCCATAGATGGTCTATGGGATCTATGATTTAAGGGAAATCTACCTTTTTAGGTGTCTTAATGCACATTGTCAAATTATCATCTATTGAAGACCTGATTGTAATAGCAATATTAGAGACAATTGGGGTAGTGGTTAGCCTTGACATTTGGATAATGGTTAAAGTATGGTATATCCTTATGATGAGATTCAAAAGCAGTTGTTTAAAAAGAATGAAGTAAGGCAATATACATTGACATTGAAAGAACATCCAGAAGTTGTTAGGTAAGAAACGCTTCTTACAGGGGTGCCTGGATCGCTCAGTTGGTTAGGCATGTGTGTTCAGCTCTGGTCATGATCTCAGGGTCCTGGGATCGAGCCCTGCATCAGGCCGTTTGCACAGTGGGGAGTTTGCTTCTCCCTCTGCCCTTCCCCCTGCTTGTGCTCCCACACTCTGTCTCTCAAATAAATAGATAAAGTCTTAAAAAAAAAATGCTTCTTACAGAAAAATACGTGTAGTACAATTAAATTTTTTTTGTAAAAGCAAGAAACAGAACTGTATTTAATTGAAAAAACTCTGGAAGTTGACATACAGACCTTTTAAAATTGGTCTTTGTTGGGACGCCTGGGTGGCTCAGTTGGTTAAGCACCTGCCCTGGGCTTGGGTCTGGTCCCGGGGTCCTGGGATCGAGCCCCGCATCAGGCTGGGCGCCTACTTCTCCCTTTCCCTTTGCCTGCCACTCCCCCTTGCTTGTGTGTGCGCACACACACACTCTCTCTCTCTCTCAAATAAATAAATAAATAAAATCTTTAAAAAAGTGGTCTTTGGGAATAGGAATGGGAGATTGGGAGGAAATGTATTTTTACTTTATGTTTATTTTCAAAAAACACATTTTTAGGGGCACCTGGGTGGCTCAGATGGTTGGAAATTTGCCTTCGGCTGGGTTCATGGTCCCAGGGCCCTGGGATCAGGTCCTGCATCAGGCTCCTGGTGCAGCGGGGAGTCTGCTTATCCCTCTCCCTCTGCCTTTCCCCCTGCTCATGCTCTCTCTCTCTCTGTCTCAAATGAATAAATAAAATCTTTAAAAAAAAACAAACACATTTTTGCAGTAAGAAATTTTTTTGAAAGGTACAGAGTATAGTTATAAAAGTGGCTAATACATAGCACTTACCATGTACTAGCGACCTTCATTATTTTGTTCCATGCTTTATTCATTTCAGCCTGCTGACAACCCTATGAGGTGGATATAATTATTCTCCCCAATTTACAGTTGAGAAAACTGTTACGGGGTTAAGTAACCTGTCTAGGGTGTAACAGCTGTAAGTGGTAGAGCGGGAGTCTGCCTTCAGTCTGTGCTCTTAACCACCATATTAATAATATGCCAGATAAATATTGTCTGCCTTAAGTAGAAGTGACTTCAGTTATGCTGGGTGTGATGCCAGTCACAAGAGATCAGTTTTACTAAGGCTTTCCAGGTATGTCTTCTCAAGTTCCTAGGTTATGATTGCTCATATATTTTTAATGTAGAAAATAGAATTTAGATATTGGTTTGGAGGTCCTTCAAAAAAGTAAGGTCTGGAAAAGCTGATACTGTTACAGCCAGTTTTCTCTGATCAGCTACTTGAAGTGAACATTAACTATTTTAGGGAAGACTGGCTTCTACAGAGACCCATCAGGAACTCCTGGTTCCTTGTTCTTCTACCAGAGCAGCTCAGGTCTTTTGTTTATTTTATTTTATCCTTGGGGTTCTATACAAGAAGAACTAATTCTGTTGGTTTAAAATAAGTTTGACAGGGGCACCTGGGTGGCCCAGTCCTTAAGTGTCTGCCTTCGGCTCAGGGCATGATCCCAGCCTGCTTCTCCCTCTCCCACTCCCCCTGCTGGTGTTTCCTCTCTTGCTGTGTCTCTCTCTGTCAAATAAATAAAATCTTTTTAAAAAAGGGGGGGTGCCTGGGTGGCTCAGTCATTAAGCGTCTGCCTTCAGCTCTTTAAAAAAAATTAAAAAATAAAAAAAAATAAAATAAGCTTGACAATCCTAGAAAACAGTACAAGTAGAAAAAAATTTATCATATACCTCTTTCTTTTTTGTTTCTTTCCTGTTAAAATACTTTGCAGAACTCTAAATTTAGGGATTTTGGCGCATTTCTTATATACTCCAGAGGCACTCAAAGTATTTAGTTAAATTATCTTTAGTGTTAAATCTGCTTTAGCTTTGCTAGTTGAATTTGTTAATCAGTTTTGAGTTCTGTCTAGTCTGTGTCCATTTTTGTGTACAGAATGAGGTCACAGAGATGTCCTACAACTGTGTTGTTTGGCAGTACAGTCCCAAAGATTTGGTGGTGGTAATGGGATTCTGACACCCACTGGGACTGCCTTAGAGGGAAAGGAAAGAAGGGGTGACTTCGTTTTTATTTAGCAAACACTGTTCTAAGTACTTAACAAATATAAGGTCTTCTTACTAGTAGATAGCTGACTATCTCCTACCTACTGGGTACTTTACCTATGTCCTGTGTTTAATCCTCAGGGCAGCTCTGGGAGGTAGGATTCTGTATTTTTATATCTCTGTTTTACAAATGAGAATACTGAAGCTCAGAAAGACAGGCAGAGAGTAGGTGGTGGAGTCAGATTTCCAGCCAGGCCTGCCTGTGAGCTTTTCCTTCATATAAGGATGATTTTGAGTTCACTTTGGATCTAGAATAGTCCTCACCTCACTGAAAGTGCATTTTAGGGTTTGAGCCACTTTCAGTGGTTTTTCTGATTTACTGATGGAAGATTGTTCAGCCACAGAACTCTAAGGCTTCTGCTGAGAGTTTGGAGGAATGGTCCTGTCAACCTGCTTGGTTATATTTTCTAAAGCAAAATCTGTTGTACAGAATGGAAATTATGAAGAAAATTCACCAGTGTTTCTTTTTGTTGTGAAATTGGTCTATTGGCTACTGTTACCAGTTCTTACTAAAATGAAAGCACCTTAATGTGTTCGGCAAACTCATTGAGCCAATAAATAAATATTTTCAAGAGCTATCCAGATTACCAGGGCCACGTCCCCTTTTCTGTGGCTCCACCCTCTTTGACTGTTGACCTGAGAAAAACCTCAGTGTCTCCTGTACAGATGTGTAGTTTCTCCCCCAAAACCAACAAGGCTTAGTGAAACCCTAGGAAATAGGAAGTCGTGGGAGAGAAGAAAGGACAAGTCCACAAGGTATGGTTAGTGCATGGGGGAGAGGATGGAAAGAGGTGAGGTGTAAAGGAAAGGAAGGAACTAATTTGTGGGGTAGAGAGAAAGCTTTTTTCAGAATTTTTTTAGTATTATCTCCGGATTTAATTAAGAGCTAGATGCATTAATTTTATGCTGCACATTTGTACACAAATTGAAAATTTTATGATTGGATTAAAGTTCTGTAGGAGCTTCTAATTGTGCTATTTAGATGACTTTTATGAAGTTTCTGAGCCATAGGTTTATTTCATCTGTGGGGACGATACAACTAAATAGCTGAAGTGGACTATGGGAAAAATGTATATATACATTATATTAAACATATATAATTAAAATATTAAAGATAAGTAGTAATAAAGTAGCCATTTATTTTTTGAAAAGCAATCTCAAAGTTTTCAGTGAAGTGCTTATCATATATAAACTAAGCTTTAACTAGAGAGAAAAATTGGCTGAAAGACCCATTTTCTAAGATACTAGTTGTAGAGTTCCAGCTTCTTCTAAATTGGTTGATTGTGTGACCTACTTCAAGAACAGGAACTATATATATATTTTAGACTTCTGTTTCTCCTTATTTATTTTCTTCTGAATACTCTTGCATTTGCTTTGAGGCGAGACCGAATTCTTATCAGAATTCACCACATTCGCATCTATGTGCACATGACAGAGTTTGGTTCTGCTGTGGTTAACTTAAGCTATCTGACTTGTCCAACAGGTTCCTGGGTGGAGCTACCCATGAACAGCAGCAATGGCAATGATAATGGCAATGGGAAAAATGGGGGGCTAGAACATGTACCTTCCTCATCCTCTATCCACAATGGAGACATGGAGAAGATTCTTTTGGATGCACAACACGAATCAGGACAGAGTAGTTCAAGAGCCAGTTCTCACTGTGACAGGTAAGTGAGACCCATACAGATGGGTTACAAGGTTAATTTACCATTAGAAAAAATAAATCTGCTTTCATTTTCATTTTACAAAATATGACTCCTGATTTACTGCAGCATGTGTATTTAAATCAGATAGCTAATTGACAAATATTTGAGTGCCTGGTGTTTATCCCTAGATTAAATGACTTTCCTTGTTCAGATTGTATCATGTTTTGATGTTTATCGTTTAAAAGTCAGTGGCATAAATGTTTACTTGTAGTATTAAACTTTCTTCCGTTTTCCTTTGTGTCCTGTTTCACAGATCGCATTCTGCCAGTTATGGATCTGTCTCCCCTTCTAGACTGTGAGGCTCCAAAAGTCAGGGGTCATGTTTCATCTCTTTTGTACCCTTGATAGTCATGGTGCTGGTGCGTAGTAGACACTCAGTAAACGTGTGGGTCCTGGAAACCGCAGGTTGATTCAAGTTATAGCGGCATTTGCATGGTTGGAAACACCAACCAAGGTCTGCAGATATTTGGAAGGCCATTCTGTTTCTTCAGAGGAACTTTTATTTCAGACCTCATTTTTCTACATTTGCCTTGGGGAAAGTAATTCCACTGATGAAGGGCTACTTCTGGTGAAAGAGTAAGGATATAGCGATATGTATGAGTAAGATGAAACTGAGTTGTTCGTTTATTTTGCAGTGTAAGCTTTGTTTTTTTCCAGAGGGATGGGTGGTATACCTGACACTTCTTAGACTGGTGGCAGCCATACTATGAGCATTATGGGATACTGGATGATCCTCTGGTTAATCAAGAGTTAACTGACATTAGTCTATAGAAAATGCAGATGCACAAGGCAGAGACTGAGGAAACACTTAAAAATGTATACTGAAAAGAAAAGTGATTATCTCTAAGAGATGAAATTATGGATATTTTTCTTCTGAATATTTTTGTACTTTGTAAAAATTGTATATATAGCATATTTTATTTGTCAAGAAAAGTTTAAAAGGAGAAATAGGAGTTCAGTCATGTTTGAAGTTCCTGCATGTCTTATAATCCACTGATGTTACCAAGGTAGCAGAGGATTGGTTTGCTGGCTCTGGCACACCGTGCGCCCCCGCCACCCCGTCTCATCTCTGCCTTTGTCCCTGTGCTTCTTAGGAGCCTGGGATGGCTCTTGTTATAAGCAGAAGCAGAGCAGATGGCTCTTTGCTGAGCAGCTTGCCATTGATTCCAGTTGCAACAGCGCTCGTCTGTCTTTCAGAATGAAGTTTATAGTATATTGCATTTATATTACGGGACTCATAATGGGTTTCTGAAGTTTTCTGCTTGTTCTGGGCCTGTTTATAAGACTTTTACTATGCGTTCAAGTCCATGACCCTTGATCATTGGTATCAGTGTGTCTCTTCAACTGTTGTTCACTTGCTGTTGTCATTGAGCAGAGAAAAAGTCACCTGCTTGCTTTTCTGGTCATCTTATTTCATTTGTGGTTGTAGTTACACTTGTGATGGAATACGAATTTACCTTTCTGTGATCACGTTTAAGTTAGGTTTCTAAACATGTGAAGCAAGGCGTGGCACGTGCTTCTGAACACTTCCTATCCCTCAGCTTCTGTATCTTTAGGCTCTGGGGTTCCTAGTCATCTTCAGAGAAGGCCTCCGACTCTAGCTCAGTAATACTGTCCTGTGCTAACACACCTTAACATTTCAAAATGTCTTCAGAATTCATGTCGTTTGAATTGCCACGCATCTCTATATTTGAAGTCATTGAGGAGTGTTTTTTGTAGGTGGAAACATTTTAGGATTGTTGGATATTCGTTCCGAACCTAATTTGTATATACAGTGACCCTTGAACAACATGGGTCTGAACTGTACAGCCATGTGGATTTTTCCCCATAAATCCAGTATAGCACTGTAAGTGTAGTTTCTCTTCCTTACGAGTTTAACAGTTTTTTCTCTAGCCTACTGTATTATGAGAATACACTACATAAGACCTATAACACACAAGATATGTGTAAATTGACTGTGTTATCCATAAGGGTTCTTGTCAAAAGTAGGTTATTAGTAATTAAGTTTGGGGGAGTCAGAAGTTATACACAGATTTTTAACTGCAGGGTGGGTTTAGCACCCTGCATTGTTCATGGGTCAACTATATTTTCACTTTAAAAATTATTCCAGAGATACATTTTTGTCACTGTAGTGGTTATTAGAAGATAACCCCTATGTGTTTTGTATTGCGTTTTACCCTGTTGCAGGAGTTCTCAACCTACACACTAGATTCACCCAGGGAGCTTTTAAAAATACCAGTGTACAGGCCAGATCCCTAGAGGTTCATATTCTGTCGTCAGGAATGGGGTAGAGACATGAGGATATTTTAAAAGCTCCCCAGCTAATTCTGATATGAGCCAGGGTTGAAGCTCTAATGCATTCCAAATTGTTAGAATTAGTAAACCGTTTACCAGTGAAATGTTTAGTATTTTTCTAAGTGAGATTGGTGCAGTGATAAGAGTGTGGAAGTAGAGCAGAGGTTCTGTAGGGTTCCTGGCTATGTCATTCTGCTGCCTTGACCTGCTCCTGTCTATGTGAGACTGGCTCTTAATTTGATCTCTGGCTGTGAATGCAAGGGTGTTATATGAGCATAATGACAGTAAACTGAGGACAACAGGAGTGCCTCCTTCCACCTGGTTCTTGTGCTCGAGCCTAAGATTTCTTTTTTTTTTTTTTTAAAGATTTTATTTATTTATGCGACAGAGAGACAGCCAGCGAGAGAGGGAACACAGCAGGGGAGAGGGAGAGGAAGAAGCAGGCTCCCAGCCGAGGAGCCCGATGTGGGACTCGATCCCGGAACGCCGGGATCACGCCCTGAGCCGAAGGCAGACGCTTAACGACTGCGCTACCCAGGCGCCCCATCGAGCCTAAGATTTCTAGTTCAAAAAAAAAATTTCTAAATATGCTAACATATTTGTGTGATGCAGAACCAGCTTTTCTCTTTTGCTGTCCCCATTTAAGGCTCTTTTATGTCAATTAGAATAGTCTGAGGCTCCGAGGCCGAATCAGTCTGACACATTTCAGGTGATCTTATTTATTTTTGAGTCTGTCTCACTGTCATCTCTGTATGTTAATAACATTGTACGTGCGCTCTTGGTAGTTTTAACAGATAACATCTACTCCTTTGAACAGGTTAAGCCTGGAGCGTTTTCATCCCTCCTTCGGTTTAGATTTGGCGGGGTGGAGTGTGTAGTGTAAAGTCTAGTGACCTGCTGTGGTTACACAAGGAATCATTGATAAGATTAAGAATAGAACTTACTGTGTTGTTTTCATCTGTCATATCAAGTATAGTTCATGATCATGTGTTTTTGTCTAAAAGTTTATCTGTAAATTTTTGTTTCTGGGAATATATCTTGTACTTTCATTGAAGGTTCTATATTCATATATAAACCTATATAATTCACTCTGAAATAATCTCAAAGCAAATATTTCTGAAGTAAGTAGAATGGTGGTTCTGGTCTCCGTACTCCTTGACATTCCTAAAAATTGCTAGGATCCCCAGAGGTCTTTTGTTGATGTGGGTTATATATTTTGATATTTAACTATATTAGAAATTAAAACAGATTTAAAAATATGTATTCATTCAACAATAATAAACCCATTGCATTTCAGGATGAGTATACTTTTTAAATGAAAAATAACTTTTTCATAACCCAAAAACAATTTAGTAAGGACTGGTGGCATTGTTTTACAATTTTGCAAATTTCTTTATTATCTGGCTTAATAGAAAACAGCTGGATTCTCATTTGCTTTTGCATTCGGGCTGTTGTGATAAAACACATCACGTAGCCTTTGGAAAATTTAACGATACATGGAATAAGAATGAGAGAATAAGAATAAGAAAGGCAAATAAATCATAATAGTATCATGAAAACAATTTTAACCTTGAAGACCCTTTGAAACAGTGTTGGGGGAGGTGTTCGAGAAGACGTGACCGCAGGTTGACCCAGGAGCTGGACTTGGGCAATCGGAGGCTTCCCATTCCCTCCCCTGTCCTTGGAATGTGCGTTCTGCTTGCCTTCCTGGCTCCCAGAAGCCTCCTCAAGAATACAGCTTTGAGACAGAAATGTGGTGTTGAGACTGAGTGGTATACGTGACTAAACCCAGTTAAGGCCTCTGCATAAACTTTTAAGAGTTGGCAGGTAGGTGCGATCTGCTCACCTTACTGTCACTCCAAGACAAGCCTGTCTGTAAATTCCCTTGCTGTTTAAAGCTGCCGCCTCTCACCCTGAAGTGGTCTGCCTCTTTCCCTCTCCTTGCCCTCCTGTGTGGGGGCCGGTTTCAGGTTACACCTGGGAAGCTCCTCGGGAGGCTGGAAACCAACTAGACTCTGAAAACTGCTTTCACACTTTGAAAATCACTGGTGATGAATTATATAATGATGAAAGAACTCTGAGAAAAAGAACGCCAATTTGAAGGTTTCTGAATTTGAAGGTTTCTGAATTTGAAGGTTTCTGAATTTGAAGGTTTCTGAATTTGAAGATCTTTGTACCTTTATTGGAAAAAGAATAAAAATGGGAAAATTTATCCTTGCAAAGGAATTCATCACCAGCACAAAATTCCAGAACACTTGGGAATAAGAGTGCTCAATTTCATTTGTTCTTTGGGTTCAAGATAATACTTTTTGATTTCCTGCTTTTTCAAAGCCATACCACTGTAACTTCTAATTTCCAGTGGAGGTCAATTACTTGACAAAATGAGTATTAAAACTAACAGCTAAATAAATTCTTTCTCTTCTAGCCCTTCCCCACAAGAAGATGGACAGATTATGTTTGATGTGGAGATGCACACCAGCAGGGACCATAGCTCTCAGGTATGTGTGTGTGTGTGTGTGTGTGCGCTCGTTTTTCTGATGTACAGTAAATAATTAGGAATGCGAACCTCTAAATGTTTTGCTAAAATATATTAAGGAATAAGAATAGACTTTAAAAAGTAGTTTGAAGCTGTTTTAAATTCTTCAGTTTCTGATTTTGGAATTTACTTAGGATGATACGGCCCTCGTTGTACCAGCCTTTGCAACTGAGAATTTGGGGTCCTCTCACCCTAAAAGAATTGGAAAATTCTTGTGTAATGTATCATTCCAGTATTCTGGGCTAGTTTCTTGAATTTGTAAATAGAAAGCTGAGATGGATGTTTTATTTAAGGTCACAAAATAATAAATGACAAGGAAAGTTGTAGAACCGGGCGTGAAAACTTTTTCTGCATCCGGACTTTCAGACAAATTTCAACAGCTAGAGATAAAATTCATCTAAATTTTGCAGGGTTCCTTAAATTAAAGAAGGTAAATGTAGTTCATTAGCAGTTGACATTGTCAGTAAAATAGATGGCTATAGTATTGAAAGCGTACAACAGTTAATATTCTGAAATTTACAATAAGTAAGTAATTGTTACTAACGATTTAAAATGCTCATAGCTGGCCCTTGACTATAGTATTGATGTGTGGACTCGCCTAGAAGTGCCAGAGTGCAAATTTGTGAGGACCAGAACCATTGTCTTTTTCTACGGTGTTCATGGGCTGGCAGAGTATTTGTGGAAGGAATGTTTAAGTGCAGTCAGACAGAAACTTTGCTTTGTGGGGTTCTCCCTGTATAATGTCCTATTCCCCTTTTGCACTAGAAATTCTGTGCATAATATGTTGGGTCCACCCAGAATTCTTTCTCTTTCAGAAGGCTGCACAGTTTTTCCCTGCTTTTTCCATACTCTGTGCTGTTCTCTGAAACCTAGAAAATCTACAGATTGAATATGAATTTATTTTATGATGAGCTTTATATTATAGAGAAGGCTCTCGTGTACGGAGATGTTCTGACTGCAGTTGTTGAACTGCTGGCTAATGTATGTTGGTTTTGCCATGTGCATAAGCTATAACTAATGAAGAAGAAAATATATAATTTCCATGGCAAAAGTGTACTAAGGAATCCCAAGGAAGAGAAATGAAATTAATTCTTTGTTGTCTTTCCTGAGGAAGATGTCCTCAATTCACATTGTCTTTTCTGCGGATAATTTGAAGATCTAGATTAGCATTTTACAGAATGTGCTTTGAGGAACATTTGCTCAATGGGAAGCTCTACAACGTAGTTCTGAAGTCAAGTTAAGTGGAAATAATATAGTCCCTGGGCTCCCTTCCCCTCCCCCTGCAGTAGTCACAGCACATAGTATAGCACATTAAAGGCTCTGACAATTCTTGCAGTAGAAGAATCTGTTTAAACCAAGTGTTTCCCAAGCTTATTTGATCTTAGACCTCCCTACCCCTTCACACATACTTTTGCCCCATAATAATCTACCTAACAACCAAATGAAACACTCTGATAAGTGCTGTCTTGATTCATGGAGTGGCAGTATACAATTAGCCTTAACTGATGATTAAATTTAAGTGGAATTGTAGAGCTGACTATGTCCATCCTAGAATTCCAGAGGAATTTGTGAAATTCAGGAGAGAAAATGTAACATTTTTGGCTTCTGTGTCAGATTATGGTAGTATTGCTAGTATGGTCCTGATTCAGAAACCAGTACCTAAACAAACATTAGTTATTGTCAGCATTGTTGGGTAAGCCATATTAACAATCAGAGCAATCCATTTAAACATGGTTACATCTTCGGAAAAGCAGTTTTAAGTCCCTTAAGAAAAATATGTTTTTTAGAGTAAGACTTTTAATAAAAATCAGTAGGTATGATTTATTTAAACTTTCAAAATCCTTTTACATTGCTTTTTTAAAATTGAAGAAATGATCATTTAAAAATTAATAGTTTTAGGTTTTGGGAGGGTGGATTTTTTTCATGAATGAGAAGCGAGCTTAGGGTTAGCAAACAGAAGTATTTACCACAGGACCGTTATGGGGCTTGCTCTTATCGAACATTTTTATGCGTGTCTGTATGAGGAATATAGAACGTTTTAAGCCTTTTCTAGGAGGAGGAAGGAAAGACACTAATATATATTAGATATGTTCTAGGTGCTAAATTTATTTTTAAAAAAGGTTTTTCCCACTTTCAATGTTCTCAGTCTAGTGAAAGAGATGATATTAGCCCCGAGAACAAATGGGAGAAGTGGGGCTTTGTCTTCATTAAATTACTATTCTGAGATCACAGAGCCAGTGGGTGAGAGAGCCAGGATGGAAACCAGGGCTCTTGGAGCCTGCAGCCCTGTGCCTTCTACTCAAATAAGTCCACTCACGGGGTTGATCTCAGGGGGTCCACAAGGTCATGAGAATGAACGAAGATGTGCCCAGTGATTGTGGTATGAAGAAGCCTAAGGTGTAATGCATTTAGGAAAAGGATCATTCAGACTACACTTTTATGACCGTAGCCCTCAAGAGTCTCCGTTTTATGGCAGCAAATAGACTGTGGAGGCCTCTTGAAGTCATTTTTGCAGTGTGTTTCTGGGACTGAAGAGGCCAGCACAGTGTTGGGTATCAGTGATACAGACTGAAAATGTCCTCCCTTTCCCCTCGTGTAAAACTGGGGTTTATGGACCCCGTTCTGTGCGGTTTAATACCCGCACGTAGAGACTTAGAGAACTTGGCATGGACCACGTAAGTGCTTTGAAGGTAAAGGACGTGCACATGAGAACAGGCTAAAATAATCAGAATCTTTTTAAATGTAGGTGTAGAGAAGGTTAAAAGCATGAATCTTATTTCATTAGATTAAGTGCATTTTTACCATATTAAGTGCATTTTTCCAAGGATTGGAAGGTAATTTAAAACCTGAAACTGGCAAATTTAAGATTAATAACGGGAAGCACACAGCAGTAGTAAATGAGGATAGCGTAGGATTCTTGGTTCTTGAGGTGAGCATCCTAAACTGATTGGGGGAATCTGTTTGTTTTTGCTAGTATTCCAAAGATAACTTTGCTTCGCTCAACTGAGAGAAAATGACATCATCGTAAAGTAAATTAGGCCCTGAAATCTTATTACATTAACATTCTCTTGGAAAGTAGGAAATATTAACTTGTTCACAGATTTAAACCTCCGCCTGTGAGCAGTTTCAAGGAGAGCCATGTGAGACCAGGCTGGAAACTCTAAGCAGGAGTGACTGCAGTGTGTTGAATACAGTCAGCTCTTGTGTGTACACAAACTGATCTATAAGTAAATCGTAACAACTTAATGTTTTTGATTTAGGCTGTTTTCAGATTTATTCCACAAAGAGCCAGCTCATGATTCTGAGTAATCTCAGTACCCAATGGAAAAAGCTTGATCCTAAAGGCTACAGTGTGTCATTCAGTGGAATTTGCCAAGTCCAGCAGAACTAAATAAGAATGATACTACCAGGGTAGCAAAATGTACAGGGATTTCACTTTCGATTTGATGGTCTCTAGAGATAGGATAGCCCCTTTCACTCTTTGAATTATACCTTCCTGGGGCACCTAGTTCATAGAGAACTAGCCCTGTCAAAAAGAATCACATGAATATATCAAGCTCTGCATTTCAGAGCTATCTATCGAAAAGAATGAAAGCTTTGGTCAAAGAGAGAATCCTATTCAAACAAAGTAACAAATCAAAACAGTTCTTAGCTTTGAGACCCTTGGCTTTGAGGTCCTAGCATCTCATTCCTTAAAGCTGAGTGAATATTGCTGTTCATTTTTAGGACTGCCTCATTCCTGTGGGTTCTCATGAAAGAGAAGCTGTTGGGAATTTTGCTTGTTCTCGGCCTGAAACTGTAGGTTATCATTAGCAAGAAAAAGGACTTCTTTTTCATTTGTCTGATGCGAAAAATGTCAAATTCTAAGTCAGTATAAAATAAATGATTCCAAAAAACTTTTGGCTTAAGTAGTTTTGAATAAACCTTGGGAAGTGTTTAGATAGTGATTTGTCTAAAAAAAATAGAATCTCCTTCCAGGAAGTAAAAACCTAATGCTAAGGAGTTGGGGACTCGAGAAACAGTTTACCCAGTTTAAATACTGGCCCTGTCTCTTATTACTTATGGAACCTCAGGCACTTACTAAATTTATGTCTTCATTTCCTCGTCTGTAAAATGGAGTATTAATAATTCCTGTTCTATGGGGTTGTTGCCAGGTAAAAATTACTAATGCGTGTAACGTGCTTAGAATGATGCTTGTCTCTTGATAAATGATTAATAAATACTATTATTATTTATTTCCTCATCGCATCTCCTACTCGTTTTCTGTTCACTTTATATTGGTTAGCATATACTTTTGGAGATTTTTTTTATTTTTAATAATGAAAAATTTTAAGTGTGAACAGAAGTAAAGAGAATGTTGCTGTGGGCCTCTGTATAGAATCACCCAGATGCAACAGTTATTAATACTCTCCACATTTTAGTGAGCATTACAGCCTGAAGTGCACTTTTTTCAGGTTCACATCCTATGCTTAGATAGAACCACAGTGAGACCCACTCAGGTTCTTTTTAAGATATTAAATGCCCTGATCTCAGATCGTTGGGTCAGTGTTTTTAGAAAACTGGCTTGTTTCTTAATAAAAATTGCTGATGCACAACCATAGAGTTTTCATGTATTTTCTGTCTAGATTTATCTTTCGTCGTAGGAACAATTGGGCTTCCTTTTTTCTTTTTTAAAGTTGTAATTCTTCTTCACAGTCAGAAGAAGAAGTTGCAGAAGGAGAGAAAGAAGTTGATGCTTTGAAGAAAAGCGTCGACTGGGTGTCCGACTGGTCCAGTAGACCTGAAAACATTCCACCTAAGTAAGTCCCTGCACATGTCTTTTCAGGGGACATGGCGGATGCCACTCCCACTCCTGGGCAGTTCTCAGCAAGTACATTTCTGACCCCTGCCTCTGCCTTTCGTCCCCCAGGGAGTTTCACTTCAGACACCCCAAACGCTCCGTCTCTTTAAGCATGAGGAAAAGTGGGGCCATGAAGAAAGGGGGTATTTTCTCCGCAGAATTCCTTAAGGTGTTCATTCCGTCTCTCTTCCTCTCTCATGTTTTGGCTTTGGGCCTAGGGTAAGTACTGGTGGACTCCTAATGGGTTTTCCCTTCATTCCTTTTTTGTATTTCCAGACATAAGAAATAGGCATGCAATGGTTTGTATTTGTTTTGCTTTTAATGTTTCAGTGCAAATAGGGAGAGCATAAAAGAATTATTGAAGCTGATATACTATTGGTAAGCATTTTTAGTAGTGGGGTTTTATTTTTCTTATTTGAAAATAAGTTGTTCATGTTAATCCTCTCCATGGTCATCTTTAAGGGGGCTCTTCTGTGCTTGATTTTTCCTTTTGCATTTTGTTCTTGTTTATAAATTACTCAAGATTAGCTAAGTTTTATTTTTATTTTTTATTTAAGTTCAATTTAGTTAACATACAGTGTTTATTAGTTTCAGGGATAGAATTTAGGGATTCATCAAGATCAGCTAAGTTTTAAAGTAAACTAACCTCTAAGTGTATGAATTTGGGGTTGTTTTGAACATTTTTTTTCCCCAGGTGGGAAAATACACCATTTTATTGAGTAGTTCTTGAGTGAAACTTGGTAGGTTGGTTCAGGATCCTGTTTTTTCTTTTTGTAGCATTTTCATTTATTCTTCTAAAGTTGACCCCACATTTACCTATAACTGATGAATTTTTCAGGAATGTCTTTTAAATTCTTTTTTTTTTTTTTTTTGGTCTTGATGGAACAGTTGAGGAAATCTGTTTTTGAAAGACTATAAGAGTTAAACACTAGTCGTTATTTTTTTAAAGACATATCTGTTATTCTCTTTAAGCATGTGCAAAGAGTCATTTTCTCTATATAATATGCAAAAGCTATGTGATCCCTTACCTCCCCTGTAAGGAGCTCGGCATATGGGAGAGGGTTACTTATCATCATAAACATGGAAACATACAGATGACTTTCCCATAGACTCCTTTTGTCTTCCTGGGTGCTTGATCTGTTTTTGTGATGGCAAAGGCCATGATCACAAAGCAGAAAAGATGAAGGGGTTCGTGGAGTAAGGGAGTGTGTGAGTGTTGAACGGGGTTGGTGTGAGGGCAGGCAGGGGGAGGAGTTTAAATTCCCCTCCAGTATTGACTGCACGGTAGTTCATTTGCCCTCAAGGTTTTTATACCTTCTGATTGCTTTCCCCTTCTTAGTCTTCAGATTGTCTCACTTGCTGGTATGAGTGTAACTGGTTGTTATAGATGAGTGTAGCAAAAAAGGATTTGAGAAAGTTGGTTTTATTACACTGGGGGGTGGGACTGGCTTCCTATTTTCCTTAACTTCCCTTCTGCTTATGTTATTTAATGGTAAAATACTTACTTGGCACAGGAAAGTAATATTAGGCCTTAATCCTGAAGAGTTAAATGATTAGTTACGAGCCCACTGTGAAGCACTGGCAGCTTTGTAATTTGGCGTGTTACTGTATTTTGTATGTGAACGATCAGTAGGACCTTCTGCCCACTTTATGGAAACATGTCAAAGGAAGCTGGCTATGCTTTGTTCTTTGGAGGGATCTGTTCTCTCTGGTTTTACTTTGTCTGATCACTGCCCCTGTGCTGTCCAGTCCTGCCTAATGAGTAAACATAATTACAGAAAACCAGTTTGGCTGGCTGGTGACTAGTTTTAAGTAAGTCAGCAGTGATTTTAGGGTGTCGGGGGACTGTGCGCATACACCTTTAGAGTCTTTTACAGCATGGAGTTGTTAGGTACAGTTCGGCCTGTGGGCAGCTGGTTGGTATGCAGCCGTTGACACCGATGAGACACGATGTACTCTGTTTCCTTTCAGCATCTATATTGGAAAGCGACTGAGCACACCTTCCGCCAGCACCTACTGAAGGAAAGAACAGCCCCGGAAAAGCGTGTGACCTGTGAAGTGGTGTATTGTCACAGTAGTTTATTTGAACTTGAGACCATTGTAAGCATGACCCAACCTACCGCCCTATTTTTACATATCCAAGTTCCAGTAACACTCAAATCCAGTATTTTATTCA
The DNA here is from genome assembly GCF_023065955.2 of Ursus arctos. Lineage (NCBI taxonomy): Eukaryota > Metazoa > Chordata > Mammalia > Carnivora > Ursidae > Ursus > Ursus arctos. Next base: position 66,335,823 of record NW_026622775.1, on the reverse strand, counting down.
AACTCTGTTGAGGCATTTTACTAACCTCATTCCCTTTTTGGCCTGTAAGACACTTTAGAATTTCCTAACAGAGTTTACTGTTATTTAGAAATTTGCAAGGGCTTCTTTTTCCGCAAATGCCACCAGCAGATTATAATTTTGTCAACAACGCTATCGTCTCCTTTTAGTGCCACCAGACTTAGACCTGTATCATTCATGGTATAAATTTTACTCTTGCAAGATAATTACCATCTCTCTCTTCAAATGAGATCAGGTTAGCAAATGATAGAACAGCTTTGTTTTGTTTTGTTTTGTTTTGTTTTTTCAAGACAAAGCAAGCTTCCCTAAGCTTGAATTTATAGTTATTAAAAAAGAAAACAAACAAAAAAAGTAAGACACAAGAAAAAAATATCCTGGGCAATAAAAAATTATTTTAAACAAGCTTTGGAGCCACGTTTTGTCTAAACAGCCTCCTAATGGCGCCTTTTAATTTATAGGAGGCCGGCTACGTAAGTGACGGGTATGAAGTAGACTAAGAACTAAACTACATCAGCAGATTTTAATACCAGTATGTCGTAGTGCTGTCTTTTCTATGGTGTGGAATCTTTCTTTCTCCTAAGGAACGTCTCAGGCCGAGAAATATATGAAATTGCTTTGGGGATTTGTGTGTGTTCGGTGTATTTTTACGTTTATTAGCTTTAGCTGCGTGTGAATTTTTCATGACTTTAAGTTTTGTTTTTGTTTTTTGTTTTTTTAATTTTTTTCTAAGAAGGGGCTTTGGAATAAGTTCCAATTTGTGGTATAAATACAGGCTTCTTGTTTTAGGAAGCACCACTTATACTCTGAAGCCTTTAAACTCTGAAGATAATTGTTTCAGAGTGATTCCAAGCACTCGTGCAACTTTGAAAACCAGACTTGGGTTGTGGGAACAGTTGACAAAGTTCTGAAAAGAGCCCATTTGTTTTCTTTGGATCTCTCCCTTTTTTAATGTTTACCTGCACAAGCTTCCCACAGTGGTGCCTGAGACTGTGCAGGCACCGGTCATGTTCTCCCGGGGCCATCTCTTCAGTCATGCTCGACTCCTGCAGTTCCAGAGCACTCGGCAGCTTCCTTCAGTGATAGACTGTTTCTGTTTAGTTTGTTCGTTTCTAAAATGTGAAGCTTTAGGACCAAACTGTTAGAAAGCAGCGGGATTACCAGTTATTCCAAGTAGATTTATTGGATTTCGGAACACCTAGCATGACTCTGAAGGGGATACTATTATATGTTTTATATATAAATAATTACTGTTTATGATATAGACATTACTATTGACTATTTAGAGAACCATTGTTAATTTTAAAACTGGCCATCTATTCATTAAATAAAGTGCTTCAGGTTTGCCTTGGATAAGAACGCTGGCAACCGGATTTGCCAGTTTGCAGAAACTAACTCTCTTGTCTTTCACATCAAGTTTTGAAAATGGACGTGTTATAGTGAAAAACCTACAGATTAAGCAAAAAAAGTTAATTTCTGATTGTCTTTTTTCAAGAATATAGCTGGTTATCTCTAAGAAAGACGATATATCCAAAATAGTTTTCTGAATCATTTTATGTTTTCTTTCTAGCACTTGATACCTAAATAATTTTGGATTATCTTTTTATTATACCTTGTTTCTCTCTTACTCTCATAACTGGTGACACTTGATTTGCCTTCTGTAACCTATTTATTTCAAGTGTTCATATTTGGATTTCTTTGGAAAGAAAGTGAATCTGACGGCCCGCTGATTTTGAAAAGCCTGAGTAAAATTGGAAAGGCTAATAAAGTTGAAAGAACTAAACCGTTGAACTGCTACAATATGCAACTCGTATTACAGTTGGTATCCTGGGAGGGAAAAGTAAAATCCAACCTTAAAATAAGAGCCACTTTTTTACAGGTAACACATTGCCCTCTTTTGAAACTCAGTAGCAATTCTATCAGTAGTGTGGTTGAACTTGGGTATATTTATGATTTTTTTTCAACATTGGAAATAAATTTAATTCTGCCCGTTTTCTTAAAATATCTGTGAAATATTGGACTATTACTTAAAACATGAATACATGGTCACAGTAAAACTTCTCCTAAGATGAAATCATGCAGTATTTATTGATAGCCCTAACATATAGAATACTTGCTTATGCTCCTACCCAGATCTGTGTTGAACAGAAACAGATTGCATGATCGGAAAGGAGACTTGGACAATTAACAGTTGACATTTTAAGATTAATGTTTAAAAAGCTTTATACCTGTTTACAATTTGGGGACGAAAAGGCAGGTTTCATTTTTCTTGATTGATGAAAACTGGCTAAAAATACTTGTAAATAGAATCATGAGCATAACTGCACAAACTTGCACATTGAAAAGTGCAACAAGTTACTTTGCAGTAAAAATATTTACTATTCTAAAAAGTGAAAATTGAAGACTTAGCCAGTCGGATGAATTTTTAAGTGAACCAGTTGTTGAAATTATTGGAATTAACTGAGCCAAAGTGATTATGCGTTCTTCATCTATTTAGTTAGCACTTTGTATCATTATATACAGTTTACAAGACATGTATAACTTGTAGCTATAAACATTTTGTGCCATTAAAGCTCTCACAAAACCTCCTCTGTCAGCATATCATTTTATGTCATGTGTGTTGTGTGGGAGTTTAGAGATGAGGCCTCACTTATCTATCTCGAAGTTTTCCATCACTAAGTTCCTCAAATACTCGAGGGCCTAACAGTGTGCCAGGTGCATGGGAACAAATGCTATGTGTGTCCTCCTGAGTTCCCAACTTTCAGGGAGACCATTACCACAAGATGTTAATTATTTTTCGGACAAGTGTGTATGAAGTGTGATGGGGCCAGAGCATTCAGAACTTTTGTTCAGCCAGGTGCCATCAGGGTATTTTTTACAGAAGAGGTGATATATTGAAAGATGACTAAGTGTAAACAAAGGAAATCGAGAGCGTGCCTGTAACGGAATGGCAGAAACTGACATGTGAAAAATATATTCTAGAAAGAACAGGAAGGTCATTGTGGCTGGAAAACAGGATGGGTAGAGAGGAAATTGAAAGTATAGTTTAGTGTTGAACCAAGTTAAGATTTATATGCTCTTCTGGGAGTTGAACTCACTTCTCCAGTTAGTGGGATGCATTTGAGGGGTTAAATGCAGGGAAATGACTGAAGACTGCAGTTGTGGATGGTCCTGAAAGAGTGAGGAGAAAGAATACCAGAGATAAGGCGATCAGCTGATTCGGTGGGTAAGGAACAGGGCTTGCCCAAGGAATAACCCCAGGGCTGGGCCAGGTGGGCCAGGGTAGATACGAAGATCTGAGGGAAAACTGAAGTCAGTGGTGAGAAGATGACTTAGAGAGGAAGAGGCATGTGTGTCTGTCCTGCCCCCCCTTTTTTTTGCTTTGAGTTTCTATTGATGCCGTTACCAAGAAAGGACAGGAGGAGAAATGAAGTGGCGGGGGGAAAGAAAGATGACTTCAATTTTGAATACACTGAACGTGGTTGGAACCTAACAAGTAGACACTTCTTAAAGAGCACTAGAACTCAGGAGAAAGGTCTGGAATGGAGATACATGGAGACAGACATGCATGTGTGTTATATACTACTTGAAGATTTGAACAGGAGGAAAGGAGAAAGCAGTGAAGTCCAACATTTGAAGATTGAGCAGAAGAGAAACTCAAAAAGGTGAGTGATGTAAATAGTATGGTAGGAGAGCCAACCCCCGTAAAAGGGGAGGAGGTGGCCAACCCTGTCAGACTTAGTGGTTAAGGAGGTGAATTGAAGAGAACCTTTTGATTTTGGTGGTTGAATCACCACGGATTCTTGCAAGAACATTTTCTGTAGGAGCAAAAGAGGGACCCAGGTAAGATTGTGTTGGGTCAGTGAAAGACTAGCAAGAAAGTGCTGGCTTTTCTCAGTTAATCTGGAGATGAAAAGGAAGGGAAGATTTCTCATGGGAGACAGGGTGGTGGAATTGTTTACTTAAGTCGGATATAGAGGTAGGAGTAGTCTAACAAAAGAGCACAAAAGGAAATACAACACAAGGGAGCAGAAAAATAATGGAGTAGGACCCTGAAAGGAGTAGGAGGAATATATTAAGGACTCAGAAGGGAGATAGACTTTGGAAAGGGGGAGAATGACTTTCGGAGCCATTACACAAACCTAAGCATTCGTGATAGGAAGTGGAGAGGTAGGCGAGCAAGGGTCAAGAGAGGTCTGTTAGGAGCGAAGGAGGGAGAAGTTGAGGAAATCCAAGTCTGATTGACTGTTCTCTCCATAAAGACTAGGTCTTCGAAGACAAAGATGGGGTAGGTGCTGAAGGAAGATAGGGTTGTTCTCCATCCGTGACTCCTGATCTGAGAGGAGGACTGGAATGAAAGCTAAAGATTCCTGAAGCCTTATAATTGCTCCTGCCATTATTCTCCAGTGTAGCTAAAAGCATCAGTCCAGTAGACCCAGACTAGGCTTCCACTTTTCAGCCTAGTCGACTTGTTGCTTTTGAGCTTCAGCTGCCTGAGATTGGACTAAATGATCTCTTGAGGCCTTTAATTCTCTCATTGCTGTTAGTAAATTACAGTTCAATCTAAAAAGCAGGATTGAGAATGGCTGAATTTTAGGTATAGACATTATGGAGTCCTAGAAATAACACTTTATATTTGGTAGTGGTACAAGAATGTATGTGTTTATTCTAAATGTCTCCTTTATGCCTCTTGGTAAACAGACCAAGATAACCAGAATTTAGGGAAAAAGCTATAAATTCTAGGTTTAGGTGAGCTAACATTCCAAATCACAAATGATTAATCTTCGATAAACTAGTAGGCCCCATTCGTGACATTTTAACTTTTATGTGTTTTAGCCCTGGGCTGATTTATTGTACCTCTTCTGCTCCATGAGGGGTAGAGGTTCAAAGTATTAAGCACTTTTGTAGACTAATTATAAAGTTGAGTGAAAGCTTTGTTTAGAATGTGGAGAACAGTGTGTAAAGAAGACCATGTCCTCTGCTTCATTTATTGCTATTCTTACTTTGGAATGGTAGAACTAAAAATATAAAGGTCACGAAATTAGACAGTGTATGAATTCAAAATGAAGGGGAAAAGTTTTGACAAAAGTTTTATTTCTGCAGCTGATTAGACAGCTTATCAGAAGTTAATAGACTATAGCAAGTTTTATAAATAACTGAAAAGAGCATTTGGTGTGTTTCAAGGGGTTTTGAGTAAATGCTAATGGGTGGTAAAGCTGCTGATCAATTCTTAGACTTTGAGATGCAAATTTGAAGTTTGCTTAAGTGGAATGGGGTTGGAAACTTGGGGTGAGGGAAGGAGTACAAATCATATTAAAATTATTTGGTTACCACTTAGTAAAAGATTCACCTCCCTCCGCTGCAGTTCGTGTATGTTTTGAAATGCTCACGGAACAAAAACTCAAAGCTTTATTTCCCCAACCTCAGTGAATTTTACCTGTGCTCTACCTCAACAATGTCCTGTCCTCCACTCCCACTCCCAGCATGAGTACAGAAAAACTGGATATATTTAATAAACAACGGACTTTTTTTTTTTTAAGTGCTTCCAAAGTGATTGTGCTGCACAACCAGGGATGTGTCTCACTGACCCACAGGTAAATTCGAGTGATGCCCACAGCCGTAATCCAGCCAGGTGTGCGCTGGGCTCCAGACCTTTCTGTCTACCCGTTAGACATGGCCATTTCACACTTAGCATGTCCTGAACTAGTCCTCCCCATCTCTCTTCCTCTTTCCTTCCACATACCCCTCTTCTTGTCGCTTGTAAAGAGCGTAAGTATCCCCTCAATGGCCCAAAGCAGAAAGTGCCAATCCTCCACCCATGCATCTAGTCACCATTGAATTCCACCTTTAAAATATCTCCGCTCCAGCTGCTGCTCCCCACCTTCCGCTGCCTTAATCCAGGCCACTGCCCCGAGCCTTCTTGGGTCACTGCAAGAGCTTCCCAGCTGGTCTCTATGGCTCTGTACTTTCAAGCAGCCACAGGAACTGTTCCAAAATTCAAATCAAGGGGCACCTGGGTGGCACAGATGGTTGAGCATCTGACTCTTGGTTTTGGCTCAGGTCATGATCTCGGGGTCGTGGGATCGAACTCCCAGGTCCAGGGTCTGCGCTCAGTGGGGAGTCTGCTTGGGATTCTCTCTCCCACTCCTTGCCCCTCAAGTAAAATAAAATCTGATCATACTACTGTCACTTGGAACCATTAAATGCTTTCTCATTGTCCTAAAGATAAAGTTCTAAAGTTACTGCCCGGCCCTGCTCATCTCCAGCCTTACCTCCCCGTGTTTGCCCGCCACCCCTCCCCCACCGGTGACCATACCTTCATGCTCTGCCAGCCCCGGTCGCTTTTGTAAGTGCTCTTTCCTCTGCGGGGGATCTCCCTTCCCCCACCCCTCATCCTCCATTTTTCACAGCAGCTGCTCACAGTTCACTTCCTCTGGGAAACCTTGACAACCATCACACACACCCCCACAGCCAGCTGGGTTACGTGCCTCTCCAGTAATCCCCCAGAACATCTGGCATTTACCCCCATTTGCCCTGAATTATGATTCTTTTCCACTTGTCTGTTTTCCTTGATAGGCCATGAGGTCCTCTAGGCAAGCGCCATATCTTGTTTCCCACCACCCCAGAACTGACACAATGCTTGTCATATGGTGCGTGCTAAAAATATTGAAAATGACTGAATTTTATTTTTGACACCAAAAAAAGAAAGAAAAACCAGCCTAGTTTTGGGCTAGTTTTATTTAATTTACCTGAAGTGGAACAGCAAGATACAGAGTATTTTGAAATAACCCGGGAATCAGGAAGGATTAAACTCTTGAGAAAAGTTGCATACAATGGCACCAGATTTCTGAAGTTTTATTTTTGAGACAGAAGAAGAAAATGTTAAGAAACACTAAGGAAAAGAATAGAGCTCACGGGGGGCGCCTGGGTGGCTCAGTTGGTTAAGCGTCTGCCTTGGACTCAAGTCATGATCTTCGAGTCCCAGAATCGAGACCCACGTCGGGGCTCCCTGCTCAGCAGGGAGTCTGCTTCCTGTGACCCTCCCCCTTCTCATGCTCTCACTCTCACAAATATATAAATAAAATCTTAAAAAAAAAAAAAATAGAGCTCACGGACACCCGAAATCTCCCAAAGTGACAGAAGTCAAATTGATTGCTTACTTGAGATTCTGGCTAAACCCAGAATCTTCTCTTTGCCCAAGCTGAGTGGGTGCCCTGTGAGTTTTATATTAGAATTGTCACATGCAAAAGCAGCTCTGCATGGCCATTTGTTTTAATAATGGGATTAGGGGGTACTGCAGGGTTAGCTAGCATGACATTAAACATGGGACTGATTCATTTTTGCCATGTAACCTTGTTTATGGAGTGAGATTGAATTAGAGGTCTTGCAATGAGATGACTGCACGTGGGAGGTGTCTGGACTAAAATTCAGCCTACAGAGAGAGGTGGGGCGAGTTTCCTACAACTTAATCTCTGCTGCCTGTTGAGAAAAACTGCATCTGTTGGGGATTTTTTTTGCCGAGCATTGTGGTGGCTGTCAGTTAATAGAGTCCAATACGTAATTTTATTGCCGAAGGAACCAAGGCTCAGAGGTGTTCAATAATTAGCCCGCCTCCCACCATTAATAAATGACAGAGTCAGGATGCCAATTCGAAGCAAAAGCACTTTCCAGGGCCCCAGTCTCTTTTTAAATCAAGCATCTGGGGTGTCTTGGTTTTCTCAAAATAATTCTGCAATATCAATTTATATCCTGAGAAATCACAGCTTCTCACCAAACGTTATGCAATCATTAATATTCTTGAAAATGCTTGTCAACGGTGTTGCCAGTAGATGTGGGAAATAAACAGAAGGGATCAAGCGCTGGGCAGTGTTGGCAGCGTGGCGCGTTTCGTTCCGTTTGGCAACGCTAATGAGCCTTAGGTGGAGGCAGATTTTTGAGCTTCAAGCTATCCATTTGGGCATCACTAGATTCAGCATCATGAATAAATCTGAAAAAGGAAATTCATACACATTTAACCATTTCTGAAAGTTAATCTTCATATCATCTGTGCTCTTAGAAATGCTACCATGTTCCTGCCAAACAATCCATGTTTGGGGGGATGGAATTCAGGGTGAGAATAGCATGACAAACTGTCGGTATCGCTGGCTTTTTCCACATTGCCACACTTGCCATGTGATTTAATAAACAGATCGCTGTTTTGGGTGAGGAGAGAGGGGCAAGGGAGGGGGAACTAGGGAAACATCGAGGGAGCGCTAAGCACGCACTAGACATGGACTTTGGAGATCTTAACATTCTTTAATTTAAAACTCGTAACAATCTATGTGAGGTTGTTTTCTGTGTTTTACAGAAGAGAAAATCTAGGTCCAGTAAATGAGTGAGGTCTCTGCCCTGCATTCTTTGTCATAGAACAGCTCCCGAATCCCTTTGGGTTTTAGTCTATAGCTAGGTGACACTTACCTCCAAGTGAACTGTCCTTCACACAGTACACGCTCCCTGGTTGCTGGGCCAACTCTAGTCTTTGGTGGATGTGACCTTTTTCTAGTGGGGGGAGAAATCATACAGTAATGCTGTGGGTGCAGTCTTTAAGGACTTTTCAATATCAACCAATGCCGTATTTTCCAAACTGGTTTAATATTTGTGATTTTTGCCATTTAAATGTAAGGAGGACAGGAGTTTTAAAAATGATTCTGTGAAAGAATAAGGAATCCTCAGTCCACAAGGGCACATAAGACCCTTTGTTTCATGCATTCTTTAAGGCAGCCGGCGTTCACTGTGTACGTGCTCTGTGCCAGGACTCCGCTGGGACACCAGATTTACAGCCGTTGGATTAGTCAACTCGGACTAGTAGATTCTGGTATAGTCTCACTCTGGTGCCGTAGTGTCTATTAAAAAGTTGATTACAAGTGACAGAATCATTGAGAGGACTGGCGAGCCAGCCCACAGAACTGAGGGCAACTGCTGAACACAAAGGGCAGTGTTTTTTCGTTCTGTTCCCAGGACCTCATTGGCAGCCACTACTGCCACCACCACCAAAGCAGCTTCTGTCCCAGAAGCCACCACACCACTGCTTCCGCCTAAACGAGACGAGTGAATTTCCCCTTTCCTTCTATGTTACCAGTTCCTGAGCCCAAATCCTTTAAGGATGTGTCAAGGGGCGGGGGAGGGGTGTGTGTGGATTGTCTGTGTCCTACCTACAGGAGGGGCTGGGAAAGTAAGCAGAGCTGGGGATGGTCTTTTGTGCTCCTTCCCTCTTCCACCAAGACTCATAAAGTGGTTGATTGTTCCGGCATAGAAAGAAGTGCAGGTGCAGAGTCACCATGAGGAAAGACAAATGTCATCTACAACTGAACGGAACAGATAATGGAACTTTCCGTCTAGCAGGAAAAGTAAACGGACAAAAAACTACATAAATTATAAGTGTTAGGAAGACGTGAAGAACACTTTGAGAGCCTGTGACATGGGGACTTGAAAAAATATAAGGGAGGAGAGGAGGTCGCCCCAGACCACGCCCTGGACACTGAGCTGCAACCGCTGGGGGAAAAGGCAAGGAACATCGTAGGCAGAGGGAGCAGCATGTGCTGTTAAGGGAAGAAGAACATGTGCGAGGAACCAGGAGAAGGTCGGTGATGAGACTGACCAAGCAGTCAGAGAGACAGACAACAAACAAAATAGGCAGGCCTCGGAGGCCAAGCTCACGATGACAGATGTCATTCCAAAAGCTCGAGGAAGTCATTGAAGGATTTCAAGCAGTGGAACAACGACATAGATTTGCATTATTAATAGACCACTCTTTTGGGGCGTCTGGGTGGCTCAACTGTTAAGTGTCTGCCTTTCTGCCGTCGTCAGCTCAGGTCATGATCCCAGGGTCCTGGGATCGAGTTCCACTTCGGCTCCCTGCTCAGCGAGGAGTCTGCCTCTCCCTCTCCATCTGCCTCTTTCCCAGCTCGTGCTCTCTCTAGCTCTTTCTCTCAGATAAATAAAATCTTAAAAAAACAAAACAAAACAGAACAAAACCATTCTTTTAAGTTTAGAGAAGGAACTTGAGAAAAACAAGAATGGATGTGGAATGACTGGTGAGGATGAAGAGATTATAGTGGCTTAAAACTAAATTTGTGGTTGTGGAAATGGGGCAAAAAATAGATTTGAGAGATATCCAGGAAGTAAAATCAACAGGTTGTGGTGAATGATGGGGCATGCCACCCCAAGGTGAAAAGGGTTACTTCTTGGTTGCTACTGGATGATGGCGCCGTTTCCTGAAGGACAGCCAGCCCAGTGGTCCCGAGGAATCAAGGACTCATAGAAAACCCAGTCCAAGTGTGGACAGATCACTGGGCAGATGAGTCTGGAACCCCGAGGAAGGAGCTGGGCTGCAGATAGAGATTTTGGTCTTAATCAGCAAAATGGTGTCAATGAAGGTATAGCATGGATGATGTAGTCTAGGGGAGAGAGGGGAAAGAGAAGAAGGAAGTCTAGGAGAAGCCCCAGGGGCCTGCGGCACTGACAGATATAGATAGGGGAGAAGCTAAAAGGAGGTTGAAGAGACAGAAAGAAACCAGAAGGAAAACCAGTCCATGTGACCCAGGAGAAGAGCATTTTTATAGAGCTGCCATCCCAAGTGCTTTAGGATGAGTTTAAATGAGGGGCTGCATGGCAGTCGGTTGGGTTCATCATTGATGGGAACCACAAACTCAAAGATTGCTGGGTATGGGAGGTAGACCAGAGAGCTTTGCTGAGTGAGAAGAGGAAGAAAGAGTGGTGGCCCTTTCTGGAAAATGTGCCGGGGGGAATGGGGGTTTGTTCTGAGCACGAGGCATGGAATGTGTATGGCATTGCATCATTTCGGAGAAAAATGACTAAGGGGACGTGTGGAGGTGGAGGACCTGATACAGCCAAGGGTGAGGGAGAGGGGAGTTCAGGCGCCTAAAACAGCTTTATGACAGGACGCTATTTATGTCCACTTGCATACAATACACATGCCTATTTTTAAAAAACAGGAAAAAGAAAGTTTGCCACCAATGGGCTTTGACTTATACTGAAAACCTTTTCTGCATCTGTTGAGAAAAGGTTTTTTTCCCCTCATATGTTAGTGTGGCAGAGTATCTGAAGTGATTTAAAGCAAATTCATTCCTGCTTTCCTGAAATAAAGTTTGGCCATGACTGTAAATATACAAAGCTGGATTCAGTGTACACGAGTGGGGGTCAGGTGTCTGCCTTTCCCCCAAACTCACCAGCCCTTCCTCCTGCGGGCTCAGGGAATCCACTCTCCCTGCAGCTGGGCCACTTCCCTCTTCCCACCAAAGGCTGGCCTCGACCACCTCACGGACAATCCACTTGAATTGCTGAGGTGGGTCTCTACCTTGGAAACACAGAGGTTCCACAGTGGCTTCCAGAGCAACGTGCTTGCCTGCCCAATTCTGTTCTTATACTGAAATGTGTGCCCACGCGTGTGTGCACATACACACATATGTACACACACAGACAGGATCAGAGAGGATCAGAGCTCTAGGAGTTGTAAGTTCAAATGGTCATCTCTCCCTCCTGAGACTCTACCAAAATCGTTGTAAAAGAACTTAATAAAGGTATAAATCGATCATTATAAAGGGGAGAGGAGTATCAGCAGACAAATTTCAGCACCATTATGGAAGCAGAATGCCAAGGGAACTAGGAATTCACCCTCTCCTTACACTCACAGTGATGTCTCAGGACGCCCATGGACCGAAGCCCCAGCAATGCCCTGCTGACTGCCTCCTGATTCTGGCTCTGCTTCAAACTAAGCTGTTTCAGCGTACTTCTGAGATCGTAAGCCCCGAGATGAAGTCTCCCTGTGTTCTCTCTATATATATTTTATTTTAAAGAGAGAGAGTGAGAAAGAGAGCACACTCGTAAATGGGGGGGGGGGGCAGAGGGGGAGGGAGAGAGAGAATCCCAAGCAGACTCCCCACTGAGCATGGAGCCTGATGTGGGGCTTGATCCTACAACCCCGAAGTCATGGCCTGAGCCAAAATCAAGAATCAGACACTCGACTGAGTCACCCAGGCACCCCCCAAGATCTATAATTTTGACACAAAAATGCTGTATATCTAATAAGCTATACATCATAGTTAAAAGGTGTGTGTGTGTGTGTGTGTGTGTGTGTGTGTGTGTGTCAAAGAGAGAGAAACTACTGCAAAGATGTACACTGTAAATTTTTGCTAAATAGCAGTGAGGACATAATTGGAATCATTTGGGAGAGAAGGAGTCGATGTGATATGGTGGCAAAAGCCCGGGGAGTGGAGACAGGAATTTTGATCTGCGTTGTCTCTGACACTTTGGGTGGGTGAGTGATCGCATCATCTCCATGCTCTCTCTTCCTAGTGAGGATGGAAAGGAACTTGAGTGTAGGAGAGCCGGCTGACACACTCAGACACTTCACCACACGGCCAGCTAGGCTAGATGAAGGGAAACAACCAGAGGAGGCTGGAGTTCGGCATGGAGCTGAGTTCTTCCCATTACAGACAGACGTTGCTGGACCTGGGTAAAACTCTTTTGAAATACAGATAAAATTTGCTTTACACAGCAGACGTGTTGGAGAGATACTGTGCCTGTGGGAAAGTGCTTTTTATTAAAGCAAATGAAAAAATGTAAATGTTTTCAGGGAATTCTACAGGAAGGAACCCCATGGTGAAGTTAAGTGTAATTTGGTAATGTAAATAATGGTTGTTGCTTGCTAAGTACATGTTTTAGCAGAGTTTGTTCCTTACCCCTCTCTCTCGCTGTGTCTTTGCCTTTTATCCCTTCTTATCTCCCCCCCCCCTTTTTTTGAGAGAGCGCTAGAGCATGCAAGAGTGTGTGTGAGGGGAGACGGTGTGGAGGGGAGGAACAGAGGGAGAGGGAGAGAGAGAATCCCAAGCAGGCTTCATGCCCAGCACAGAGCCAACTCCAGGCTGGATATGCTTAACCAACCGGGCCACCCAGGCACCCCTTTCCCACCTCCTTTCAATAAGGATGTGATATGTTGCATTAAAGACAAGTGAAAAAATTAAAAGATAAATTGGAGGAAGGGAGTGAAAGATAGAAAAAACTTAAAAGAGCAAATATTAATTCCCACACACTTTGGGAAGATAAACTCTTTGTTAGACGAAGCATAAATAAGATTGGATCTGAGCATCCAGAGCAAAGGGAGAAACATAATCCAGTCCAGCGTTCACACGGTCCAAAAACTGAAGCCAATTGTGTAGATTTGATTAGTGATGCCTGATTTTTTTTCCCTGAGAGATAATAAAAAAAGGACACAGTGTCCTGTGAATGCCTGCATCCTCAACGATTAATTCTAGAATAAACACAATACTGAATTTTTAAAATTCAGTGGGTCAGCAAACCATAACCTGGCTTATGTAGAAAATAGAGTTCTTCACCAAAGATATTGCTGATCCTATCTTGTCCTTGTGAGTTCTTGTGTTTTTTTTTGTTTGTTTTTTATTCTTTAGAACTAACTCATAAAGAACAAAGAAAAAGGGGGTTTTATTGGACATTGGGAGCTCCAGGCTTAACCTCAAAAATCCTAAGGAAAATAGTTGATGACTTAAATTGATTTCTGAAAACACTTATACTCTTGTGTATGAACAATACCAGAAACAGTGGGGAAAGGGACCCTCGTGCACTGTTGGTGGGAATGCAAACTGGTGCAGCGACGGTGAAGGACAGTATGGATGTTTCTCAAAAAGTTAAAAGCAGAACTACCCTATGATCCAGTAATTCCATTACTGGGTATTTATCCAAAGGAAATAAAAACACTAACTTGAAAAAATATCTGCATCTCCATTTTCAATGCTGCATTATGTACAATGGCCAAGAATAGGGAAGCAGCCCAAGTTTCTACAGATAGATGAATGGATAAAGGAAATGTGGTATATATACATAATGGAGTGTTATTCAACCATTAAAAAGAATGAAACTTTGCCATTTGTGACAACATGCATGGACCATGAAGGAATTATGCTAAGGGAAATCAGACAGACAAGGACAAACACCGTATAATCTCACATATATGTGGGATAAAAAAAATAATAAGCTCATAGATACAAAGAACAGGTTGGTGGTTGTCAGAGTTGTAGGATGGGGGGTGGTTTAAATGGGTAAAGGGAGTCAAAAGGTACAAAGTTTCAATTAAAATATAAGTAAGGTGCACCTGGCTGACTCAGTTGGTAGAGCGTGAGATCTTGATTTCAAGGTTGTGAGTTTGAGCACCAGGTTGGGTGTAAAGAATACTTAAAAAATAAAATCTTTTAAAAAAAGGTAAATCATGGGGATATGGTGTACATCACGGCGATTAGAGTTAATAGTACTGCATTGTACATTTGAAAGTCGTTGATAGAACAGATCTTAAGCATTCTCATCACAAGAAAAAATTCTGTAAGTGTACGTGGTGACATGTTGCATTGATGCAGTGGGATCTGGGGAGGAAGACGATATTCACGTTGACCTTGGTCCAGGATGGACAGCATGATGGGGTCCCTCCCCTCCTTATTCTCCTGCCTTTTCGAAGGCACTGTGCTTTCTGGCCACCAGGCCTTCACGCAAAACTGTTATCTCTGCCTTATTTGCTCCTCCCTCCTCCTTCACTTGACTAAGAACTACCCTTCAGGTCATTTCTTTAAGGATGTCTGCTCACCTGCCAGAATGCGGTACTTTAAAAAAATGATGATAAGCTGCCTTGCCCAGGGTGTGTTCCAAGTGCATTCTCACTAGCAAGGTAACAAAGAGCTGTGTTCCCCATATCTGTACTCCTCTGGGTGGCTACTGTCTGTTCTTTTTCATCTTGGCCATTTTGATTGGCACAATGATAATATCTCAGTATTGTCTTAATTTGTGTTTCTGTGATTCCAATGAGACTGGACATATTTTTATGTGTTTACTGTCCATTTAAGTTTTTCTTTTGTGATTTTCTAGTGTATTATCTTCATTTATTTTTCTATTGGTATGCTCATAGTTTTATTATTTGTCCAACATATGTTTGTTGCATGCCTGCTATGTATTAAGCAGTTGCCGTGGGCTGAAGTACATCCTCCAAAAATTCATATTGAATTGAATATGGTTAGGGTTGAAGCCCAAATTCCCAATACCTCAGAAAATGACTGTATTTGGAGATAGACCCTTTCAAGAAGTAATTAAGATAAAATGAGGTCAGTGGGGTGGAACCCAATCCAATATGACTGGTGTCCTTATAAGAAGAGGAGATTAAGACATGGACACACTCAGAGGGAAGATGATGTGAAGACACTGAAGACAGCCATCTACAAGCAAGGAGGGAGGAAGAAGAAACCAACCCTGCCAACACCTTGATCATGAACTTGCAGCCTCCAGACAGTGAGAAAATAAATTTCTCTTCTTTAAGTCACCCAGTCTGCTTTTTTTTTTGATGGTAGCCTTCATACTGGGGTGATACATAAATAGATTTATTTTATGTTCTATCTTATTATATTTCGGTCTTACTGTAAATTAGGTGGTGAAGTTCCAACTGGAGTGCAGAAGGCCAATGTACCAGCTTGAAAACAAGCAGAGAGTAAATCCTCCCTTCCTCCAACTTTCTGTTCCAGTCAGGCCTCCAACAAGTGGGATGAGGCCCACCCACATTGGGGAGGGCAATCTGCTTTACCCAGTCTCCCGATTCACACGTGAATCACCCAGAAATGGCCACACAGACACACCCAGAATCACGGTTAACCAAATATCTGGGCATCCTGTGGTCCAGTCTAGTTGACATATAAAATTATCAATATTACAAATTCTCATGGACAAATAAGAACAACGTCCTGGTTACCAGGATAGTTCAGGACCTGGAAGTGAGTTCGAAGTTGACATCAGTAGTTCATTGGCTCATATAATTTTAGGGCCGGAAAGGACATCAGAGAGCATCCTGCTGAACCTTGTGTTTACGAGCGAGCGTAAAGTGCTTAAAAAGTGATTTGCTCAGATATACAGCAACTCGGTGGTGGAGACCCAAGTGCCCTCCACTGAACGAGCAATTAGTTACCATGATAATAATAAGTTAACATGTGTTAAACCTCACCTTGTGCCAAACGGTGTTCTCAGCTCATCCCTTGTACTGATGCATCTGTAATAACACATGAGCCCTTAATCTGACGCATGAGGACACTGAGGCGAGGCCACACGGCCACCAAGGGAAAGAGCCAGGTATCAAACTTGGGCATGTTGATTCCAGAGCTTGTGCCGTTGACGACCATGAGAGAACATCGGAAAGATGCGCCTGACAACAGTTCAGGGCCCGGGAAAGCTTTTCATTAGGCACAGCTTTTATTCACTAGGTCACCTCGTCTGGACATGAGCGGCCACTGTGGGCTGGGGCAGTCTGGATAGTTGGGGCCTCTGAGCCTTTTTGAATCGGACTTTTAACAGATCAGCCTGGTTTCTGAAAGAAAAACACCACATTCACTATTGGAGTTTCCTTATAGGGGCTCCTGCCCCCTGTACAGACAGAGAGGATATAGTTACTTGCATGAGTCAGGTAAGTCATAGACGGGAGCGTTCGAGAAAACCAGACTGATCTTGATTTGGGGAGCTCCCGGCTACCTCGTGATGTTTAGGAAAAGCATGAGTCTAAATGGCGTTTCAATACCGGGGAAGGGACCCACTCAGCTTACTGCCCTCCAGGGACAAACAGGAAGCTGGTCTTTGCTTCCTTCCCCCACAAACAGACTTGTTGCACACTTTTCTTTTTTCCTTTAAAGAAAAATGAATCTGGGAGTTTATATCCCATATTCTCATACGTGTTTTCTCCACATTCATGTTTTGCCCATTGATGGCATTTCATTTTTATTTATTAAAAACACCCTGTCTTGGATCAAGTCCCTAGAAGCAGGACCTGCGACAGATACTCTTGTGAAAGTGATTTATTCAGAGAGGACGCTGCAGGGAAACCCTGTGAGGGACCGAGGGGGAAGGGCTGGGGCCAAGCAAAGATGTAGTCTCAAGTGAAGTTTAGGTTTGAAACACACAAAAAAGCAGAAACGGAGCCACAAATTTAAAGAACAAGCTGGTGGTTGCCAGAGGGAAGGGGTAGGGAGATGGGCAAAACGGGTGAAGCGGTGTGGAAGGTACGGTCTCCCAGTATGGAAGGAGTAAGTCATGGGCATGAGAAGTGCGGCAGGGAAGGTGGTCAGTGGTATTGTGGTGACAGACGGTAGGAGTGCACTGTGGCGAGCCCAGCGTTGCACACGGACTTGTGGTATCATTATACCATACACCTGAGACTCATGTAACATTGTCAACCCTCTTTCAACTTAAAAAAAAAAAAAAAGTAAAGTTTAGGTCTGGCTTAACCCACAAGGGGAAGCTTCTAGAACATAAACTACACTGTAGAGCTGACCCACCTTGAGGCGAGGGGGCAGCTTTGTGAACTATATCAGTTCGTGGCTGTGGATGGCCCTCATCAGGGAAGGGTCACCGTGGAGGCGAGGGGGGCCACTCCGCACAGGGGCCTGGCAGTGGTTCTGGGCAGGGCACCGTGGCTTCTACCTCCCAGCAGCCGTTTGATTGCTCAGTGTCGACACCATTTCCCAACAACTGCCCACCTCTTCCTTCTCCCATGCATTGCACAGCACGGTGACCAAATCAGCACGACGAGCAGCAGCATCGAGAAGGGCCGGGAGAGACGCAAGAAGTCACAGCCGTTAGGGGACAGACTCCGAGTGGCCATTTGGCTTTTGTTCTAACTCCCCACATACCTGGCCTGCTGTTCGCATGCTAATGGGAAGCCTCAGAGTGGCAGAGCAAGAAAGGAACTTGGAAAACATCTGGGCTGCGTGTGGGCACAATGACAGGCCTTGTGTGTACTGTGCTCACGGGCATGCGGCAGATTAGTGATGCAATCAGGCCTGGAACTCGGCTCTTCTGATCGAGGCCAGGCCTCTTTCCCCAACAGTCCGCTGCCTGCTCGCCTTCCTGCAATGGCTTCTGCCCCTGGAGCAACTTCTTTGCTGCCTGAGGACCCTGGGGGGAGCACATGAGCGCAGGCTCAGCAAGGCTGGGATGACCAAGGGACAGGTGGGGCCTTCGGTGGGGCCTGGCGTGGTGAAGGCAGGGTCACATCATCTCTCTTGCAGAGAGGATGAAAGAAGCCAGAAATTTGTGTTTTCATTTCATTGATTTGGAACCCATGCTAGGTTTTGAAAACAAACCAACAACTCCTGGTTTTTTTTCTCATGGGCACCTTGGCCCTGGGCATCTTCAGCACCTCCCCATTTTGATCGGCTGGAGATGTGGTGGGTGGGATGGCCCCCCTCCTGCAGCCCCAGAGTCAGTGCTGGATAGAGCACTGGTTGAATTAATCCCAGCACCCGGTTGAGGGCCAGACATATCCCTGCTGCCATGAGCCCAAGGCTCAGGCGAAGCTCAGACCCCCATATGCCCTCAGAACTACAACTTGGCCCTGATGTTGGCTGTGACGGCCTTGTCGTTCCCCTGGGGATGTGGCCCCATGTTCTGTTTGGCTCGTCCACTCTGGTCTGGACCTGATACCCTGCTGAGCTCTCGGGCCGTTCCCCTTGGCCAGAGCCCACCGGCCCAACTGGGCAGCAGGGATTGCGGTTCCGTTCCTACTTGGTCTTTAGCTCCCATACTGGGGCTCTCCCAGCATTCCCAAATTTGCGCCTCCTTGGCTCCTGGCCTCAGTCAATTCCTGGTGCTTCACCACGGCCCCTGGAATGTTCTGCGTTGTACAGTCTTCCACTCACACCTGAGGCCAGTCTGACAGCGAGTTATTTCCTTCAGCTCTGACTGGGTCTGACCTCCTCTTCCATCTCCCTACCATCCCATGTTTCTGAGCTCCCAGCAGGCCTTGCAGCTGAGCCAAGCTAAGTTGTGTGGCTGGATTCTTCCTTTCTGTAAGCGTTTCTTGAGAACCTGAAAGGTCCCAGACACTGTGGTGTGCTATGATAGGCATTAGGCAGAAAAGGATGAAAGGAACATGACGGATGATTACAAGGAACTCCAAAGAAATGTGGGGTTTTCTTCGAAACATTGTTTAGGTCTGAGCATGTCTGAACTGGGCGGGAGCTCCCAGTGGAAGTTGTGGGAAGGAAGGTTAACCTGGGAGCACCTCAGGTCCACAGGCAACCTCACTGGTGGCTTGAGTGTAATTATCTTAACAGACTATATCGTTGTTTACTAATTCATACAGCCCATATTCCTTCTACATGCAGAGTTTCTTCTTCAATTTCTCTTTGATCATGGTACTTTCTTTAAAAAACTTTTTTTGGGGTAGTTTTTGTTTTTTGTTTTTTTTTAAGAAAGCTCTACCCCCAGTGTGGAGCCCAACATAGGGCTTGAACTCACCACCCTGAGATTGAGACCTGAGCCGAGATCAACAGTCGGATGCTTAACCAATTGAGCCATTCAGGTGCCCCAATCATGCTACTTTCTTAGCATAAAAATTGCCATCAGGATGGTGATCCTTGCCTTCAGAATGGTCTAACCTTGTTGGTCTGGCATTCAAGGCCCCTCCCCCACACACCCACTTTTATTTCTAGTACTGACTCATCAGAACTCTTTTCCACAACTAGTCTGGTTGATTGGCTGACAGCTAGACTGATGTTTCGTTTCTGCCACTCCTCGCTCTCAGATACCCCTGCTCCCTGTTGTCCAACCTTATACCTCAAGGTTTGGCCCAGAGACCACGGCCTCCAAGATGCCTTCCTAGTCCACATCTCTTCCTCTTTTAAATCAGTAGTTCTGACCCCTGACTGGATACTAGAATCACCTAGGGAGCTTTAAAAAATTAGATGGGGCGGAGAAGGGAGCAGCAGACCAATTTCATCAGGCTCCCCAGGGAGAGTGCCAGGGCATTTGCCTTTAAAATATATTTATATATATAATTTATTTATTTAAGAGAGAGAGAACGAGCATGAGTGGGGGGAGGGACAGAGGGAGAGAGAGAATCTCGAGCAGACTCTGCGCTGAGCCCGAAGAGGGGACTCCATCTCACAAACCTAAGATCATGACCTGAGCCAAAATCAAGAGCTGGATGTTTAACTAACAGCCACCCAGGTGCCCCTGGGCATTTGCCTTTTTTAAAAAGCTCCCAGGTCATGCTAACATGCAGTCAGGGATGGGAATTGCAGTTGCAAACAAATATGTATTTCTTCCACCCCTCTGGTTGTGTTGTTATTTAAGGCATATGCAAAAGAAACTTAATTTCCTTATTAAGGTATTCTCTTAAAATACAAGATGTGCCCTTCCTTTCTTTTTGTCCTGTGCAGAGCATAGCACAGCATCTTTCACATGAAAGCACAGCAAGTATCTGCAGGATGCATTAGAGCACAGTCTGCCTGGACAGAATATGGAAATGACCCAGGGAGGTGGGTCGGCCATTCCCTTGTAGATCTTAAAGGGTGAGAATCCTTGCCAGTGGCTACAATGCAGCGATGAGCAGCTGTGAATGGAGTCCTCCACTTGCCCTGTGTTTTTGGAGTCTTTGCTCTCTATAGGCCACTCTGCTGGGTGCCAGCATACCTTGGGCAGAGACAGGCAAGACTAAGATCAGAGCTCATAGCCTAGAGCAGGAAGTAAGCAATTCATTCTAACGTGATGTGTACTGCAGCTAAGATAAGTGCCCAATGTCATGGGTGCTTAGAGGAGGAAGGTGTAGTCTGACCAGGATGTCTGGGACTACTTCTCATAGCAAGCAACAATTTAACTAGAAAGATCTAGAACATTGAACACTTTACCAAAGTATTGGTTAGAAATGTCCTCAGCTGCAAGGAACAGAATGCTTAACTAACAGTGGTTTAAAAAAAAATAATAACAGGGGCGCCTGGGAGACTCATTGGGTCAAGCATCCGACTCTTGGTTTCCACTCAGGTCTTGATCTCAGGGTCATGAGATTGAGCCCCAAGTATGGCTCCACACTCGGCACAGAGTCTGCTCAAAATTCTTTCTCTCCCTCTGCCCTTCACCGTGTTTGTGTGCTCTCTCTCTCTCTCACCCAGGTGCCCTTGATCACCCTACTTTCTTAGCATAAATCAATCTTTAAATAATAATAATAAAGAAATATAATATATATGATACATACAATATATATTTACTATAACAAATAAGTTAGGCACTCAAGATGACTCATCAGCTCAACAATGTCAGGGCTGAAGTTTCTGGAATTCTCGTGACCTTTAGTCATAGTCCCAGGTTGGCTGTAGCAGCCCAGGCATTGTGTCCACATTCAAAGGTGAAAGATGAGGAGGACAGTGCCTGCCATGTTTCCCCTTCTAGCAGCAAAGCAAAAGCTCCCAGAACCCTCCGGCAGATTTCTCCTTATATCTCATTAGCCAGAACTGTGTCACATAAGTAGCCTTAGCAGCAATAGAGTCTGGGAAAGAGACAATTTGCCTTTTTCAGCTTCTGTATAGCAAGCCAGGTCGGAGACGGGGGTTGGAACTGGCTCCTGAGTGAGGCAACTAACAGATCATTTTAAACAGAACAGGATTCGCAAAAACATGCAGCTGTGGAAGTGTGTGGAATATTTAGGATCAAATAATTTGGTATCGCCAAAGTATAAGGCACATGGCAAGGGAGAGATGGTGGACAACACACAGAGAGGTTGAGATGAGATTCTTTAAATTCTTGAATGACATGCTGGCGAGCTTGGAATTCTTCTGCAGAGCATGGGTAACAACCGACGATGAGATCAGTATGTTTGGGGAAAAGTGGCAGGAAGGTAGAGGAACTAAGAAAGAAAAAGATGACACTCTTTTTAAAAAATATATTTTATTTATTTATTTGAGAGAGAGAGCACAAGAGAGGGAGTGGGAGAGGGAGAAGCAAACTCTCCACTGAGCAGGGAGCCCAGACCGACCCAGGACTCAATCCCAGGACCCTGAGCTCATGACCTGAGCCAAAGGCAGACACTTAACTGACTGAGCCCCCCAGGCGCCCCGAATATAGACTCTTTATAGCAATCCAGGCAAGATATGATAAGGGCCCACACTAAAATTTCTTTTAGCACAGTTGCTGGGGAAAGAGTTGGCAGGCTAGCCAAAAGGGCAGGGATCTGATGAAAACAGCTGCCAAAACGTCATCTTTTGGTAAATAGGGCATAATACTGATTCGACTTCATAAAAGCCTCTTGCATATATTTCTTGGATCTGGAAGCTGAAAGTCCAAACTCCAGGTGTCAGCAGGGTTGGTTCCTTTTGGAGGTTCTGAGAGAGAATCTGAGGGGGAATTCCCTTGTCTCTCCCCAGCTGTTGGAGGCTCCCGATAATCCTTGGTGCCACTTGGCGTGTAGACACATCACACTGATCTCCGCCTCCGTCTTCACATGGTGCTCTCCCCTGCATGTGTCTCTGTGCTCAAATTTCCTGTCTTATAAGACCCACCCTGATCCATGATGACCTCATCTTAGCTTTATCACATTTGAAAAACCCTAATTTCAAATAAGGTCATATTCACAGGTACCAGAGTTAGGACTTGGATGTATCTTTTGGGCAGACACAGTTCAACCCACCATAGGTCTATTAGCGCTGCTCTGGTTGGAAGTGTCAGGCAAGCTCTGGCTTGAGGGGAAGAGAGGGAGTTTGTCTACTGGCCAAATTTGAAGCACATGGGAGTAGATCTGCTGTCCTCGGTGTTGCTTCGTTCTCAGGAAGGATCCCTCCACAGGATGGCTAAGACCACCCTCCACCCAGCCTGGTTACATTCAGGTTTACAAAAGTGATCCCAGACAAAGGTCTCCCCCTAGTCTATGGCAACCGTACCATAGGAGTCACAGGTCACATGCCCATCCTTTGAGGCATGGAGGCAACTTGCCCAAATTATAACAATTGAAGAGGATTATCATGGAATGTGGGGGATAATTCCACAGAGTGCTGCCAGGCAATGTTCTCTCTCTGCCTCTAGGCAGATGAGGACATGAGGGCAAGGAGAGAAAGCCCCAGCTGGAAATACCAGCTTCTTCCTGGCAATCTTATTCTTGTGGGCAGCTTACACAATGGACGGCACTGTATCTTCTGACTTACTGTTCATGTGGTTTTGGTGGACACATATCTGACAATCATGTACTTTATTCTATTCAGGAACCTAGCATTTCCCCTAGTGTCCTCACCTGCCCACAGGAGAAAAAAGCCAGGAAACCAGGTCACCCAACTGAGCAAGCTGGGCTTAGCACCTAGAATTTCTTTACTGTTCTCTGCCTCCGGGGCCATGACACTGAAGATGGCTGGCCACTGAGCACTGCTCCTTGTACTGTTAGCTTTGGGACTCCTTGTGCACATAAAGTTCTCCCTTCACAATCTCCTCCAGATGCAGAGAACCCCTGTCTGCCTGGTGCTCCAAACTGGCCTACCTCTCCCAGCACAGGCAAGCAAGAAGCTAAAAACGTCCAGAGGTCCACACCTGGGTCGTCACTCCAGAAACATCCCACTACTGCCAGCATCAGCACTTTCAGCATCTAAGCTGGAAAACTGCCCAACTCCCTGCAGCTGGCTTCCCTCCTATGTTGTTCATCCTCAGACCTGACCAGAGACTGGCAGAGCAAGGAAAAACCCGAGGAACAACAAATCCAGGTCCCACCCTATATAGACGGTGAGACCTTCATTTTCACCCCCATTTACCTATGGGGAGACGTTGGAGGAGGAGGAAGCACATGTTTTGCCGTGACTGGCATGGGCCTCCTGGACCGGGTTGGCCAGCTGCTTCGCTGGATGCTTTTCTTCCCTTTGTCACAGGTAAACAGGGTCCCTGGCTTGGCACTTAGATTTTTTTTTTTTTTAAGATTTTATTTATTTATTTGAGAGAGAGAGATTGAAAGAGAGAGAGAGAGCACAAGCCAGGGCCTGGGGCAGGGGAGAGGCAGAGGAGAGAAGCAGACTTCCCTGTTGAGTAGGGAGCCTGATGCTGAGCTCAACCCCAGGACCCTGGGATCATGACCTGAGCTGAAGGCAGATGCTTAACCGACTGAACCCCCCAAATTTCTACCCATCTCAGATTTCTACCCACCTACTCTTCTTTAGGACCTCCCATAGGGTGAAACGGGATATTAATATTCTCATTAATAATTTAATTATCAACAAATCATAACCACCAGTCCCACATGCATGCCCTGTATTTAGTCCGTTCTGACCAGTAGTCGAAAAAGTAGGTATCACCCCTACTATTGAGACGAACACACTGAAGTTCAGAGAGGGGTTGAGTAATGCGTCCAGGCTCACTGACCTAGGACCTAGCACCAGCCGGGCTGTAGAGGTGAACCCTGCGGGGTGGCCTCAGGCTGTGGCAGCGGCCAGGGAGGTGACAGTGAGTTGACTCCTTTTCTCTCTTGTCCTGGCACCACCTGCCTATCTCCACGAGTTCCTGGCCATCCACCACATCAGTTTTCTTAATCAGAAAAAACTTTATTTTTTGTTTGTTCACAAGGATTTTTTTCTTTTCTAACTAATCCATTTTTGTTTTATTCCCCTTAATTTCTTCCTCTTCATTTCTTTAAGTTTATTTTTCAGTGGTCAGTGTTCTCTGTGTTATTTTCTAAATGATCTAGCATTTCAGTCTTGACTTTCTCTTTGACCCCAGAGTTAAAGAGAGGGTTCTAACCTTTCCAAGTGGTTAACCTTTTGTCATTAATTACAGTTGTTCTCTCTCTCTCTTTCTCTTTTTTGGCTGGTGGAGTGAGGTGTGGGTGGGCAGGTTATTTGTGTTTGGGAATGTTTAGGAAAAACTTGTTTATTTGACCTGAATTGGCTGTCACCAACTGTGTGAGGGCATTATGCTCAACTCCGCAGGAAACACAGGGGTAGGTCAGAAATGGTTGTAGAGAATCAAGTCCCAGTTACTTGCTTTACTGCCTAGTGCTTTTAGTTTTCTTTTCTTTGTTTTTTAATAGAGATATAATTGACATGTAGCACTGCATTACGTTTGGGTATAAACATGATGATTTGGTTCACGTATATCTTGCAAAATGATCAGCACGATAACTTTAGTTAGCACCCATCACATAGTTACCCGTTTTTTTCCTTGTGATGAGAACATTTATGATCTACTCTCTTCGCAATGCTCACATATATAATTACTAGAATATTAATTACTAGTAATTACTAGTTTTTACTACATTGCAGCTAGATATTGTGGCCTGTACAACTCCTACTTTTGACCTGTATGGAGCTTTTAAAAAGAATGTATCTTCTCTGCAAAAGTCAATTGAGAGTTCTTAAAAACTATACAACTATTGAGAAGAAAACAGGGCAAAAACTTTCTGACATGGGGTTTGCCAATGATTTCTTGGATATGACACCAAAAGCATGGGCAACAAAAGAAAATAATAAATTGGACTTCACCAAAATTAAAAACTTTGGGAGTGCCTGGGTAGCTCAGTCAGTTAAGCATCAGCTCAGATCATGATCTCAGGGTCGGCAGGGAGTCTGCTTGTCTCCCTCTCTCTGTGTCCCCCCTAGCCCCCTGTGCACGTGCTCTTTCTCTCTCTCTAAAATAAATAATCTTAAAAAAACCCAAACTTTTGTACTTCAAAGGGTACTACCAACAGAATGAAAAGGCAACCTATAAAATAGGAGAAAATGTTTGTAAATCATATATCTGATAAGGGATTCATAGCCGGCATACATAACAAACTCTTACAACTCAACAACAAAAACCAAACGATCCGATTCAAAAATGGGCAAAGGATTTGAATAGACATTTCTCCACAGAAGACATCCAAATGGCCAATGAGCACATGAAAAGATGCTCAGCATCACTAAGCACTAAGGAAATGCAAATCAAAACCATAATGGGATACCACCTGGCAGCCAATAGGATGGCTAGTATAAAAATAAAGAAAGAAAGTAACAAGCGTGGGCAAGGATGTATACAAATTGGAAACCTTGCTCTTTGCCAGTGGGGATATAAGAATGGTACAGATGCTGTGGAAAACAGTATGGTGGTTCCTTAAAAAATTAAACAAGTCGTGGTCCAAAGAATCCAGCCATCCCATCTCTGGGTGTATACTCAGAGGAACTGTAAGCAGGGACTGAAATTTTTGTACACCCATGTTCATAGCAGGTTATTCACCATAGCCAAACGTACAAACAGCCCCAGCGTCCATCAGCTAAAGAAGAGATGAATAAAATGTGGTATGTACATAAAATGGAATACTATTTAGCCTTAAAAAGGAAGGAAATTCTGATATGGGCCACACCATAGATGAACCTTGGGAATATCGTGCCAAGTGAGATAAGCCGGTTCCAAAAGGAAAAACACCGTACGATTTCACTTATATGAGGTACCTTGAGAGGTCAAATTCAGAGACAGAAACTACGATGGGGTTGTCTTAGGCTGGAGGAGGCAGAATGGGAACAGAGTTTCAGTTTGGGAAGATGGAAAGTTCTGGAGATAGATGATGCTGATGGTTACACAACAATGTGAACATACTTAATGTCCCTGAACCGTACATTTAAAAATGGCTAAAATGCTAAATTTTACATTATGTATATTTTACCACAATAAAAAAGTAAACACAGAGCCCTAAAATTAAGTTAATTTCTTTCTACAAGTCTTCCATGTCACCTTCTGCCTATGAGAGGTGACCAAAAGAGAGGGAGTTGAAGTTTCTAAAATCAATGTGATATCTGCAAATTTTCTTGTTCTTTGGACAGTTTTTACTTTAAATAAGTTGACATCCTATTATTCAAGACCTAAGCATTTGTGGCTATTATTTCTTCCTTTATTTCATAAGTGCAAAGTAAACCTTTGTTCCATTTACAATTTTCACCTTGAGTTCTTCTTGATATGACACATTTATCCCTCTGCCTTCTTTCTTGGCTTATCTTTCATTTACTCCTTCATTGGGAACCACTGCCCCGAAATAGCCACTGCCCCAGCTGTGTACCAGGTACCCTTGTGGGTGCTGGGGTCTTGGCGGGGAACAAAATAGACCAAACCTATTAATTAGACCCTTTTGAACTTACGTTCTAGTGCAGGGAGGAAGGAAGTAAGAAAGATCAATATGGAAATATAGTATCGTGTTTTGATCTTTTCTATTTAAAGTGTCCTCCACGGATTCACAGGCAGAAGGGCAGCAGCAACACGAAGTGGGAACCTGTTAGAAACTTGGGGACCCATCCCGAGCCAGCTGAGTGTGCATTTATGTCTAGCAAGATGCCCAGATGATTCATGGGCACATTCAGGTTTGAGAAGCACTGCCAAGCCCCTGCCGAGTGCTAGGGTTTTAGGAAAATTAGGCAGGGAAGGGGTTGATGTGGGAAACAGAGGGGCAAAAGAGAAATTAAATTTCTTTACTACTTACAGCCCACTGACAAGTCCTTGACACAGGCAGAGTGACATTTCTCTAGGGACTCAGCTGCCTCGATATTAATACTTTGCTAAGGGCAAAAAGGAATCTTAGGGGCTCCTGGATGGCTCAGTGGATTAGGCGTCTGCTTTCCGCTCAGGTCACGAACCCAGGGTCCTGGGGTCAAGCCCCACATTAGGCTCCCTGCTTGGCGGGAAGCCTGTTTCTCCCTCTCCCTCTGCTACTCCCTGTGCTTGTACTATCTCTCTCTGTGTCAAATAAATAAATAAAACCTTAAAAAAAAAAAAGGAATCTAAACTTAACACTACCCCCCCCCCCCCCCCGGATCCTGTAAGTCTTCTTTAACATATATAAGTCCCTTTGGAAACTCCCTTTATCTCCTCCTTCCTCCCAAAGATATGTGTTGGCAATCATCTTCCAAGCAAATGGCCCACTGATATTCATCTGAAGGGTCTCATGACTCAGGTTTTCATTAGACAGTAATAAATGACCTTTTCCTAACAATAACTTAGCCCCCTCAAGGTCCTGGAAACCTTGCTTCCAAAATTCCTTAGAGACTTTCGCTATCCCTATCCCCCTTCCAACTTGCAAGTATATAATGGGCCACTCCTCGGGACCCCAGGGCTTTCTGCCCACAGGTCCTGTCCCCCAGGCTTTAATAAAACCACCTTTTTGCACAGAAGATGTCTCAAGAATCTTCAAACTCCAACCTTTCCTACATCAGGGGTTAGGGAGGCCTCACTGGGAAGGAGTCCTTGGGGTACCAGAGGTGAGCTCCGCAGATCCCTGGAGGAAGAGGCTGCAGCTAATGCTGAGGCCCCCAGGCACTGGGAGCTGGTGAAGAAGCATCGGACTCATTATTCCAGGCCCTCTGTTTTGGGTGTGTCGGGGCGCTGGTTCAGCGCTGTAATTTGAGCGCGCCGCCAATTAGCCAGGCCCTGGGACGCACCAGGCACCCTGCCCGGTGCTTACTTGGGACACTCACAAGTAAAGCGTATTTGCCTAGAGTTTCTGCCATTCCGTCCAAAGCTTATCTATCTTTGGGTTTCCTTTTAAGATGCAAATTCTCCCCTTAATATCAGTCAGGCTAGTAGCAGAAGAAACCGCCAAGTAACCCTTTGAATATACTCCTTTCTCTTGGCTTCCTCAATCTAACCGTCTTCCGTAAACTCCACCCCTCTCCCCAGCAGCTTCCCGTTTTTCCTTGCCCTAACCACGGACACTCTTAAAAGAGTAGACCAGGCAAGTGGATCTCAAACCGAGATCGGGGCTGACCGAGACAACCACCCGTGCTTCAACTTGTCCTCGCTTTCCGAGCAGGAGGGCGGTGGAGTGCGGCCTGGATCTGCGTCTGACCCAGCCGGGCTCCGCCGCCCAGTCTGGGACCTGGGGCGAATTCCTCTAGCACTCCCCGCTTTCATTTCCTCCCCTGGGAAAGGAGATAACCACCATCCTCCCTGGGTTGTTTTGCTGCCCAAGTGAGATCATTCATAGAAAAGCATTTTGTAAGTCATTAAGAGCTAAACGAAACACACACGACAGTGGCAGCGCCACGATTACACCCAAATGACTGGTGTCGCGCCCTTCATCCCCACCACCCCATCTTCTGGTTTCTTCTGCACTGGAGACGCAGTCGCGCGGTGACTGCACACACTGTCCCGGATTCCGCGTCTGGGGCCACAGGCTTCCCCCGGGAGGACGGGCCGGATGCGGAGGTGAGCAGTGATTGGCTGCGAAGGAGGTGGGCCGAGCGGTGACGCGCGGCGCCGGGAGACTGCGCCGCGGGGTGCGCGGGGGGATGGGGCGGGAAGGGAAGGGCGCGGAGGCACAGAGGGGCGGGGTGGGGCCAGGGAGGCAGGCGGGGTGGGGGCGGGGTGCAGGGAGAGGAGGGGGAGGGGCGGAGTGCGGAGGAGCCGGAGAGGAAAGGGGCGGGGGCGCGGCGGGGGACAGACTAGGGTGGGACCGGCGGCAGGGGCGGGGAGGGAGGGGATGAGGGCGGGAGCGGTTTTCCCGCCGCCTGGCTGAGGCCTGGTCTCCGGACCGTGGCCCTGGAGAATCATTACTGGTCCATCAGGGGAAGGGACGGAGCTGGTGGTGCGGGAGGGGTCGGTCTGGGGCCCGCGGGGACGGGACGCGCGTACCCGCGCCCGCTGAGCTTTGGCTCTCGCACTGTCGCCGCGCCCAGGAGGTTTCCGGTCACAGCACGTTTCTGGGCGTTTCAGTGCTTCCCAGGCCTTTCTCCAGCCGCCGCCCTTCCCTCCCTCAGCTGCTGGACCCCGCTCCCGAGGGGAGGGACGTCGGGGTCATGTCCCTTGGTGCTTGCTGGCGGGGCGGAGGGGTGGGGGTGTGTGCCCGGTGCGGGGCGGGTGAGGGAGATGGGGACTGGAATACAGGCAACCAGGAGGACTCCGAGAGGGTCAGCTATTGGGGGTCGTTGAAGGGGGTCTGATCATGGGTTGTGTAAGCTCCAGCGCAGAGGAGGCATGGGTCTTGGGGGCCATCTGGCCGGTGGAGAGGTGGGTGCCTCAGGTAGAGGGAGAGATGTGGAGGCAGGGACATGACTTGCTGGGGTCAAGGACTGGAGGAGTGGGAGGGGAGCCCGAGGTTCCAGGTCAGTTCAGTGCCCTGCAGAGCCTGTCTGGTGCAAGGCGACGCCCCCACACTCGGCAGTGTGACCTGGCAAAGGTAGCCTTTGTGAGCCACGGTGTCCTGTCCTCCGTGTCCTCCTGAGTAGTTGGGACAATAGCTCGCTGTTGGAACGATTTGTAAGACATGCGAATGAAATCATGCCTTTCCCAGCATCACGCAGCTTAATAAACTTAGATCCTTTCCCTTCTGGAAGGAGAAGGAAGTCAACTTGTGAGGCTTCTGTGGACACTAGGAACACAGCTAAGAGCCAAATAGAGTCCAACAGAATCGCTAAGAGTCCTTCCAGAATAGGTGCCTGGCCTGGCTGGCCATCTGTTTCTGGAATGCACATCCTCTGACAGACTGGGTCTGCGTTAAGGCCAGGGTCTCAACTTGTTTATTCTTTTTAAGAATTCTTACACATCACAACAGAGGCAACTGGCTGAACTGACTGCATCGGCATGGACACGCACACTCACAAAAACACACATTTAATGGCATTCTCTCTCTCATAGGTACACACAACCACTCAGGTTATCCTCAGCCAGAATTCCTTGACTTGCAACTTTTATGTTGGGTTTGGGATTCTAGCTTTAATGGTAGAGATCTAACAGGGTCTGAGAGGTGGGACCCCGGTACCACTACGGCAGAGCCCTTGGGAAAACCTCAGGCACCAGCGAGAGCAGAGATACGTGCCTGAAGTCACACAACTTGTGGGTTGGGCTTTGTGGGATTTTGATCCTGATGAGTCACTGGAGTGTTGAGAATGCCCTGGTAAATCATTTCTGTGACTCAGTGTCACCACCTATAAATTAGGAGCAAGGATACTGGCCTTATAGCTTCCCTTAGGGTAGGTGCAGTCTTAAACAGCTGCTCCCACCTTAAGGCAGTTGGTGGGTGGGACTGTCATTTTTGTGGGGTGGTGTGGGTGTGGTCTTCCAGTGAGTTCAGTGCCCTGGCATGGCTGAGGCAACTCAGAGAAGCAGGGAAAAGCCTGGTGGGGAGGGTGGTACCCCCCACCCCCAAAGGGAGGGGAGGAGGAAGGCTGGAGAGGTGTGGCACATTTGGTGGAGGAGACATCACGGATTTCCAGTGGCCTCTTCCCAGGGGCAGAGCACAGCTC
Organism: Ursus arctos; assembly: GCF_023065955.2. NCBI lineage: Eukaryota > Metazoa > Chordata > Mammalia > Carnivora > Ursidae > Ursus > Ursus arctos. The sequence continues at coordinate 66,304,771 of NW_026622775.1, read as the reverse complement.
TGGGAATGCCCGGATGCTGGCCAAGACAAGGGAGGCTTCTCTTTGTAACAAATGTGGACTCTGATTTGGGAAGTAGTTTGATGGCGTAATCAGGGCTGTTACATGCAAACAGGTGTACACGTTCTTCCTGCCTGAGGGGTGGCAGTCAGCCGAACCCTCCAGAACCTGGCCCCTTCCTTGTGTCCTGCTCCAGGTGGGCCCTGCTCTGACGAAAGGTCCATCCTTGGAGCTCTTCCATAGCGCTTTACAGAATGCCATGCTGAGCGGGCTTTGCCGACGTCAGCTCTTAAAGGTCATTGAAACATCCCAGTGAAGCCTAGAGACAGCATTGGCTGGTGAGACCCCTCTTCACTCTGGTCTGGCTATTGTCTTCCCGCCCCTTTGTCCTCTGAGCATTATGCTGCCCCTCTCCTCGGCAGCTCATTGATATCTTTTTACCTGTCGTGAGAACACCCTCGTACACACACCCGGAATATTCTCTCCCACCTCGGTCAGTCCTTCCCATCCTCAAGGGCTAGTGCAACCACCACCACCTCAGTCCTTCCCTGACAGCTCCAGCCTGGCTCTGGGAACTAATACAGCATTCAGAGTCCCTTCATACACTTGTATCTGATTGTGAGGTGCCTGCCATTGTTCTATGTTTATGAATTTTAATTTTTCATCTGGAGTGTCGGTTTCCTGGTGACAGAGAGGCTCCCAGATATGTCTTCGTATTCCTATGGCACCGAAAGTGAGGCTGAATGTGTTTCAGGCTCTCACTAACTACGTCCGGGTCTAACTGGTAGGTTGTACTCATTTCCTTCTCCGTGTCCTGGGGCTCTGAGCCATGCCCAGCTAGGAAGAGGTAAGTTCTTGGTAAGATGGAGGAAAGGGGTATACTTACACGCCAGGGCCTTGCTAGGAAAGCAGTCAGCTTTAGCAGCGTTTTTGTTCTCTTTCCAGTGTGACAACTCCTACCCCCAAAACTTAGTGACTTAAAACCAACTGTTTGTTTGCTCATGAACCTGCCAGCCTGGCTGGGCTCAGGCAGACGATTTTGCTGCCCATTCTTGCCTGGGGTTGCTTGTGTGGTTGCATTCAGATGGGAGCTCATTGGTGCGGGTCCGAGATGGCCTCCCTCACGTGGCTGCAGTCGGTGCTGGCCCTCAGCTGGAGCTCCTCAGTTCTCCATGGAGCCGCTCATCCTTTCCATGGGCCAGGCCGACTCTTCACAGCATGGCTGCTTCGTTCTGAGAGGCCTTTCTTGCCAAGGCCTAGGAGTCACTCAGTGTCACTTCTGCAGTCTATTGACTAAAAAAGTCACAGGGCCAGCCAAGACTCTGGGGGGACATGGACCCCATCTCTTGATAGGAGGAGTGGCGAGAGTCACACTGCAAAAAGGCATGCGGGATGGGAGGGATGATTGTGGCTGTTTTTAAAACCATACTACCTCATTAAGAGAGGCGGGGCTTTCAGAAATGTTGCTGTGCAATAGCCCGGGAGGGCCCATTTCCCTGGACCTGACACCCCTCTGCACCCCTGCCCTTAGCTCACCAGACCCACATCCCCTCCAGTGCCACGGCCTGGAAACCAGGTGGCTCTGACGCGCGGCCTGAGCCAAAGGCTCATGATTCTGGCTGGATCGTGTGGGAAGGGCCCCGGGTGGACAGAGGGAGGCTCCACAGGGCATGAGGAAAAGAAGAGAGATAAGAGAGGGGCCCACCTGGAGGGTTTGGTGCCCACGTGATCCAGAGGAAAACTAAGCAACTGTTGGGTGCCGTACTGTGGTCTCTGTGTCAGACTAGGACCACTTTCTTTCTGGCAGTCAAGTTTACCTTCCAGCTTTCCATCCACTAGGGGCACAGGTTCAACAAGTATCTTCGTGGATGTTAAGAATTTCCCTCTAATAGGAAATTCAGAAGAGCTATGTGTTTAAATGGCTGCTTGAGACTTTTCAGGAAGGAAAAAATCCATTGTCTCTCATGCCGATGCTTACTGAGCTTCAGAAAGTGAAGCATTTAGGGGCAGCTGTGTGATTCCAAGCCCCCTCGCTGGTGGAGAGGGCCCTTCTGAGCGGGCGCAGCCCCTCATTGTCACCGCAGCCCCCCCCACCCCAACCATTAGTCCTTCCCTGTATCTGCAGCCCTCTGGCCTTAGCCCTCGGGTGGGAAGAGGCCAGATCCTTCTAGGGGCCCAGACACAGCTCAGCTACCTCGGAGTAAGATCTGGAGCAGCCAGGAAGCTCTAATACTGCCGAGTGCTGGGGGCGCCTGGGGGGCTCAGTCTGTTAAGCGTCTGCCTTGGGCTCAGGTCATGCTCCCGGGGTCCTGGGATTGAGCCTCATGTCAGGCTCCGTGCTCTTCAGGGAATCTGCTTCTCCCTCTTTCTCTGCCCTAAGCCCCTCCGTGCTCTTCAGGGAATCTGCTTCTCCCTCTTTCTCTGCCCTAAGCCCCACTCATGCTCAATCTCTCTCGAATAAATAAATAAAATCTTAAAAAAAATACTGCCGAGTGCCAAGAAGTGTGCTTTCCCTGGCTCAAGAAGCAAGGGAAATAATGCCATCAGTCTCCGCAACTGAGTGCCACATGGAAAGTTCAGAGGGTTCACCAGTTGGAAACATCTGTGCAGATGTTGAGCACCTGCAGGGCGCAGGGCCCTGTGCTGAGCAGCACCTGGGGCAGGCCAACCAAGGAGGCAAGGGCCTGGCCGCGTTCCTGTTCTGTGGGCGCCATACAGGCCATGGACGCAGTGGCCCTTCTGCTCTTGCTTCTGCTACATTACGTGCTACACATGGGCCACCACACGGAGAGTACTATGTGCTTTCATATTTAGTGTCCGGGCCAGCGCGGGACGCGTGGCGATTGAAGGCGAATGAGAAAGCTGGGCCTAGAAACACATACACGGGCAGCACTGTTGAGTAGGTGACACCCAGGGATTGCTTGTCGCTGTAGAGTTTGTGATGAGCGCCCGTTCCTCCACCTCTGCTGAGAGGGACCAGTGCTCCTAGGGCAAATGGCTGGAGCGAGAGAGGACAAAAGGAGCCTACAATATTGTTCTATTTTTTAAAGATTTTATTTGAAAGAGAGCAAGAGCGAGAGAGCGAGGGAGAGTGCGCACCAGCACGAGCGGTGGGAAGGAAGAGCCCCGTGTTCATGTTCGGTCTCAGACTCCTCATCAGTAAAATGGGCAGGATAGTGGCTCCCACCTAATATGGTCGCGCGAGAACCCCATGAGGTCACGTGTGAACCCCATGAGGTCACGTGTGTGAGGTGCTTCAGCGCCCGGCTTGCGGTGGGCGCTCACTGCCAACTGGCCTCATTGTTACTATACATACCATCCCCGTTTTTACTGCATCATTTGGCAGGGATGAGAGAGAGAGAGAGAGAAAGAGCAGGAGGAGCGGGTGGGAACAGCAGTTGTCAAGAGAGGACTGATGCCTCCTAACAGAATGAAGACACTCATTCTATCAACTGAATTAAAATACATAAGTCGGGGGCGCCTGGGTGGCACAGTGGTTGAGCGTCTGCCTTCGGCTCAGGGCGTGATCCCGGTGTGATGGGATCGAGCCCCACATCGGGCTCCTCCGCTATGAGCCTGCTTCTTCCTTTCCCACTCCCCCTGCTTGTGTTCCCTCTCTCGCTGGCTGTCTCTATGTCTGTCAAATAAATAAATAAAATCTTTAAAAAAAATAAATAAAATATATAAGTCGGGGGAAACACTGGGAGGAAATATTTTAATGTGTTAAGAGTGACCTTTTTTGGTGGGCTTATGTGACTTAAAGTTTTTTAATATGTTTTCCAAAGTATATTCAATAAATATTATTGAAACTTAGAAACGAATGATTGTAGAAGGACTCTGGTTAATTTCAGCAGAACTAACTGAAAACTGCTTTCAGCCTGAGTGGTTGGGTTTGGTTTTCCCTTCTGCCTGGTAGGTTCAGGAGAAGAGAGCCTGGATTCTCCATGGTCATCCCATGGGTAAGTTCATTAACTTCTCTGTGTCTTTTTGTTTGCTTGCTTTATAAAGCGAGGACTCTCACGGTGCCTACTTCGGGGCTGTTTATCAATTAACTGAGGTCCTGCTTCAAGAGCACCTGACACAGAGGAAGCACACGAGTATGGGAGCTGTTGATGCTGTTATGATCGTGGGGGAAGGAATGCGGTGAGTGCTTCCCCAGATGTCTCGGAGGAGAGCATTCCTTCTCGCAGTAGCCTCAGCTGTGCCTCCCCCTGACTTAGTAGCTTGTGACTAACGCAGAGACCTCAGGCAGCTGGGCCTCCTGTGGGGCAACAGTGGTGGCAAGGGTGACAAACCAAGGCAAGGGAAGTGTTTTCTTCACTTCTTGGCAGGGATTCAGAGATCAGTCTCTTCCCAGGCTCAGGAGCCTGGCGTTAGGACACCGTGACTGACACCTACAGGACGAATGGTGTAGCTGTGCGCGCGCTGGAGTCCAGTGTGGGAATCCCTCAGATATTCACTCACTTGCTCATTCATTTGGCTATTAATTTCACATATGTTTATTAAATGCTTGCTACGTGTCAGGTCCTGTGGTAGGCAATGGAATGTAACCATTAAAATGCAAAACGATCAGGGGCCCCTGAGTGGCTCAGTTGGTTAAGCGTCAGACTCATGGTTTTGGCTCAGGTCATGTCCTCATGGGTCATGAGATTGAGCCCTTCATCTGGCTCCCTGCTCAGTGGGGAGTCTGTTGGAAGATGCTCTCCCTCTGCCCCTCCCCCCACCTATGCTCGCTCTCCCTCTCTCTCAAATAAATAAATCTTTAAAAAAATGCAGTTGGTTAAAAATTATATTGCAAAATTAAAAATGCAATTAAAAAGGGACTCAGATATCTGTACACCCATGTTTGTAACAGCATTAGTCACAATAGCCCAAAAACGTAGAAGCCACCCATGTGTCCATCGATGGATAGCGGTAAAATGTATAGACGTACAAAAGAATATTATTCAGCCATGAAAAAGGAAGGAACTTCTGACACATGCTACAGCATGGACAAACCTTGGAAACATTGTACTAAGTGAAATAAGCCAGTCACAAAAAACCTATACTGTACCTAGAGTGGCCAAATGCAGAGAGACAGAAAGTAGAATGATGGTTGTCAGGGGCTGGGAGGTGGGAGGAGGAGTGGAGAGTTAGTGTTTACTGGATACAGAGTTTCGATTTGGAATGATGACAAAAATTCTGAAGTTAGATGGTGGTGACCGTTGCATGACAGTGACAGTGTACTTAGTACACTGTACAGTGAAAAATGGTGAAACTGTAAGTTTTATGTTGTGTATATTTTATCACAGTTTTTTCGAGTGTGAAAAAAATGATGATACTACCTTTAGACAGTGAAATAAAGCATAGAAAATAAGTTCATGAAAAAATTTACCTAACAGGCTTAACCTTTACAATTTGTTTCCTTTAAAAATTTTCTGAACAGACACTTCAGGAACCAAGATGTATGGGTAACAAAGAAGCACATGAAAAGAGGCTCAACATCATTAGTCATTAGGAAAATATAACCAGAGTAAGACACCATAACACACCTAAATGGTTAAAGTTGGAGAGATTGACCATACCCAGTGCTGAAGCTGTAGAGCAAGTGGAACCCTCATATACTCCTGGGGAGAATGTAAAATGGTACAACCGCTTTGGAAAACGGTTTGGCAGTTTGTTCTAAAAAGTTAGCTACATATACTGTTACATGATCCAGCCATTGTACTCCTACAGATTTACCCAGGAGAAATGAAGGCATACATTCATACAAATAGGAAACAGTACAAATGTCCATCAACAGATAAACAGATAAACCAACTGTTACATGCAAACAATAGAATACTACTCGACAATAAAAGAAAAAGGATGAACCATTGCTACTACATGGATGAATCACAAAATAATTATGCTGGGCAAAACCAGGCAAAAAAGAGTATATACTGTATGATTACATTTCTATAGAAATCTAGAAAATGTTAATTAATATATGGTGATAGAGAGTCAATCAGTGGTTGCCTGCGAATGAGAGAGAAGTCAGGGAGGGCAGGAAGAAGAGATTATCAGGGGGCACAGGGGAAATTTGGGGGGGAGTTGTAGATAAATCCTTTATTTTGATTGTGGTCATTTGTTCATGGTGTTTACATATGTCAAATCTTATCAGATTATGCATTTAAGTACGTACAGTTTATTACATTATAAGTACATATTTGTATAATGTACGTAATTGCACATTAATAAAGTTGTTAAAGCCAAAATTAAAACAAAATTAATGCACAGGAAAAATGCAATAAGTAAGGGGCAGGGAAACCATAGGTTTCCCCGGGGGCGCAGGACGGGGCTGCGCGTGCAAGTGGTGGCGGTCGGGTAAAGCTTCCCAGCAGGAGCCACCTGAGGACGAGTAAGTGTTGTCAGGCAGCATGTGGGGTAGGAGAGGGTCTTTCCTAAGGAGGAGGAAATGTGTGGGAAGACTCACAGGCCCGAAAGAACCTGAGGCTAGACCTGGGTGTGGCTGGAACTCAGGGCAGGGGGGCAGTAGTGAGCCAGGAGGACCAGGGAGAGAAGCCAGGGACCAACTGTGAATGTGGATTTTCTCCTGAAGTCAATGGAGAAAGACTACAGGCAAGCAGGGGGCTGTCATATGTGCAGTTTGTTTTATTTTTTAAAAATATTTTATTGATTGATTGTATAGCAAGCAGGCGGAGGGAGAGAGAGAGAGAATCCCAAGCAGACTCTGTGCTGAGCACAGAGCCGGACGTGGGGCTCAATCCCTTGACCCTGAGATCATGACCTGAGCCGAAATCAAGAGTCGACAGCTTAACAGACGGCACCACCCAGGCACCCCGCATGTGCAGTTTAGAAAGATGATCCAGCTGCCCCCTGAGAAGTGGGCTGGAGGGGGGTAGAGGGCAGGTGGGAATCTGGGAGTTGGTGAGGACGTTTAACCAGTGGGGAGCGGCCCAAGACAAGAACAGTTGGGGTATGCCACTTCCCCCACCCACCTTTTCAGCACCATGAAAAATTGGGACATTTGATCCCTGCTTTACAGAAAAGGAAAGGGAAGGGACTTGGAGCAATTAAGTAGCTTGCTTATAGTGACACAGCTTGTGAGCAGGACATCTGGGGTTTCCAGTCCGATGGGTTCTGAATCCAAAGTCCATTATGTTCACAGGCTTCTGTCTAATTTAAATAAAAGGCATCTGGGATGACTCCCCTCTCCCGCTGCCTGATTTTCTCACTCTCACTGTGGTTTTTTCCACGGGAGCATGAAACAAAAAATATAACATCGTCTGGGCATTCAGGAAAGGAAGGCCTCCTGGAGGAAGAGACATCTCATCGGAGCCCTGAAGAATTCTGAGGAAGAGGAAGAGCGAGTAAAGGAACAAGGTGGGGGAGTGGGGCAGGAGAAGAAGGAGAAGACGTTCTGGAGTGGAAAGAAGAGCATGTGTGACTGGCTGGGAGCAAGCTATCAAGTGGAATGTTCGAAGAACCGAGCCTCAGAGTGGCTGAAGATGGTGTGAGATCAGAGAGGCACACGATTTGACACTGACTTTTTGCTCTCTGTGGAGCAGCTTACAGAGTGGAGCGCATGGAGGAGAGGCCGGTAGGGTGAACCCTGTGGATCTGCTGGTGAGATCATGCCCACCAGGCATCTATCTGCCTTACAGTGGTTACCATGGAAACATTAGATGGTAGACCAAGAAGCGTCTAGTCAGCCCCTCTTATTAACGATGATGAGAATACGAGATGGGGAAGTGATTTACTGACTTTCCTACTGGCAGCAGGGTAAAATACACAACATAAAATTTACCATTCTAGCCATTTTAAGTGTATGGCTCTGTGGCGGTAAGTACATTCATAATATTGGGCAGCCATTGCCAGCATCCATCTCCAGGAATTTCTCATCATTCTCATAAACTGAAACTCTGTACCCATTACAGTAACTCCCGTATCCCCCTTCCCTCCCCAGGCCCTGGTAACTACTCTTCTACTTTCCGTCTCTATGAATTTGACGACTCTGGGTACATGAAATCCTCCACACATACACAGTGGACTCATACAATATTTGTCTTTTTGTGCCTGGCTTATTTCCCTGGGCACGATGTCTTCAAGGTTCATCCATGTTGTGATATGTGACAGCATTTCCTTCCTTTGCAAAGCTGAATAATATTCCATTGTACTTATAGACCACATTTTTTTCCCTTCATCTGTTGATGGACACTTGGGTTCTTTCCACCTTTTGGCTATTGTAAATAATGCTGCTATAAACATGGTTATATTGGAAACCTTCTTGTAGATGTGAATTATTGGTATTTAGTGAAGAAGACAGACTTCTGGCTGATGAGTTTCAAGTAAAAGGGAAGGAAAATAGGGAGAAAGAAATGTTTCCCCTGAAAGTCAGCTATAAGTACTCTTTGTGCCTGAATACTTTATGGACTTATTCTAGGCGGTGCTCTCCTTTGCTGTTGTCCTGAATGTGGTCCGTCAAGACTGCATGTGGGTCCAACTTGAGTTAGCATGACAGACTGAGCAGAGCACCGTTCTCTTAGGACACAGGTTTGCCTGGGGACACTTCTCCTGGGGAATTCTTTGGGCTTCTTGGAAAACCGCCAAAAGACCAGCTAGTTTGTTCCACCATCTACAAGAATATAGGCTCCATGATGGCAGGATCGTGTGTATTCTGTCTGTTTTATTAACTAGTGAGTCTCTAGCACCTGGCACTCAGAATTTGTCAAATAAGCAAACGTGTCTTCCACTGATCAGACCCCCTGTGCGCTCCTAGGCAAGTCTTATCTCAGGAAAAGAAGAGGCCACTTGACTAGAAGCAGACTCAGGAGCTTACCCAGGCTCTGATGCTGTCTGACGTGTGATGTGTCCTTGGCTTATCCCTTGTACTTCCTGGCTTCTGGTCGCTCAGCTGATGGAAATGACACCTGCTTGGACTGACCCGGTGTGAGCATCGAGGGGCTCCTGTAAATAAAAATGTTGTACAAATGAATGCCATGATTGTGTCTAGTTCTGGCTTCTCTGCGGGACACCAGTCCTGTATCGACAACTAACCTGTCACCTGCGGGCACCTCTCACATCTCAGCACCTCCCCACAAGCAGCACCCTCTCCCAACTTCCCATTTTCCCTCACTGTATTGCTATTTTCTCAGTCTTTTTGCTTTAACTCGAGTCCCATTTAGCTCCTCCCTCTCTCTGGCATCCCTCTCCTGCCCTGAGTCTGGCTACTTCTTTTCTTTGGTGGCCTGGTTTCCTCTGTCGCCACACCAAGACAGGAGTCCTTCCCTCTAGTCCGACCACTGCCAAAGCCTTTTGACCGTCTTCTGCGTCTTGACTTTTCTTCTGCCGGAAAAGAACCTCTGATGGGCAGCTCTGGCTTATCAGGCCTCTACTCAGAAATGACTAATGATACTCAGACACACAAGGATGCCTACTATCAAAAACAGAAAGTAACAAATGCTGGCAAGGATGCGGAGAAATTGGAAGCCTCGTGTGCCGTGGGTGGGAAAGTACAGTGGCACAGCCACTATGGGAAACAGCGTGGTGGTTCCTAAAAAAGTTAAAGATAGAACTATTGTATGATGCAGCAATCCTGCTTCTGGGTATAATACTCCAAAGAATTAAAGGCAGGGACTCAAAGAGATATTTGCACACTCTTGTTCACGGCAGCAATATTCATGATAGCCAAGGGACAGAAATAGCACAAGTGTTTATCAACAGACAAGTAGATAAACGAAATGTGGTCTACACCTATAATGGAATATTATCCAGCCTTAAAAAGAAAGGAAATTCTGTCACATGTTAAAACGTGGATGAATCTTAAATATCGCATGTTAAGGGAAGTAAGCCAGTCAGAAAAAAAGCAAACTCTCTATGATTCCACTTAAATGAGGTACCTAGAGCAGTCACATTTATAGAGGCAGAGGGTAGAATGGGAGTAACCTGGGGTTTGGGGAGCGGGGGGAGGGAGGAAAGAGGATTTGTTGTTTACTAGATACAGACTTTCAAATTTGCAAGAGGAAAAGATTCTGGAGCTGTGTTTCACAACAACATGAATATACTTCACACTACTGAGCTGTCTACTTAAAACAGGATGGGAAATTTGATGTTACGTGCTTTTCACCACAATGTTTAAAAATGACTGATGGATTAAGGGCCTAAATCTATCTTCTGCACCCTGGCCTTTCAAGCCCTCCCATGTCTTCTCTCGTTTACCTAACCTGGACCTGCCCTGGACGTCCCGGCCTCTCTGTCTCAGCAAGCACTGCTCCCTCTGGCTGGAGCATTGATTTCACTCCTCCCCACTCTGTTGAGATCCCATGCTTAAAAACCCAGCTCAGGTGCTCCATTCTGCTGTGTCCGTGGCTCGTCCACACTGCGATCACTGTCCACACAGCATTGGCTTGGAGGTGTTTCCTTGCACGCCTTCCTTTGCTCCCCGCACGAGACTGAATTCCCGAGGCTGGAGAGGATGTACTTGTTCCGGCTCCCAGCACAGTCCAGTCCAACCGTGGTAGGGTGCTGCTGGTTTGAGGGGGATGCTTTGCCTCCCCGTGAGACCATTTCTGACTCTCTTTCCCTGTCTGTCTGGGTCTTGTGTGCTGACCTCCTCCCCTTCCTGATCTGTGAGCTTGCAAAATGCAGGGCCTGGATCGTACGCTTTGCACCTTGCCCAGTGCCCAGCCTGGAGCCTGCACAAATGTTTGATGGTTATAAAAATGGGTGAGAATCCATAGCCACTGGCTTTGTTGCCTCTCAACCTGATGGGGAAACGGAAAAGGAATCGATGGAGCTCTTCTTTCTCCTGCCCTCTTGGAATTGTAAACTCTGGGTCAGAGCTGTCCTGCTGCCTCAGCATTTCTCGGTCAAGCAAGCCCAGCTGCCAAGAGCGCAGAGGAAGGGGATGGACGAGGCGCCTCAAACATCTCAGAGGATCGTACTTGTTGCCTCCCGCGCTCCCAGCCAAAGGCCTTTTCATTAGACCAGACGTGTTGGCTCGGGGCTGGCCGGGCTTCCTGTCACTGATGGGCTCTGTTTAACATCTCAGCTGGACTTGGCTGCGTCGGACAGCCCAGGGAAGAGGCTGGTCCGCTGGGGTGCATTTGGACATTAGCGTCTTGTATGTGTGCCCGTCTGCTGGCCTGGCAGCTTCCCTCTGCGCCTGCCTTCTCCTCGGAAGCTCTCAGCAGGGGGAGCTGGCTCTGTCCATCACTTCGTAGAAACCAGACCTCCCTGTGTTCAGAGGAACAGGCTGAGGTAGGCCTGGGTTTTTTCTGGAATAGTTCAGATGATCGTTATTTTATTCACTGGAATGGAGATGAAGTGCTAAACGTCGCAGTTGAATGTGATGTACATTTTATATCTTCGTAAAGTTTTTTATGTAAATTCACTAATTTAAAAAATCCTTCGGACAGCCCCTTGCCCTTAATTCTTGTGTTACGTGAGCTACGGGGAAATGGAGAGACAAGGTGTTCCAGCTGAGAACACAATTTTCTGTTTCTGAGCAACATCAGGCGTTGCCTTTAGGACAGACAGATGGCAGAGGCTACAGTGAGCCCTTGTGTGGGCAGTGTTTTGAAACATCCCCACGGTCCTCTCTGGCCAATGGTAGATCTCCACCTTTCTTATCTTCCGGTCTGCCGGCACTTTGATTTGGTTGCTGGTTCCTGATCCTCAATTCCCACTTTGAGCTGAGACTTTTGTATTAATCATGCCTTTTTATTTTCTGATGTTTGACATCTGGGGCCTTGCTCATGCTGGAGGGACTGCCCCTCCCAGGGCTGGCCAAATTCTAGAGATAGTGAAGACCGGCCTGCTGAAAGTATGCATTTCCTAAGCAATCTGACCAATCCAAAGTCCACATCCCAACCGTCTTTATCCGGCTCTCATACTCTGGGCCACTATCCGCTTATCCTAATCACCCCAGGGCCGGGTATTGGACAAGTAGGGACAGCTCCTATACCCCAGAGCCCACCCAAATGCCTCAGATCCTAAACCTGCTTCCTTGCTTTGCCTTTCCAGCAAAAGCCACAGTAAAGGCTGTTGTCCCTGTTTCCCCCTCGCTTCCTCTCCCTCTTGGTTGACCCTGGTGCTTTCCGGTATGGCCCTGCATGGCATGCTGTGTCCCCCAGTTTTAGGTGCGCGTGTGAAAAGCTTCCTTCATGACAGTCACTAAACCTGATTAAAACAGTCCCAGATACAATTTACAATGTCTTATAGTTTCTCTTTGGCTCAAATCTTGGCAATTCCTGGTGACACTCAAAATGGAACTTGGCTCCTTGCTCTTGGCCTTGACTCTTTCATCAAAGATTAAGCTTGTTACCTGGCTCTTCAGACTATCTGCTTTCCTTTCTCTCCAGCCAATGTCAATCCAGACACAGCAAGCAGAGCTGAACTTACGCTTGGAAGGGTTTACCTTCACGGGGTAATCGGATTGCCTTAGAGGCTCCAAGCCCCCAGATCAGCTCACTCTGATGCTTAAAATGTTCCCATCATCAAATCATTCCCTTTGTCTTAGCATCATCCTCTGCTTTCTCTCTCTCTCTCTTTTTGTTTTGAAATATGCTTTCTCAATTGCCTTACCCCTTATAATGAAAGAATAGAGATTCGATCAAAATGACATACGGATCTATTTCTTCTATTATCCCAAATCCAATGAAATGACAAAAAATATGTCTTTATCAAGGAGAGCCTCCAGGTTCAAACACACTAGTTCCCCTCCACCTGTACTGAGAGCATTTAGAAGAATGATGTATTCCTGGGGCACCTGAGTGGCTCAGTCAGTTAAGCGACTGCCTTCAGCTCAGGTCTTTGTGGGCTGAGCCTTGCATGGGTTCCCTGCTCAGCGGGGAGCCTGCTTCTCCCTCTCCCTCTGCCCCCTCCCCCACCCCCACTCCTGCTCTCTCTCCCCTTCTCTCACTCTTTCTCAAATAAATAAAATCTTAAAAAAAAAAGAGAGAGAATCATTTCTTTCTGATTAGCCCTAGATTTTGATGGAAAAAAATCAATTTTAAGTTAAGGGCTATCAGTTGAAAAAATAGAATCATCATGTAGAATTCCCAAATCCTTAGAAAAAAAATGCAGTCTAATAAAAGCCAGAAGAGAAATAAAATAAAGAACGAGAAAGCATAACAAGTAAAAAACACAAAAGATAATCAGAAATAACTCTAAGTACATCAGTAATCACATCAAATGAAAAGTGGGTTAAAAAATTCTATTTAAAGTCTCTCAGATTGAGCTAAAAAAAGAAAAACAACCTCAAATCCAGGAATATATACTTTAGAGGAGAACTTCTTAAAATGAAATGTCTTTAGGACAGTTGAAAACAAAACATGAATAAGATATTTTAAGCAAACATGAATAAGATATTTTAAGCAGTATCAGACAAAAATAGAATTCAAAGTGAAAATTATTATGAGAGAAGGGTTTTTTTAATTTTAAAAGTTATAATTCATCAAGGAGTTATAATAGTTATAAATCCTTTGCAACTAATAATGTAGCTTCGAAACATAGTAAGCATAAACTGACAGAAGTATAAAGAGAAATTAATGAATTCATAATCATAGTGGAAGACTGAAAAGATCTCTTTCAGATATTGACAAAGTAAACAAAAACTAAGTGAAGATGCAAAGGGTCTGAATAAATGAACTCTTTACAAATAACTATATGTAGAATTTTATACACAACAAAGAGAAGCTATATTATTTTGACACACTTAACTAACACGAATAAATTTTAGCTACCAGGTCACAAAGAAAATCTCAATACCAAAAATGCAGGATGTCCACAAAAAAGAAAATGATCGCAAAAGAAAACAAAATATGAAAACAGTCATATGTTAATTTAAGAAAGAATCAAAACCTGTTGGTAGTGATTATTTCTGGGGAAGAGTTGGAGGTGGGTCTGGAAGTCTTTAAATATCCTCTCATGCATGAAGTATTTGCTTGAATTTTATATTAAGCAAATCAGTAATCTAAGCCATCAGTGTGTAAAGTATGTCATGCATCCTGAAGCATCTGAAGTAACAGATATATAAAGTAACAAATGAATAAGATATATAATAAGCAAAATACCATTATTTTTCAAAACCTGCAGATGAATACAAAGCAGTAGCCAGAAGGAATGTATAGCACATATTAGAAATGCACATATTAAAATGCACATATTAGAAAATAGTAAACGCAGAACATAAGAGAACTAAGCATTCAGCTGAAAAAGGCTTTTTTTTTAAAATTTTAAGATTATTTATTTATTTGACAGAGAGAGACAGCCAGCGAGAGAGGGAACACAAGCAGGGGGAGTGGGAGAGGAAGAAGCAGGCTCCTAGCAGAGGAGCCTGATGTGGGGCTCGATCCCAGAACGCCGGGATCACGCCCTGAGCCGAAGGCAGACGCTTAACGACTGCGCCACCCAGGCGCCCCTGAAAAAAGCTTTTTTAAAGGCCCCCTCAAAACGAAAAGAAAGGCTAATCCAAATAAAAGTTTCAAACATTAAAGAGAGAAGACTGTTATTTGAGTTACTATCATTATCTACAACGAACATCCTAGAGAATCAGTTGAGACACCCAGTAATCCAACAAATAAGAATAAAACAATGTGCTATTTTTGCTCCTTATTTGGATAAAATTTAGAACGTCCCCTGTTTGTAGGGCTATGGGAAATAGGCACTCACACACCCAGGATTGGTAGGGAGGTAAATCGGTCCATTTTCGAGGGAGATTCAGCAGAATCTATTCACGTTTTATTTTATTTTATTTCATCTTATTTTATTTTATTTTTTGATTTTTGGTTTAAATTCAGTTAATTAACATATAATGTACCATTTGTTCCAAGGGTATAGGTCTGTGATTCATCACACACCCTCCCCAGTGTCCATCACCCAGTTATCCCATCTCTCTACCCCCTCCTGTCTGCAACCCTCAGTTTATTTCCTATGATTAAGAGTCTCTTATGATTTGTCTCCCTCTCTGGTTTGGTTTTGTTTCATTTTTTCCTCTCTTCTATGATCCTCTGCCTTGTTTCTTAAATTCCCCATATCAGTGAGATCATATGATAATTGTCTTTCTCTCATTGACTTATTTCGCTTAGCATAATACCTTCTAGTTCCATCCATATCATTGCAAATGGCAAGATTTCAATTTTTTGATGGCTGAGTAATATTCCACTGTGTGTGTGTGTGTGTGTGTGTGTGTGTGTGTGTGTGTATATATATATAGCACCTCTTCTTTATCCAATTATCTGTTGATGGGCATCTGGGCTCTTTCCATAGTTTGGCTATTGTGGACGTTGCTGCTATGTACATTGGGGTGCAGGTGCCCCTTCAGGTCACTACATTTGTATCTCTGGGGTAAATTCCCAGGAGTGCAATGCTAGGTTGTAGGGTAGCTCTATTTTCATCTACCCACATTTTAAAAATGCTTATCCGGGGGCGCCTGGGTGGCTCAGTTGTTAAACGTCTGCCTTCGCCTCACGTCATGATCCCAGGATCCTGGGATTGAGCCCCGCATTGGGCTCCCTGCTCAGCGGGAAGCTTGCTTCACCCTCTCGCACTCCCCCTGTTTGTGTTCCCCCTCTCGCTGACTGTCTCTCTCTCTGTCAAATAAATAAATAAAATCTTTTTAAAAATATAAATAAATAAATAAATAAATAAATAAATAAATAAAATAAAAACGCTTATCCTTTGACAAACAATTGCATTTATAGCTATCCTAGAATGACACTATCACCTGTTCCCGAAGAAACTTGCACAAAGAGTTCGCTGCAGCATTGTTTGAAGTTGGGATATTTAAGAGTCATCTCGATGTTTATCAACACAAAACAAAAATCATCATGTATTTATACTATGGAATATCATGCAGAATTAAAAAGAATGATATAAATGTACTACATATTGTTAATTGAAAACATACACAAATTTTTAAAAAATAGCTGCTTTGTCCGATACAGCTGTTGGCAGACCCCAAAGTAATTGCCATACCGCCTCCTTGATGCCAAGTCCTCTAGTGGTTGGAAGACTGAAGTGCTTGCTTTTCAGTTTTCTATGGCTAGAGGTGGCCACGTGACACATTTGACAAATGAAATGGTACGGAATTTTGTTGGTAGGTTTCCAGGAAATTCTTGATTTTCTGATTGAAAGGTCAGATACAGCAGTCCTTTCCCCTTCTTCCAGTCTGAACACAAACATGTAGCAGGTGGACTGCTGGAAGGCGAGAGTCATCTTGCAGCAATGAGGTCACAAACCAGGGAAAGTTCCAGGGAATCACCAGGACAGTGGTGACACCTAAGGTCATGGACCCCTGAGCTAACTCTAGGACTACTCATGTCTGGAATTCTTAGACTGCGAGTCAAATAAAATCCCCATTCGTTTAAGTTACTTTTTGTAAAAGTTTCTAGATGAACACATTTCTAATGGATACAATCACCTATTGGTTTATGTACATTCAGAGAAGATACACAGAGAATATCCAGAAGGATTCTCACCAAATTGTTTATGGTTACCACCCTGGAATGGAGTGGGATTGACTTTTTCCTCTAAATAGTTTGGTAGTGTTTCAAATATTTTCAATAAGGAAGTATTTGTGTATGAATCAGGTAATTACCAATTTTTAAGACACATAACATAAAACTTTCTTGGGGGGTGGGGGCAGAGGGAGAGGGAGAGAGGGAATCCTAAGCAGGCTTCCCATGCAGCCTGGAGTCCCAGGCGGAGCTTGATCCCACAACCTTGAAATCACGACCCCAGTGAAAATCAAGAGTCAGAGGCTAAACAGACTGAGCCACCTAGGTGCCCCAGCAACAAAGCCTTCTTATGTTAAAATTTCGAGATACAGCCAAATAGAAAAGAAAAAGATGTTGCAGCCTCAGCACACAGAGATAAACATTGTCTATTTGCTCTCTTTTTCAACTAATTGATTTTATGTTTTAGAAGTTTTTGGTTTACAGAAAAATTGAGCAGAGAGCACAGAAAATTCCTATATACTATCCCTGCCCCCCCCCCAGTTTCCCCTATTTTTAACGTCTCGCCTTAGTGTGGTACATCCCTGACAATTAATGAACCAGTATTGATACACTATTATTAACTAAAGTCTGTAGTTTACCTCAAGTTTCAGTCTCTGTGTCGGACAAAGAATTCTATGGGTTTGGACAAATGTATGATGACGTATGTCCATAGCTATGGTATCTTACAGGTGAGTTTCACTGCCCTAAAAATCACCCGTGCTTCACCTACTCATCCCTTTCCTCCTCCCCACCGCCGCTCAACCCCAGGCAGCCATTGATCTTGTTACTGTCTCCATAGTTTTGCCTCTTCTGGAATGTCATATAGTTGGAAACATACAGTATGTAGCCCTTTCAGATTGGCTTCTTTCACTTAGCAATATGCACTTGAAGTTCCTCCAGGGTTTTCATGGTTTGCTAGCTCATTCTTTTGAGCATGGAATAATATTGCATTGTCTGAATGCACGCTTTATTTATCCCTCCCCCTCCCAGAAGACAGCTCGGTGGTTTCCAAGTTTCGGCAGTTATGAGTACAGCTGCAATCAATATCTGTGTGCAGGTTTTCTTGTGGACATAAGTTTTCAACTCATTTGGGTATACGCACCAAGTAGCACGATTGCTGGGTGGTGTGGTAGGGGTAGGTTCAACTTTGTAAGAAACTGCCCAACTGTCTTCTAAAGTGGACGTACCATTTTGCATGCCCACCAGCAATGGATGACAGTTCCTGTGGCTCTGTCAACATTTGGTATTGTCAGATCTTTGGACATTAGCCATTCTAATAGGTGTGCAGTGGTGTTTCATTGTGGCTTTAATTTGCAGTCGCCTCATGACATATGATGTAGTGCATCTGCTCTTATGCTTATTTGCCATCTGTCGAGCTCTCTTCATAAAATGTGTAACCAGGTGACAGCTGGGGCTTCTGGTCCCTTGAAGTCAGATACGACTTATTAACCCCCCTATTCTAAGTTCTGTGAAAGTGCTAATCCTTCTTTGAGAGAAATCTAGACTAGGTTAGACAAGGAAAGTCTGATCAGAGGGGAGAAATTTCTAATGCTCAGCACCCGGTCCTGGCCCTCCTCTGGCAGTCCCTGTCTCTGTGTATGTCACCATCAACTTGGGTAAGCCAGAGCCCTCGGGGCCACCCTCCCCTCCCTCTCCCTCTTCCTCATATTCAGGTTATGGTCAGCTGTAACTCCAGAATATTTCTCAAATCCACTCGTCTCCACCCCTGCCATCACAACCAAAAACAATAACAACCTGTTTTTTCTTTCTTTCTTTTTAAAGATTTTATTTATTTATTTGGCAGAGAGAGGCAGAGAGAGCGCACAAGCAGGGGGAGCAGCAGGCAGAGGGAGAAGCAGGCTCCCTGCTGAGCAAGGAGCCCGATGCGGGACTTGATCCCAGGACCCTGGGATCATGACCTGAGCCCAAGGGAGACGTTTAACTGACTGAGCCACCCAGGCACCCAAGGCTATACTTTTTCTCACCAGAATTACTTCAAGTGGGACAATAGCTAGACTCAACATGCAAATCTCTTCAAGTCACACTCTTGCTTCCAGAATAGGCAAAACCCCTAACACGGTCCCTGCTCCACAAACACCACTCCCCACTCTACTCACATTGGCCTGATTTAGTCCCTCCTCTCCATGTCCCTCAGACCTCAGGCCCTTTGCGTGTGCAGTTTCCTCTAGTTAGAATCCTTCCTTGCTTTAATACCTGGGAACACCTGCTCCGTATTCATAACTCAGCTCAAGTAGGCATCACTTGGCAAGGCAGCTGACTCCCTGAGTGGGACAAGCCTCACTTTCACAGCTCAGGCTCCCTCTCCTATGGAACTCCTGTTACAGCTGCAATTTTGTAAAGCTTGTGTGATCGGAGCTTTCACTATTAGCCAGCGAACTCCATGAAATTGGAGATTTTGTCTGCTTTTGTTCATTTTATCCCCAGTGCTTAATACACTGTCACACTCATAGCAGGCACTCAATAAATATTTGCTGAATGAATAAATGACTAAATGAACCACTTCTGTCTAGAATTCTACATATAGGACTGAGCCTCCTGGCTGCCTCCTTCTAAGGCTGGTGTAATAATTCAGATAAAACACCACCCCAAAACATGAGTGACTCTGAGACAGATGCAGCCTATTAAACTCTGCTATGGAGGATGTTTTTTGACTTTCTGTGAAAGGATCCAGTACAACAAGATACTGTTTCTTTGTCCCAGGGCACAGCTACACCTGGAATCTAGCATGTATTTTACATCTTTTGCGTTTCCTTGGAGCTTGAGGGAAGCGCTCAGGATTCCACATGCCAACATTTGGACACATTTGTAAGATCCGAATTTCAGCACCCTATCGTAGGACGGGTTTAGCTCTGTCTCCTCCTCTTGCATTTGGTTGATGTGGACATATGACGGGTGCAGATGGGCCCCTCTATTTCTTCCAGGAACTTGCAGCCTGCTTTACCCAGGACAGGGCATGTGTTAGGAGAAAGTCCGGACAAGCACTTCTCTCTGAGTCATCTGTCCTAAGATTTAGGAACAAATCCAATAAGGCAGGGCCCCCCCCCCGGGGGGGGGGCCTTGAAGAACCAAAGAAGACTTTGGGTGCCTGGTCATTTTTAAGCCCCTTCTCAGTGAATTCCTCCTGCGGAAGGGGTAGGTCTGACCCTAGGCACTGTCTGTGGCCATAACTGAATGGACTGCAGAAGGACACCTGACTGAATGTGGATAAACGAGGTGATCGTCCTGGAATTGCGGGCTGGCTGGCATAGAGACTCTTTAGTTCTCATCGAACAGACAAGTTGGAAGGCCATGTGCAGTCAGAGCTGGCATGACTGTTTCTTCCACGTGTGCACAGAGGCAGGGCAAGCGAACAAGCAGGGAGAGACAGGTACCCTGCAGCACAATAAGACAAGGGACCGTTTGGTCCACGTTCCTGGCTCTGGGCTGTGTTTCCCATCTCAGTATTTGACAAGACATCCCTGAGTCTAATTTGCACTTGAGCACTTCCTTGGCAGACGCCTGTTCCATATAAACACAGAGAGAGAAGGGTGGGGAGGAGGGGCATCTTGAGAGACATTTCAAAGGCAGAAGCTCTAGTCTTTCACAGAGTGGACATCAGTGTGCAGGTGCAGCAGGAAGAGGGAGAGGACATTGGCTGGATGCTCATTCTTGCCCAGTCCCATACTGGCAACCTCCTGTGCATCAACTCTGTTTTGAATTTCATGAACCTTTTGCAGCAGATCTTATTATCCTCCAGTTACAGACAAGGAAACAGAGGCTCAAAGAGGTCACGCAATGTCCCAAGGTCACACAACTAGTAGGTGGCACAGAAACAGATATGGGGCTGGCATCAGAAACCAAGATGACAACTCCAGTGGCTCTTGCCTAAAAGACCGATGGGCTGAGCAGAAGTGGATGGGGATGGCTGGGAGGCCATTATCTCCCTGTCCAGGAAAGTGGTGGCACATCTCTCTTCTGTCCATGCTACACAATGCCTCGGACACTGCCCTGTGCAGAATTCCTTCTCTGCCCCTCAGCCCCGTCTCTTTCCTCCTCTGACATGACAGGGTGCAATTAACACTCTAGCTTTCATAAGCAGGTGCCTTTTTGACCCGTTGCTCAGTCCAGGGGAGGTCTGCGCTCAGTGTCCTTCAAGGGCTGGCACGGTTCCCATTGGGGTGTTGGGGGAAAGGGGGTGTGAGAGGAAGGAGGAGGAAAGTGTATGTTCTGGTTGGAGAGCAGCAATCTTTTTGCTTTTCCCTCCTCGTGGCTTGTCTGCAGTTTCCTACCTCAGGCACTACATTCTCTCAGGAGCTAGAGCGGATCATGCTAGAAGTTGCCCTTCTGTATGCACAGCACAAGCATGGTTTCCATGGGAACAACTCAGAAGGAGGATGCTAGCATTCTGGGCTCTTTGTGGCCTTGGGTAAACAATGGATTGGATGCTTCTGAGAAGCCCAGAACCTTCTCTCTTCCTTCTCTATCTAACACGGTTTACAGCCCCTCCCACCACACATGCAAAAAGCAAGCAAAAAGAAAATTTAAGTCAATTCAGTCTTCAGTATGTAGGAACCCTCCCCCCAAAAATCCTGTTTATTTTTATAAACCAAGTATGTGAGGGGTGCCTGGGTGGCTCAGTTGTTAAGTGTCTGCCTTTGGCTCAGGGCGTGATCCCGGGGTCCTGGGATCGAGCCCCATGTCAGGCTCCCTGCTCCGCTGGGAACCTGCTTCTTCCTCTCCCACTCCCCCTGCTTGTGTTCCCTCTCTCGCTGGCAGTCTCTCTCTGTCAAATAAATAAATAAAATCTTTAAAAAAAATAAACCAAGTATGTGTGGGTTTTTAAAACTTATACCTATCAAACCCAGGTAAAAGTACAAAGAATCTAGGAAAGAATTTGAACAAGGACCACAGACATTTCTGCAGGGGGTTGACACCTCATCTGACCAGTCACTGCCAGATCTAGAAGTCTCTGTGGTGCTGTCCCTCAGTGAAGGACTCATTCATTCATTCATTCATTCCATCGTCACTTATGGAGCACCCAGCCAGCACAAGTTACTGTACCACAAAGAATACTTCAGGAACTCATGGCTTATTGAGGAAGACAAATCGTGGGAAAATATAAATTGCAGGTGAATCCAGACCCGGGGCAGGAGGGATTCAAGCGGCTCCAGTCCCACATGTGATAACTTGACCATCAGGTAGTCTGCCCTTTGCTTCCTGCTCTGGTGACTCTTGGTCTTTCTCTTTCTAGACCTCCTTGTAAGGATTGGAAGCTGCCATTAAGCCCCTGTGTTCCCAGTACCTTTCAGCTCACTTTTCAGATGCTTTAGTATTGTGGGGAAAGACTCTGGGCTCTGAGTCAGGGATCCGGATCAGATTTCATCCCTGTTGTTTACCAGTTGGGTGACCTGGGGATCTGGTGTCCTCATCTGTAAAATGGGACTCTCCCATAAAAATTTCCCTGAGGTTAAATGAAATAGTATCTGCAAAGTTGCTGGCACAGTGTTTGGCATATGGGAAGAGGTAAATAAGGATCGGTCCCTTCCTTTCTACTTCTTAGACCAACCCACCCCCACTCCCATTCCCAGCTTACTGCCAACTGTGTGCCTGGCCCACCACCTGGAACACTGGTTTTCTGGGATCCAACATTACCACCAGACTGCACTTTCCTTCCACTGGCCCCCAGAGCAGAGTGGTACCCCGGAGGCCCTGCCCACAGGGTGAACTGCTTTCTGCGTCTTAGCACTCACCCTTCATTCTGCCTCGGGTCCTTTCTGTTCTGTTTTGTCGTAAGAAGATACACAAGCACGAGGTTCGGGGCGGGGGGCGGAGACCTGACAAAATAAAACCTCTGCGATAAAGTCTGTTGAAAAGACAGAGCCTCCCAGCAAAAGTAAACTGATGTTCTCCTCCCTCGTGAATATAATTGTGTTGATAACGTATGTTTCTCCAATTCCCTAAATAATCCCACTGTTCCACTTCCCTTGGTGTCGGTTCTCCCTCTGTTATAAGGCCTTCAACTCAACAGGGACAAAGCCATTAATTTTAAGGGAAAGCAAAAGCCACATTGAAGTCCCTTCCGGTCCCGGAAAGGGTGTTGGGATCAGGGCTGCCATCTGAGGCGGCACAGGGCTCCTCCTGTGAGGTGTGATTTGGACCAGATCTCTTGCCCCCACACGCTCCCCTCACCTGCTGTCCTCGTGCCTGACAGCTCATAACGAGCCCACTGTTCTTCTGCTCCGCTTATTAAAATGTTCGGGCTCCCGGCAAATGCAAGTAGATGACGTCGGCCTCAGGGGGGCCAGCTGGGCCAGCCTGGGGCCCTCGGGGCACCCATGGCAGCTGAGACAGCTTTTGAGACCAGTCCCTTTCTACGGTACTGTTCCCTGCGGCCGGCGAGGAGCCTGGGCCTGGGGGAGGAAGGGGCAGACACCCCACAGCCTCACTCTCTGCGGCAGGACACTGCTTAGGGGACTGTGCTACTGTCGACCTTTCAGGTCAGAGGCTAGGGGAGGGGACCTGAACTCCCTGAGGGGGTTTATGAGTGTCTCAAGGCCAGGAATGCTAGTGTGAGGAAAAAGAAAGTTCATGTGGGAGCACCGAGCCAGGGCGGAGGTGACACACTCACGGGCTAGCCAGGGGCCCAAAGTCTAGGTGAGCCTGAGGGGGGAGGGCTGAGCAGAGCAGAAACAAAGGAGGATCTCCTGCTGTGTCGCTGGTCTTAAGGAACTTAAGCACCGGATGGCCAACAGGGCCATAATAAGGCACCTCAAACCGAGTGACTTAAACAACAGACGTTTATTTTATTTTATTTTTATTTTATTTAATTTTATTATTTAATTTAAATTTAATTTAATTATTTCATTTCATTTCATTTATTTTATTTTATTTTAATGTTTCAGGGGTAAGGTTTAGTGATTCATCAGTTCACCCAGTACTCATTCCGTCAAGTGTGCTACTTAATGCCCATCACCCAGTTACCCCATCCCCCACCCACCTCCTCTCCGATGACTCTCAAACTTTGTTTCCTAGAGTTAAGAGTCTCCTATGGTTTGCCTCCCTCTCAATTTTCATCCTATTAATTTTTCCTTCCCTTCCCCTATGTTCATCTGTTTTGTTTCTTAAATTTCACATATGCGTGAAACCATGAAATAAAAGACATTTCTTTTTTTATTTTATTTATTTATTTTGTTTTTAAAGTTCCATGATTCATTACTTGTGTATAACACCCAGTGCACCATGCAATATGGAGGGCACGTATTGCATAAAAGACGTTTCTTGAATCCCAGTTCGAGAGGGTGGAAATCTGAGATCAAGGTGTCCGCAGGGCTGGTGCCTTCTGAGGGCCACAAGGAAGAGTCTGCTCCATGCCTCTGCCCTGATTCCGGTGGTTCCCGACAGTCCTTGATGTTTTTTGGCCTATAGATGCATCTTTCCGATCTCTGCCTCTGTGTCTCCCCGTATGTCTATCTGTGCTTTCTCTTCTTATTAGGACACCAGTCATACTGGATTAAGGGCCCACCCTGCTCCAGTAAGACCTCTTCTTAACTAATGATATCTGCAACGATGCTATTTCCAAATAAGGTCACTTCCTGAGGTACTGAGGGTTAGGACTTCAACAAATGAGTCTTAGGGGGACGTGATTCAACCATAAAACCCACCTTTACTCTTCCTTGTTCACTGGGGCTTCTAACCGAAGCAAGCATGAACCCAGCAGTCCAAAGGCAATGTAGGTGGGGATTCAGGCTCAGTGAGTTGGGGATGCCAGGAGCTGAGGGGAAGCAACCGTGTTGCATATCTCTGATTGTTCAAATGCATCCTTTTTCAAAGAAGCTTGGAGGGATTGGCTTTGAACATTTGAATTATTAGACTTCCTTATAATTAATATTGGCCTTGTATATGATTAATACTGTTGCACTTTAGGGGCACCTGGCTGGCTCAGTCAGTAGAACACGGGACTCTCGGTCTCCGGGTTGTGAGTTCGAGCCCCACGTTGGGCTTAGAGTTTACTTAATAAAAAATAAAAATAAAAATAAATAATGTTGCACTTTAGCACTTCTCTGTGGGGCTTGCCTCATCCCCAAGGTCTCTTCAGATGCAAAGTTCCTGCTGCCTCATGACAGAAAGTCACTTCCTGTAATCCAGTGACCCTTGTGCCCAAATTATAAAGGTTCTTAGTGACAGGAGACAGAAACCATCTCTGGATAATTTAAGAAGAGATTGAGTGGAGGCATTTCCTCCCCTGCCTCTGAAACTGCAACTACACACTTGTTTTCGGATTCTGAGCAGTCCCTGAGCCCAAAAAGGTAAGAACATCTAAGGCTGCGGAGATGTACAATCAGGTTGAGCTTCCAGGGGCAGTGGAGGAAATGCCTAGCGTCCGGAATGGAGAAGCCACGTGGGCTGCCTGGGCCCACGGGTAGGACGCGGCGGGGGGAGGGGGGGAAGCTTCATGCTCTCAGTGGCTTGGTTCCCCTTCTCCAGTGAGACTGCCAGTTCTCCAAAGCGACAGACTATGTCTGACTCTCTTAGCATCCCTGACAGAGCCTCGCCCCAGGCTGAGCACAGAGTAAAAGCCCTGGGAACACTTTCTGATCCGTCTAAGGTGGCTTCGCTGCGTTGTTTCCAGCCCCTCCCCAGCCCTGTCTCTAAGCACAGCAGTTCCAAGGTTCCATTAGAGCAGGCCATACCTTAAGCCCTTGGGCTCACTTTCGGGGTGAATTTCTGACAGATGAGTGCTTTCTCCCCCACCCCCCTCTCCAATCATTCATTGTTCTTGTTGCAAATGAAGGAGAAAGGCAGGCAAAGCTGCTGGGCCCCACTCTTGACACCTCCCTCGCAGAAAAGCATTTGACAACCGGTTCCCATGGCAACAGGCTTTCTTTGAAATAATTTCTTGTTCGGTGTGCCAGACCCCCGCCTTTCTCTTCTTGAGAGTAATGGCCAGCATGGAAAATGAGATCAGATGAGACAAGGAGAGAGCATCCAGCCACGCGGGGCCAGCAGGGCTGGCCAGGGAGGGTACATCTCAATGTGTCTCCCGAGGGCCATGCTGGTGGTCACCCAGGGGTTAAAAGATGAGGTCTGAAAAAAGCTGACAGTGGCATCAACAGGCGCTATTTAGAGCAACATAGTAGCGGCAGAGCTCTCTAATTTTGGAAAAGGGCCATGTTCGCACATTCTGAGCCGCCGTGCCTGCCCTGGAAGCTGCTAGCTTCCCTTTTTTTGTTTCTTTGTCAGTCTTGGCACGTGGGTGGTGCTTTCCCCTCAGAGGAGAGCTGCCCCCGGCCCCTGCTCCTCGTCCTTGTCCCCACTGTGCTAAGCAGTGAGAGACCCAGACTTGACTTCTGTTCCAGATGGACGTGCCCCTCACCCCCAATCTTATGTCGGAGCCCCAACTCCCAGCACCTCAGAATGTGCCTTGGGGAGATAGGGCCTTTAAGGAAGTTAAAACAAGGCTATCTGGGTGGGCCCCGATCCAATCTGAGTGGTGTCCTTATAAGAATAGGAAATTTGAACACACGGAAGAGATACATGCAAACACAGAGCAAAGGCCTTGTGAGGACCCGATGAGAAGATGGCCATCAGCAAGCCAGAGAGCGAGGCCTCAGGAAAAACCCAGCCTGCCCGTATCTTGATCTGGGACTTCCAGCCTCCAGAGCTGGAAGATATAAATGTTGGTTGTTTAGGACGCCCAGTCTGTGGTACTTTGTTATGACGGCCTGAGCAAACTAATGACCTCCCTCTGGGCTGCAGAGGCTCCATCTGTCAGACTCAGGAACATCAGCCTCAAATCATTCTGCTTTACAGTCCCATTCTGAGAGGATGGGGTCCACTAGGGGCACCAGCATGCTCGCTGCCCTCACATGATACACTTGGGTCTTGACATGTCTGAAGGTCTTTTCTCTCCTTGGATACAGCGTCCTGTGAAGTTGCTGATGGAGGCCCAGCCAAAGGAGGCAAAGGCTGGTCTGGGTGATTCAGCTTAGGGAGGCCTGGGCCACACACGTGGTTGTGTCCTTGCTTCTTCCACAATATCACCTTTAACATATGGTAATGCACGTGAGATCCCATAATGGGATTCCTTGAGGTTGGCACACTCTCTTCTTCCCCTTTTCATCCCAGCCCCTGGGACCGTACTTAGCATGAAGACATGGAGTAAGTGTTTTTGAATACATTAATGAATCTTACTGAGGAAGAAAACTGGTGGTCTTTTGTTCCTAATGTGCTTTTTTTTTTTTTTTTTTTAAGAGGACAAAGGCTTAGGGCGGTGAAATGGCTTGTCTGAGGCACCAAGAGGCAGAAGCAGCACTACAACCAAGGTCACCGGGATCTCAGCTCGGGAATGTTCCTGCTCTGCCATTCCATGAACTTAACACACAGCTCACTGCCTGAACACCCGCTTCAGGAGAACAAGGACCACACCTGCAATTTCAGTTAAGCACACTGTCTCAGGGACAGCAACTGAGTGTAAATATACGTGCTAGGTCTCGCAGGACCTGCTAGGACTCTGTGTACTTACTCGAGTTACCTGTTCCATCTTTCCATTCCTTCAGTCAAACTCATAATGGCTACCAACGCCCACAGTTCCAAGCAAAGAGATTGCACACAGTAAGCACTCAATACAATTGAAAGAATGAATTCATGGATAAATGAAAGAAGAAATAATTCTTAATTTCCCCCCCTGGCATTCACAGTTCTCCCTAATTTCCAGTCTTTACAGATAATAATATTTTGCTCTAGCTGGCTCAGTTTCCTCTCTGGTCCCAGAAAAATGCGTCGATTGTAACTCTGCTCTGCTTGTTCCCTCAGACTCAGATCACCTTTGTCTTCGTTACTTGTCCATCCTGAAGTTTCTCACCTCTTCAAGCTTAACTGAAGCTTCTCCCTGCCCCCTCTCCTTCTGGCCTGGTGCACGAATAAGAGCAGGAGGATGTGGGGTCTGGAAGGCATGGCTGGAGGAAGAGGAACTTACACAGCCTGCTGAAATAGGGCTGTGAGTTAGGAAGAGAGCCTGGAGAGACGGAAACAGGTGTTGCCTTTGCCTTCACTGCTCAGAGAAGCCAGGACCTTGGGCAAGTCACAAACCCTGCAGCTGAAATTTCTTCATTTCTACAGTGGGATTTTAGACTGGACAATCTCTAAGACACTCTGGCCTTAACACTTCGACTGAGCATCATCCCAAATAGCTGCTCTTCGTAGAGCTTTCAACTCTCTCTTTCCTCCTCCCCAAGGCCTTGTGTGCAAAGAACCTTACTCTTAAGAGACCTTGACCCTCAGTCACTCCTCTTCTCCATCTTCAACTTCATTCTCTCTAATGGTTCTTTCCTACCAGCATTTAATGTACTGAATGTTTTTTATATATTTCAAACCAGAAAGTGGACTTACACTCTTGTACATGATGTAACACCTAGCATGACACCAGACTTGCCTTCCTACTGTAAACATCAATAAACTGGCTAAAATATATGAAAAAAATTGTGTTTTCAGACATTAGTTGTAGACAGTGCAGAATTGTGATTCCTGATAGATAGGAGACAAATGAGATGAGCCCTAAGATTGCCCTGGCTTTCTTACCAGTGACATTTTCTTGATGTTGGTGCAAGAAAGAGGTACTCAAGCAGAGACAGTGGTCTCATTGAGTTGAAGGGAAGCCACGGTATTGGAATTTGTCAAGGAAGAGTATTGGAGAGAAGGGAGCTGTGTAGAGAAACAGCTCCAGATAGAAGCATAGTGTCCTCTTGAATCTTTGGCTAAATACTTAATTACGACTCTATAAAAAACACTCCACATCACCAGGCAAATAAAACTGTAATTCCTAAAACTGAGCATTGCCAGAGCTCACACAGGGCTTGGAGTTGAGTTATGACTAACCGCAAGCGTGAAGCCTCTTTGAGCACCTGGATCACTCAGTAGCCTCCAGCAGGATCACGGCTAAGTGAGCCCTGGTTGACTCCTTTTAATAAAGTTTAAATGCAAGCTTCAAAAGGTTGAAGCTCTTTCAGAAAGAATTTACCTGCCAGCACTAACTTCAACACTGTTTAAGAGAAGATAACAAAATCCAGACACTCAACAATCTAACATTCACAATGACTAGTGTATTGTCAGGGATAAGAAGTCAGAGTTCAACCAGAGAAGCAGAATGAGTAGGAGACTATCATCTATCTATCTATCTATCTATCTATCTATCTATCTATCTATCTAGTTGACCCTTGAACAATATGGATTTGAACTGCATTGGTCCACTTATACACAGATTTTTAAAAAAATAAATACAGTATACTATTATAAATGTATTTTCTCTCCCTTATGATGTTCTTAATAATGCTTTCTTTAGTTTATCATAAAAATAAATGTATAACACATATACAAAGTATGTGTTAATCAACTGTTTATGTTATTGGTAAGGCTTCCAGTCAACAATTGGCTATTAGTAGTTAAGTTCTGGGGGATTCAAAAGTTTTATATAGACTTTTGACTGCACAGGGAGTTGGCATCCCTAACCCCTGCATTGTTCAAGGGTCAGTGTCTAAGAAATACATATGTGTGCTTTTCAGCTGGAACTACCATCTTCCAGTAATTTTCCAAAATGACCAAAACAAAGGGAAAGAAGAGTGGCACCCACTATTAGTTCTCTAGGCCTTTTAGAAAACATGGAGTTGTTCCTTTGGCCACATACACATGAATCTACAAGAAAGGTGATATTGTAGATATTAAGGGAATGGGCACTGTTCAAAAAGGAATACCCCCACAAGGGTTACCAGGGCAAAACTGGATGAATCTACAATGTTACCCAGCATGTTGTTGGCATTGTTGTAAACAAATGAGGGCAAGATTCTTGCCAAGAGAATTAATGTGCATATTGAGTATATTAAGTACTCAAAGAGCCAAGATAGCTTCCTGAAGTGTGTGAAGGAAAATGATCAGAAAAAGAAGGAAGCCAAAGAGAAAGATATTTAGGTTCAACTGAAGCACCAGCCAGCTCCACCCAAAGCACACTTGTGAGAACCTGAGAAAGGAGCCTGAGATGCTGGAACCCATTCCCTAGGATTTCGTAGCATGGTAAGTATAAAAACAAACAAACAAACAAACAAAAACACCTCAAAATTGTAAAAAAAAAAAAAAAAGTGTGTATGTGTATGGATTTATTAGAGGAGGGCTTATATAATTATGGAAACTGGCAAAGCAAGCCTGAAGTCCATAGCACAGACAGTCAGGAAGGAGAGATCACAGCAGACTGGAAGGGAAGGGAGAAAGAACAAAGAAGAGTAATTTCAGACCTAGCTGTTGGAGTCTCTGAGTTCTGGGAGGTGTGAGCCCTCTTTTAAAGTCTTCCAAATGATAAAGTTAGGCCCACTTGTAATAATATCCTTTTTATTAGATGAAAGACAATTGAATATGGACTTGAATTACATCTGTAAAATTGCTTCAAAACAGCACCTAGATTTGTGTTTGACTGAATAATTTGGAAAAGGTGTGCATGTCCTACAAAACCACTGCTGCTTTCCTTGTACACTCTAACTTCCATGAGACAGTATGCCTTGTACCCTATCCTAATTGGGTACAATTTTCACCAGAAAAACAATTTTGGGGAGCATAGTTCAGCCTAGCCAACTTGACACATCACAAAGCCATCTCATTCAGCATCCATTAAAAAATATTAGACATTCAAGGAAGCAGGAAAATGGGACCCATAACCAGGAAAAAAATATAAACAGAACTGTATATGACAGAAATCATGGAATTAATAGAAAAGGACTTCGAAAAATCCATAATAAACATACTGCAGAATTTAAAGGAGGCTGGCTCAGTTGGTAGACCATGTGACTCTTGATTTCAGGGTCATGAGTTCAAGCCCTACATTGTATGTAGAGATTACCTTAAAAAATAAATAAGTAAAACCACATTATTTAAAAAAAAGAATTTAAAGGAAAAACTGAAGATAATGGATAAATAGAGGTCATAAAAGGAACCAAATGGAACATCCAGAGCTGAAAAAAAATTACCTAACATGAAAAATTCACCAAATGGGCTTAACTATAGATTGGGGACCACAGAAGAAAAAAAATTAATAAACTTGTAGACATAGTAATAGCAGCTCTCAAAGTTGAAGCACAGAGAGGGATAAAAGGCTGACAAAAGGAACAGAGTCTCAATGACTGTAAGGACAATACCAAGCAGTCTAAGAAATTTGCAACTGGAGTTCCAAAAAGAGAGTGGAATCAGAAAATAGTTTGAAAAAATAGTTAAAATTTTTCCAAATGTGATGAAAAATATAAACCTCAATATTCAAGAAGCTCAACAAATGCCAAGCAGAATAAATACCACATCAAAGCACATTATAATCTAATTGATGAAAACCAGTGGGAAAGAGAAAATCTTAAAGAAACTAGAGAAAAAAGATGCATCATATACAGGAGAACAAAATGAGATCTACCACAGTATTTTTGTCAAGAGCAGTGCAAGCCAGAAGATAAAGGAATGGCTTTTAGTGTGCTACAATAAAAAAAATTACCAACCTTGAATTCTATATCTAGTAAAAATATTCTTAAAAAGTATAGATAAAATAAAGACATTTTCATATAAACAAGCTAAGATAATTCACTGCCAATAAGCTAGCACTAAAGAAACTGTTGTGTCCTCAGGCTGAAAGAAAATGATACTAGATGGAAACTCAACTGTACACAAAAAATAAAGAGTGCTAAAAATATTAAAACTAGAAGACATTTGTTCTAGTTTTGTTTAAAAGAAAATTGAACCCAGAAGACTTGTTTTCAACCAAGATGGATTAAGAGGAATTGGATTTATACTTTTTTTTTTTTTGGTCTGAAACAACCAGAAAAAAAATATGAAATACCAGTTTATAGGATATTGACTACCAGGCATCAAAGGCCAGTGATCCCTGAGAATCAGGAAACAAATGAGGTGACCTCCATAATTGCCCCAGCTTGCTGCCTGAAGAGAATTTCAACTGTAGTGCAGGGAGAAGGAACCCAGATAGAGCTTGGTGGATTCCCTGAGTTAAATTCATGGAGGTGGGAGCACAAAGAGAATTCATAGAATTCATAAGCCAGAGTATTGGAGATAAGAGAGCTTTCACATAGTGAGAATTCCAGAGATCTGCAGAAGGTGCCCCTAAGGATCCAGCTAAGTACTGATTAGATCATGTGTGTGAGGAAACTATCTAATGCTGAGAAAAGAATCACTTCAAAGGATTAGTGAGATAGTCCTGCTGGTACTCATACCAGGTCCAGGAATAGTGCCTGTTCCCACAAGCCAGAGCAGAAAGTCTCTTAATTCATGGGGTATTAGGTAGAGTACTTCTAAAAGTATTGGGTAAAATTAGACTTAGATTAAATTATATTCTTCTGGTGTTGCTTAACTGCTTAAAAGCAAAAATCAAAACGATAAAGTAGTTACCAAGTAACTTGCCCATATTCCAGAACAAAGCTCAAGAATATTTATAAGATTAGAAAATTATTCAGCAGGCAAAACTCACAATGTCTGGCAAAAATCACCAGGCATGCACACAACCAGAAGTAAATGACTCACAATGAGAAGAAAATTAATTGAAACTGACCCAGAAATGACTCAGAAGATAGAGTTAGTAGAAGAGATCATTAAAACAATTATTAGACTGTATTCCATAGGTTTAAGCAGACTGGTCAGGAAGAGAGAAGACACAATTAACCAATGACAGAGAAGAAGAGGTGATTTCACAGATACTAAAAGGACAAAAATGAGTATTGTGAAAAATTTATGACAATAAATTAGACAACTTATATGGAAAAAATTCTCAAAAGAGACAAAATGCAAAACTTCCACAAGAAAGTATAGATAATCTATGTAGGCCTACAAATATTAAAGGAATTGAATTTGTAGTTAAAACATTTCTTTCATGTTTCCATAAAGAAAGCTCCAGTCCCAGGTTTAATTGGTGCATTCTACCAAACATTCAAGGAAGAAATAATGTCAATTCTAACCAACTTCTTCTAGGAAACTCAAAAGGAGGGCATATTTGCCAATTCCTGCTATAAGGTCAGCATTGTGGTCACTTTTGAATCAGACAAGGAAATTACAAAAGGTCAAACTAAGGACCAATATCCCTCATACATATAGGTGAGGAAATTCTTAAAATGTTAGCTGATCCAATTCAACAATTTATAAGATTTTTATGAAGTCTAGTGTCTCATGACCAAGTGAGATTTATCCCAGGAACGCAAGGTTGGTTTTAAATTTGCAAATCACTGAAGGCAACTCCCCACATAAACAGACTAAAAAAGAAAACCATATGATTATCTCAATACATACAAATGACAAAATCCAACATTCATTAGTGTTAAAAACATCCTCAAAGTGAGAGTGTCTGGAATTAGTTTTCTGTTGATGTGTAGTAAATTACCACAAACTCAGAGACTTAAAATGCCACCCACTTATTACCCAACACTCTGTAGACCAGAAATCAGAGTGGGCTGGCATAGATTCTCTGCTCAGAATCTCACATTCACGGTATTGGTTGGGCTGGGTTCTCTTCTGGAAGCTCTGAGGAAGAATCTACTTTCAAGCTTATTCAGGTTGTTGGCAGACCTCAGGTTTAGGTTTTAGGTTGTAGGTATAAGATCTATGTTTTCTAGCTGACTGGTAGCCAGGTCCTGACATCACCTCCTTGAGGTCCACATTTCTTCTCAAGGGTACACCTTCCATCATCAAAGCAGCAATCATATATCAAGTTTTCACTCATACTTTGAATCTGTGTGACTTCCCTTTCTATCAACCATAGAAAAGTCCCTAACCTTTTAAAAAGATTTTTTTAGAGTAGTTTTAGATTCACAGCAAAATTAAGGGGAGGGTACAGGGATTTCCCATATACCCTCTGCTACACACATGCAAAACCTCTCCCATTATCAACACCTCTTATCAGAGCATCCCCTATCAAGAGCCTCTACCATTACCAGTATTCCTTACATTTGTTACAATTGATGGATCAATATTGACACATCATTAGTCCACTGTATACCTTACATTCACTCATGGTGCTATACATCTCATGGCTTTGAACAAATGTATAATGATCTGTATCCATCGTTATAATATCATACGGAATATTTTCCCCAAAAAGTCCTCTGTGTTCTGCCTATTTATCCCTCCCCTTCACCCTAACCCCGGGCAAACACCGTTTTTTTAAAAAAAAGTTGTTTCCATAGTTTTGTATCTAAGAATGTCATGTTGTTGGAATCATACAGTAAGTTGCTTTTTTAAATTGGCTTCTTTCACTTAGTAATATGCATTCAATCTTCCTCCATGTCCTTTTCAAGGTTTGGAGAGCTTATTTCTTTTTTTATTTTTAAAGGTTTTATTTATTTATTTGTCAGAGAGAAAGAGAGATAGCACAAGGAGGGGAATAGCAGGCAGAGGGAGAAGCCAGCTTCCCGCTGAACAGGGAACTCAATGCAGGACTCGATCCCAGGACCCTGGAATCATGACCTGAGGTGAAGGCAGACACCTAACCAAATGAGCCACCCAGGCATCTCATGGAGAGCTTATATCTTTTTGGCACTGAATAACATTCCATTGTCTGGATGTACCACAGTTTATTTACCCATTCACCTATGGAAAGATATCTTGGTAGTTTCCAAGTTTGGACAATTATAAATAAAGCTGCTATAAACAACTATGGACAGGTTTTTGTGTGGACATAAGTTGTCAGCTCCTCCAAAGAGTACGATTGCTGGATCATATATTAAAAGAATGTTTAGGGGCACCTGGGTGGCTCAGTCGTTAAGTGTCTGCCTTCGGCTTGGGTCATGATCCCAGGGTGCTGGGATTGAGCCCTGCATGGGGCTCCCTGCTTGGTTGGAAGCCTGCTTCTCTCTCTCCCACTCCCCCTGCTTGTGTTCCCTCTCTCGCTGGCTGTCTCTCTCTCTGTCAAATAAATAAATAAAATCTTTAAAAAAAAAGTGTGTTTAGCTTCGTAAGAAACTGATAAACTGTCTTCCAAAGTGACTGTACCCATTTTGCATTCTTCTCATCAATAGATGAGAGTTTCTGTTGCTTCACATGCTCTTGAGCATTTGGTATTGTTAATGCTCTGGATTTGGGCCATTCTAATGGGTGTGTAATGGTATCTTGTCACTTTAATTTTCATTTCCCTGATGATATTATGTGGAACATCTTTTTATATGCTTGTCATCTGTATATTTTCTTTGGTGAAGTGTCTGTTAAGGTCTTTGGTCCATAAAGGTCTCTAATTTCAAGGGTTCACATGATTAGATAAGGCCCAGAGATAATCTCTATCTTAAGGTCAATCGTGCCGTATAGCATAACATAATTGCAGGACTGAGATCTCATTATATCCACAGGTTCCAGGGCATGGGAGTAAACGAAGACTACCCAACTAAGAACAAACACAAGCTACTTATTTAGCACTTGCAGGAGAGTGAGACACCATCATTTGCATTTAGTAGACACTCAAAGTCAGGCTGGGGAAGTGGAAGGCTTTATAGTGGAAAAAGAGAAGGCTTAAAGTACACCCTGATTGGAGACTTTTGGTATAGGAAACCTGGAAGTGGGCTAAATAGAGGCAGGACATCCTATGTGGTTTCTTAGGGGAGCATATTTGGCTTTCTCTTATAGTTTTTAAGTTGGAAGTGGGAAATGATTAGGGAAGCTGGCGGTTATTGACCATTTGCTGACTATTTTGGGCTGGTTGCTGCAGAAGTTTTGTGTCAGAGTTCTACTTTTATACATGGCCTGGCAGTTGTATAATCAGTTTTTCAAAGGATTAGGAGGAACATCTTTGGGGAGCCATTTTAGAAATTCTACCTACTACAAGTATCAATGAAAAACCTAGCTACCATCAAACTTAATGGTAAAAAATTGAATGCTTTCCCCTTAAGATAAGAACAAGACAAGAATGTTTGTTCTCACCACTTTTATTCAATATGGTACTGTAGGTTCCAGCCAGTGCCATAAGGCAAGAAAAAGAAATAAATGATATCCAGATTGGAATGAAAGAAGTCAGTCTTTAATCTAAGATGACATGATCTCTTCTGTAAAAAGTCCCATGAAATCTTTGAGAAAGTGACTACAGTGTGCCTGGGTGGCTCAGTTGGTTAAGCATCTGCCTTCAGCTTGGGTCATGGTCTCCCAGTCCTGGGATGAAGCCCCATGTTGGGCTCCCTACTCAGCAGGGAGTCTGCTAGTCCCTCTCCCTTCATCCCTCCCCCTCTGCTTGTGCTCTCTCTCTCTCTCTCTCAAATAAATAAATAAAATATTTTTTAAAAGAGCTACTACAACTGATAAGTCAGTTTAGCAAGGTTGCAGGACACAGACTGACATGTAAAAATTAATTTATACTAGCAACAAACAAATTAAAAGACAGTATGACTTACAATATCATTAAAAATGAA
The DNA here is from genome assembly GCF_023065955.2 of Ursus arctos. Taxonomy (NCBI): domain Eukaryota; kingdom Metazoa; phylum Chordata; class Mammalia; order Carnivora; family Ursidae; genus Ursus; species Ursus arctos. Next base: position 66,268,884 of record NW_026622775.1, on the reverse strand, counting down.
ATACTTAGGATTATATTTGACAAAATATGCATAAGACATCAATACTAAGAACTATAAAACATTGCTGTAAAAAAATAAATATGACCTAGTAAATGAAGAGATATATGAAATTCATAGATCAGAAGGTTAACTATTGTCATCATGTCAATTATCCCCAAATTGATTTGTAAATTAAAGGCAATCCAAACAAAATTCCAGAAGGCTTTTTGGCTAGAGATTGAAAAGCTGGTTCTAACATTCAGATGGAAATGCAAAGGATCTTGAATAGCTAAAACAACACTGAAAAAGGAGAACGAAATTGGAGAACTTATACTCCTTGATATCAAGACATTATATTGCTTACACTGTAAGCAAGGTATTGGTGTCAAGATAGACAAACAGATCAATAGGATACAATAAAGTACAGAAACAGGCACCTCCATATATGGCCAACTGACTTGACAATGATTTAAAGGCAACTTAGTAAAGAAATGATAGTCTTTTCAACAAATGGTGCTGGAACAATTGGATATCCATATGCAAAAGAGATAAAAAAAGACACAAAAACTGGAAGAACTAAATGACGGAAATAGAAAAATCTACAATTATAATTGGATATTGTAATACTCCTCTCTCAGTAATTCATAAAACATGTAGCCAGATGAGTAAGAAAATAGAAAAATTGTCAACCTTTTCAACCAACCTGACTTAATTAAAACTGTGAAAATTAATACAAAGGAAACTCACTTAGAATGGCATCAGGAAGCTAACACAGGGAGCTGCCACGTCCAGCACTTCTCAATTGAAAATCCAAGAGGAAGAGTCAGACCTTGCAAGTCAATAGTACAATTATTCCAGCAGGAGGAAGGAAAATTTCTTCCTATCCTGGTAACAGCCTAGCCAATGAGAGACAGTCATAGCTCAGCCAATGAAAAGCAACGATACTTTGAACTCCCAGTTTACTCCAATGGACTTTTAGTTTATAACAGTCCCTCCCAACTCCCTTTTTTCTCTATAAAAAAGCATTTCTCTCCTTTGTTCTCTGGGACTTGCCTATGGTTTAGCAGTAGCTTGTTTGTTCTGGATGGTAGTTCTCAGCTATTCCTGAATAAACCCATTTTTGTTGGTAAAATAACTGGTAGTTCTATTTTGAAGGTTAGCAAAACATATAACCTTCAATACTAGAGTCCACATTTTTTTCCATGGGCACATTGAACACTCACTACAATAGACCATATGTTAGATCATAAGATCTAATATAGTCTTAATACCTTTAAATCAGACAGAGTGTATTCCATTACCACTAGAGAATTAGATGAGAAATCAGTAATGGAAAGATGATTGAAAAACCCCAAATATTGGAAATTGGACAAACATTATTAAGTAATTCATGAATCAAAGAAGAAATCACAAGAGAAACGAGGAAATATTTTGAAATGACTACTAATAAAAACATATAAAAATTTGCAAAATGCAGGTAAAACAGTTTATAAAGGGAAACTTATAGCTTTCAAATGCTTATATTCCACTGTAAGAAGCTAGAAAAAGAAATTAAGCACAAAGTAAAGAGATAGAAAATAATTAGGGTAAAAGCAGAAATCTATGAAATAGAAAATGAGCAAATAGAGAAATCAATAAAACCAAAAGTTGTGTTGTTAAAATGGTCAGTAACACTGACAAACCTCTAGTTAGAGTGATCAAGGGAAAAAGAATGGATGCAAAATACTAATATCAGGAATGAAAACGGGGCGGGGGGGGATACTAGGGTTCCTACAGTCTTGGAAAAGATACAAAGGGTGTATTATGAGCAATACATTTATTATCACAATAAAATTTTTTGACAATAAATTTGATCACTTAAATGAAATACACAATTGTATTTCTTGAAATTGCCAGAATTGACTCGATAAAAAATAGAAAAATGGAATGACTTGAATTTGTAATAAAGCCTTTCCATAGGGGTGCCTGGCTGGCTCAGTCCGTAGAGCATGTGACTCTTAATCTCAGGGTTGAGTTTGAGTCCCAGGTTGGGCATGGAGTCTACTTAAAAATAATAATAATAATAATAATTAAAACCTTTCCCTAAATCAATCTCCAGGTTTTGTTGGCTTCACTGATAATTTTGATAAATTTTCACTGATAAATTTTGATAGCAAAATTTAGGTTTGAGATGCCTGTGAAAGGCTTAAGCAATTAATATTTTATAGGTTGTATAGATCTTGAGATCACCAAATACTTACTGGACATACTGTGGGATGTGAAATTAGAATATCTAGTTTCTCATCTGCTTCTGTTACTTCATAGTTCTATGACCTAGGAAATTATTTTAAATCTCTCAGAAAACATCTATGTCACAGGTTATTGGGGAGAACCAAAATATATGTAAGAGTAGTTTTATAAAGTACTTACATATATGATGATATTAATATTTAAAAATAACAAGATGTCTTTTCACAGGCTTTACCATAATTAATTTTTTTTACCATAATTAATTTTTTATGATGATGGTGGTTGTTTGGGGGAACTTATGATAATCTTGTCTGGGCTTGGCCAATACAGGGAAAGAAATAGGATTTCTGTACAGTCAACTTTAGGAATTCGGGTTGGCTTAATGTGTAACACAAAATACTCAGGAAGATACCTGGCCTAAACACCCTAGAAAATTATATCAAGCCAGAGGCAGGTTTTTCCTTTCAAGTCTCCTAACACAAGGGGCTATGTAATCATGTGGCCAGGGTCACATTTCACTCTCCTTAAAGAGTCCTTTTGTGATTCTGCTTCACACTGTGATTGGATATTTGTGTCTGAGGAATTCACTCTGTATCTGATGTTTTTGGCACGAAGAAGCATTCCGGTTCACCAACCTGGAAAGTCTATGAACCCCCTCCATTTGTTTTTTTGTGGAGGCTTTATCACTTAACCACAATTGATTAAGTCTTTGGCCATTGGTGATTGATTCAACCTCCTGCCCCTCTCCCCTGCCTGGAAATCAGGGTGCGGGACTGAAGGTTCCAACTCTCTTATTCATGGTTGGTTCCCCTGGCAGCCAGCTCCACCCATCTTCAGGGGATTTTCAAAAGTCACATCATTAACATAAACTCAATTGTGGTTGAAAAGCGCTTCTGAATAGTAAGACCCCCATTTCAGCTTTATGGCTCTGAAGTCACTTAAGGAACAGAAGTCAATGAGACCAAATAGAACAAAAGATGCTCCCATTGTTCTTATCACTTAGGAAATTCCAAGGGTTTGGGGAGCTTTAAGCAAGAAACTGTGGCTGGACGACCAAAATACATATTTTTTATCAATCACAATTTCAATAATATTGTTAATTACTTTGCTTTCCTCTAAAACTAATTCATGCCTTAATGAAAAAAGTCATAATGAAACTATTTAAAATATTACATAGCAAAGTAATCGGATGTAATTAAAGTTGTACTCAGACATAAGTTCCTACACTTAAGTACATTTCTTGAAAAATCATGAAACACAGAAAACAAGGAAGAATCCTCAAGGAGCTAAAAATGAAAGGGCATATTAATTCTAATCATGGTAAGAGGAAGGAAATAATAAAAACGAGGACAGAAATTAATAAAGTAATGATAGAGAAGTAATAAAAATAACAGAAATTAATAAAATGATAAAAAATATAAAACCAACCCAAAAGGTGATCCTTTGAAATTTCAACATTAATGAAATAGATAACTTTCTGAGAATATTAACACAGAAAGAAACGGAAAAAAACACCAACAAATAATATTAGGAATGAAAAGGGAGCCATAACCACAGAACTGTTAATTATTTAAAACATCTGAAGAGAACACTGACTACATACATTTGAAAAACTTAGATGAAATGGAAAAAAAGTAGAATATTTGAACTATGAAAGTTGAATTCAGAAGAAAATAGAAAAACTTAATATTCCAAAAACCATTAAAGAAATCTAATCAGTAGTTAGAAGTTTCTCCCCAGCTGTCCCAATTCCCCACACTTCCAACTGTCTCTATATATTTCAGGTGCAGATGATTTTAAAGGCAAATTTTTAGTAAACTTTGGCTGAAAAGCAACAAAAAACCCTCTATTTATCCAGTGGTTTAAAGATGTTATTGCCTTGTCTTCTGGTCGCCATGTTTTCTCGAGAAGTCAGTAGAATTCCTATAACTATTCTTTCGTATTTAATATCTCATTTTCCTCTGGCTGCTCTCAAGATTTTCTTGGTTTATAGCAGTTTATTTTTGGTTACAGCAGTGTAATTATCATGTGCTTATGTATGATTTTCTTCATACTTATTCTATTTGGGTTGTCTGTTTTCTCTTGCTTATGTTTTGTTCTACTCCTTAGGGTTTAATTTCTGTTGCTCTCTCCTTTGTTTCTGATGTAGGTTGGAAGTGTCAGGAGTGCGGGTGGGTGGGCAGGAGACATGCATGACCCCTTCTCCCTCTCTTCTTATTCCCCAATATATATCAGTTCCAATCCTTTTGCCTATGAGAGTTTTGTCTGCTTCATAAGCAGAAGCCCAGTTCAGGTTAACCTGCCCTCTCCTGGCATACACCACAGCCTTCCTAGTAACAGAGGAGATAGATGTGCTCAGCCCATGTGCTCGAAGTTGCACTACAACTTTGATGGATTCTTAAGCTGAGCCAAAAATATTCTAGATACCAGTGGAAAACATCTCAGATCCATGCCATTGTGTGTTCTGAAGCATCAAAGAACTTTTGGGTGGGCCCTAGTCAAAGAAGAATAGCTCCCAAGCAGTTCAGCTACTGATAAAACTTAGTGGTCCCTGTGTGGAAGTGGGGATTCCATGGCTCTGCCAAGTTGCCCATTTGGTGATCTATAAAAGCCCATTCAAGGACCTGACTATGGCCTGTGGGACCCCTAATGACTGGGTCCTCACCCCCCCATTGCCACTTGTCAGTCATAAACGCAGGCCAGTGACAGGACTTGGGAGTCTAAAGGATTATGACCTTAGTTTTAGACCCATAAATCATACAATTTGAAGCAGTAATTGGGAATTCTGGATTGGTAGATATTTTCCCCAAGATGGCAGCACATCTAGCCCCAGACTTTTACAGTTGTCTTAGGCTCATGTAAAAGCTTTCTATTTAGAACCTTTAAAATGTCCAGGGGCACCTGGGTGGCTCAGTGGTTAAGCGTCTGCCTTCAGCTCAGGTCATGATCCCAGCGTTCTGGGATCGAGCCCCGCATTGGGCTCCCTGCTTGGCGGGAAGCCTGTTTCTCCCTCTCGCATCCCCCCTGTTTGTGTTACCTCTCTCACTGTCAAATAAATAAATAAATAAAATCTTAAAAAAAAAAGTCTTATTAAAAAAAATGTCCACTAGCTACTATTTGGAAAAGCAGGGTTCCCAAGCTCAACAAATGTCATCAGAGGCTTGCCATCCCTTGTTTGGGATTTTACCAGGGAATGCAATTGATCACTAGTTAGCAGAACTCAACATCCCTTATTCCGCAACCTGGATTCCACTGTCTTTCTTATGTTCACTTACAATATAGTTTACTTTTGTAGAAGGAAATCCTGCTATGGGTGAGCCTGGAGGACATTATGCCAAATGAAATAAGCCAGACACAGAAAGATAAATACTGCATTATCTCACTTACATGTGGAATCTAAAAAAGTAGAACTCATACAGGCAGAGAGTAGAATGGCTGTTATTAGGGGCTAGGAGTTGAGAGAAAAGGGAACAGGCTGGTCAAATGGTATAAACTTTCATTTATATAGGATGCATAAGTTCTGGAGATCTAATGTACAGCACAATGACTATAGTTAATAATACTATGCTGTGTACCTGAAATTTGCTAAGAGAATAGATTTTCGGTGTTCTTACCACACGCATGTGTGCACATGTGCACATGGTAACCATGTGAGGTGATGAATGTGTTAATTAGTTTGATTGTGGGGATCATTTCATAATTTATAAGTACATCAAAATATCACATTGCACTTCTTAAATATACACAATTTGTACTTGTCAATTATACCTTAAATAAAGCTGGAAAACAAAGAAGTTTACTTTTGTGACAATTGCTTGTTATTTCAAGAAAACTGTGTTAGTAGCTGAGTTAATTGGGAAAGCTGTTGTACCAAGAAAATAGGGAAGGGCTTCAGCGGGACTGCCTTTAGGCTGTGCAGAGCAGGGGCAGGTCTGGGACAGGGTGGGATGGAGGTGAGCCTTCCCTGCCTTCTCTGGGGACCTCCTAGCCTCAGCACCACCACATAGTCTGGGTAAAGCCTCCCTTTGGTAACCTTTCCCTTTCAGGGTCGGTGGGGGTGGGGCAGATTGGGAAAAAGTCTCAGCTGCTGCTTTAAGCACCCCACAGAATTAATGGGCAGCTCCAGCTGGCATCCTGAAAGACAGATTGAAATCCTAAACCTTTTTTTCTTATGATCGAATTTGATTTTGGCATCCATTTCTGGAGTTAGTTTTTAAGAAAATGTTCATCTGGGATGTCAAGGACCATTCGGGCACGGCAGAAGGTCGTGTAATGCAGGTCAGGACCCGGGACAAATCCAGAGCCTGCTATGGTGGGGAGGCTAGCTTCTGAGAAGCCCATCTCTGGACACCATCTTGCACCCCAAGAGACTTTCTCAATGAGTAGAGAAGTCTTCCCTGAGCAAACTCAAGGAGTTCCTTGCCCACCCTGAAAGAGAGGAGATGGGAGCGATGTCTGCTCTGATCATGAGTCTTTACACCATCCAAAGATTATGCTGGTGGTCAACAAAAAATGAACTCAGAATGTATTTGACAATCCTGTCTAAGATCCTCTTACTTCACTTCTCTGTTTCATTTCAGGCTCCACTCCTCAAAACTCTAGCTTCCAGCCATCTTTGCTTTCCCAGTCTTGACTTGTAGGACTCCCTTAGATATGGATTATTTTCATTATCTTTTTCTTCCTACTTTTTGTTGCTAGAGATGACATCTGGCCAGGTGCCATCCTAAATAGGCCCTTCGCACATTAGGTTGCTTTGCCAATGCTCTGTCCAGGCTTGTCAAGACTGACCCACAGTGAGCTGTGGGGCAGAGAGGGTCAATTTATGCCAGGAAATGTGTTTGCAAGTGGGGAGGTGACCATGGTGAACTAAGAGAAGTGCCACAAGCACTCTCCAATCTTTCCTGAGACGGGGAGACCGAGCAGTCTCCAATCAAGAGACTTGAGGGCAGCAGGCTACAAGGAGGACCTGGTTCAATTAAGGAATATGGTGACAGGGTATTTTGCAGGGACTCTGATGATATAGGCTAGTTCGTCTAGGACATCATGAGAATCAGGAAGGCATGTTGAACGACCTTGAAGATCAGCACTGGGAGGAAACGCAACGCGGCGTAAAGATGAGAACTGATGATCAGAGTCTTGCATTTGGGGTGGAAACGGATGACAATAGGATGCGAAGCTTGGCAGTACTGGCTGGTGCAGTGAAGATGTCAGATGACCCTAAGGCCTGAAAAAGCTGATGGCCATGGTGAAAAGTTGTCTTCAGCAGTGGGCTGTGTAATCTTGGATGCCTCAGCGTCCAAGGGTCAGGACTGGAGACATTGGAAGTATAAGGTGAGGCCAATTTTTTAAGAGGTTTTTGCTCAAGTGATTGGGAGAGGGTGTTGGGCATCCCTCAGGACACTCATCTTGTACTAGGATGGAAGAATAGCCTGTGTATAGCCCAGGGAGGAATCCTCCCCATTGCACTGTAGAACAGCGGAAGAGGAACAATTTCAAGAAGGCCAATGGCAAGAGGAATTTTCCTCCTACACATTGGCAAGGAAAAAAAAAATTACTTCATCTGAAAGATGCAATGTTTTACGTCTAGGTCATTTCACTCTTGGCAGAATAGATGTGGTGAATTTATCTGTACATTAACTTGCCCAAGAAAATGAGTTGGAGGTCTCTGAGGGAACAGGCCTCCATCTGTTGTTTCTATGTATTTTAAAAGGGAAATCGATGATGGGTGGACTGAGCTCTCTTTCATCCCTGGAGACAAAGCTCAAGTAGTCTTATTCCAGCATTTTGCTCTCATGTTTTCCTATCTAGAAGAGTTCAAGACCTTTTGACTTTGGTTTGATTTTCTAACCTTAGCTATCAATTTTTTTTTTAAATGAAACTCCTTCAAGCAATAGCTAATACAGAATCACAATACATGAAACAAACAAACAAAAAAACCCTCAGAATTTTATTAGCATGTATTTATTTTATAACTTCATGTTTATAACATTTTACTTTGTATACTGTCAATCACTGAGAACAATGAGGCCATTTTCATGAATACAAAAAAACCAAGAAATCAGGGTGTACTGGATGACAACTGTATCATTTTCGTTGGACAGTACTGAAAAATTATAACTTAGAAATGATCACAAATGGTACCTTTTTAAAAATGCTTTTCTTACAATCTCAGGATATTCTTCCATTAAAATTATCCACAATCACTAAGGATAATTTGTTGTTTCCAAGTCAGATCACTGACAACAGTCAACAGCTGCTGGCACACTTATCACAGAGATAACAGACAGCAAGCACTCAAACGTACCAGAGGAGCTAAAATGGTTTCTAATGCAATGTTGTTACAACTTGACTCACAGATTATATATTTACTTGTTACTGCACCACTGTTAGAACAATAAAGAGAGCATGCGTTGAACATACAATAAGTATCATGAAAATCATGAATCTTGATGTATTGAAGCCTTTCTATGTTCCAGACATCATGCTAAGTGATTCAAAGGCATTACGTCACTGGAGCCTAACAACAACCTGATTCTCTTATGTTCCCATTTTCCCAAAGACGAAACTGATGTTTAGAGAAGTTTGTTGTATACAAAAAGCTACCATGATGCTATATATTAACTAGCATTTAACTGAATGGTGCTCATTTGTGCTCCATGAGCACACATGACATCACAGGGCATGCATGGACATGATTTAAACACCTGTGAGGTGCCATAACTTCTTTAATCTTTGAACAATTAAGAGAAGTCCAGATATGCACTCAGATATCACAAGGGAACCTTACTTCCAAGGTCTGCACCAAACGAGTCAATCTGGAAACGTAAGTGAGCCTGCGGGTGAATGCCAACGTGTGAGCAGTTGAATATCAACACACTTGAATCTACCTATTTCTCAGTAGAGATGTGAAGAGTTTAAAGATGGAACTGCTGAGAAATCTCTGCAGAACTGTGGAGCACAACTTGAAAATCACCATCATAGTGGTGGGAGGATTAGCAAGAGTCAGAGAGCTCGGACTTCTATCTCAGCTCTGCCACTTGTTAGAGTTTCCATATTGAGGAGACCACTTAATTCATCAGAGCTTCGTCTTCTCTTTAAAAAGGGCAAAATGATGCCCTACTGGGGTTGCTGGGTACATTAAACGAGGTATGTGTAAAACACCTGGGACACAATAGACCCTCAATAAATACAAGCTCCTTTCCTCTCCTCTGTCCCCTTTGTCGCCACTAAAAACTTCTCTGACCAGAACGGTCTGCTCTAACTCCAATCCTCCCTCTCTAGCATGCCTTCCTGTAACGTCCACTTTCTCAAAGGTGTCTGGCACACTGTAGATCTCTTGAAGGCAGGGATTGGGCTGAGTCATCTGTGTCTTGAGGGCCTAACACAGTGCCTGGAACCGTCCACCTGACACCTAGCAGAGAAGTGGAGGAGTGCATCCCAAGTCAAGAAAAAGACACATCATGGCAGAGGTGGTGGCATTCATCTGGCAATGGCGCTTCTACTGGTGTGGTGACTTATAGGTTATTTAGCGTCTTCATTGCTGAGGCCACACCCTCAAGGAGGCGGTAAGCTCCGAGAGCACCGCCCATGCGCCTAGGTTTAGGATCCTTACCTCCTTGACCAGCGCCTCACACTGCTAGGTACTCAGAGAGAAGGTGCTGATTTGAGAAAGGAAATCACCTGACAAGCCCAAGAGCTTAGATTTTTAAATAGATTACAAAAGATACTTTTTTTCCCCTCACATCATTTCTCTCTTTTATGGTATGGGTAAACTCTGGTCTACTTGGGAGACCTGAAGTGCCTCAGCTTCCTTCAGGCTTCCCACCTCATATTTGGAATTAAATCTGGCATTAATTCATCATCGATGTAGGGTCCAAGAAACTCTGGGATATTTTTTTCTGAGAAAGCAGCAGCAAGACCTGGCTCCCTGGCAAGCCTCGATTTCATTTGCCTACATTTAAGGACAAAAATAGCCACGCGGTCTCAGCCGGATAAAGCGAATGTCCCTAGGTGCACTGGCTGGGGCTCCTGGGCTCAGCTGGTTTTTAGTCATCTGCCTCACGATCCCAGTGGCCATAGCCGTCCCCTTCATCTGGCTCTTCAGTATTCTCATTTTCAAAAGAGGCCTCTTCCTCCTCTTCCTCCCTGATTATCTTCATTAACTCAAGAAAGCTGGGAGGCGGGCCCTGATCCTTCAGTTCCCTCAGCCTGCACCAAAGGACCTCGCTAAGGCCGGCCCCCGCCATCACCTGCACCAGGCGGACCTGATCTGCGATATTCCTGGGGATGGCGTGTTTCTCCACTGCTCACCGGAGCAGTGTTTCCAACCGTAGCACATAGGCTGAGACCTTCTCCCCCTCCTCCTGATAGGTCTTCAGGCACTTCACCTGGGAGGCCCTGTGGCTCTCCAGGCTTCCAAACACTTGCTTAAATGCCTCCAAGCACTCTTCCACGCTGATAGCTGCGTTGTCCGCCTGCACTATATGCAGGAGGTCTAGGGCGGGGCCCCGCAGGCTTTCCATCAACCACCTTTTCTTTTTAGCCTCTGTGACCGGCCACTCTTTGACGATCTCAGTGGCTTGTTCCAACCAGATTTCAAAGGGCTCCTCCTCAGGGGCGGGCATGGCACTCCCTGAGAACACACTCAGCTTCCGGTATCTCATCGGCAGCAGAGGCTGCGGGGCATGTGCTATTGCCTGTCCCAACCAGTGAGCCAATAACTCCGGGGATACCCAGGGCGCGGTGGCCGGAGACACTCCCTCATGACCGAGGGCTCGGAACATCCCAGAGACCATCTGCCCCTCTTTTTCCAGAAAGAGGTTCAGTCGTTCAAGAAACTCGGTGTCCTGATTAGGGGTCTTAAAGATCACTTTCCAGATCCCCCCTTTTCCCCGAACCTCACTGGGGATCAGCGAGACATCAATATCCTCCAGAAGCTCTAATAAGACCGCATTGGCATTCTCCTGCTTCCTGAATATTTTGCCAAGCAGTCTATACCTGCCAAGAGCCTTCAAAGTCTCCTGGAGAACCTCCCGAATCTCAGCCTCATCACGGTCCACTGGTATCCCCATAACCATCAGGGATTTCTGTTCATCCACACTCATGATTCTGCACCAGCTCTCCAACAATGCCAGCGCCATCGTCCGAGTAGTCGCTCACTCTAACTCTATGGCTACCAGTTAGTCCGTGGTGCAGATAGACGCTGCCTTAGGACTCAGAATATCCTGGGCGAGCTCCTGAACTTCTACTCCACCCGTAAAGGGGTCCCAGGCCACTCCCACAGCAGTCCCAAAGTCTTCTGGACCAATAACCCTTCCTTGCCCAGGGGCAAGAACTCAGCACTTCCAGTTAGGTCTCTAGCCCTGACCCAAGGTGGCTGGTTGGTATGTCGGTGATGACCACGCCACTGCCTGTGACTGGCTCTGCGGTCCGGGGGCTGCTGCTGCTCTCTCCCCAGTGCTAGCAGCCACATGGTGGTGTTGACCCTTCTCCGACTGCCCGAGGCACCTGCAAGAGCTGCTTCTGCTGCTCTCCCTGTCTTTGCCGCCTCACCTCACCTCTCCTCTGCTAGTCACAGGGAAAGGCCTCCACTCCGGCACCCAAAGCTCCCGGAGAGAAGTGTCCCAGCAGGGTGGCTTGGACTCCTAGCGAAACAATGGTCAGTTTTACCACACACACAGCCCTCTCCTTCCCGGGGAGCATCGCGCTTCGGTTCAGGAGGAAGTGGGGGTAAACCAGGGGTTCTGTCCCACATTGGATTTGCATCTGCCCCACTCTGTCAGACCTCTTCTTTGCTTAGAGTGACTTTTTTCTCTTGGGGACACTCCTGCAATCTGGCTTCCCCACCATTTGCTCATCAGGCATGCCAATAATGTCTGAGCCCCAGCTGTGGAAAGGACTGGAGATTTTCCCCACGTGAAGAACGGAATCAGTTGTACCTAGATACCTGTGCATGTGTTCCAGTTGTTCCGTGAGAGTCACGAGCTTATTTAGTCAGCTTCTAGAAAAGGAAGATGTCACCCAACTCCACACAATGGTGTGTCTGGGTCTTTCTTAGCTCCAGCCAAGCCAAGCTGCCCTGTTACACATAAATAATAATAATATATATTTATGGCTTGATGATATCCAGTGATGACTGTTAATGCACTTATTAAAAAAATATGACAATCCTTTACAATTTAATTATATCTACTGAACGGTATTGAATTGTTGCATTTCTTTGACTAAAAAATCCATTTAGAAATCACTCAAACATTTAAAACCAATTTAATGTAGATATACTAGTTTAACTTATATACCAGACTATACTATAGGCATAACAATTTAGTATAGGTTTAACAATTTTTTTAAAAGATTTAATTTATTTATTTGAGAGAAAGAGCGCATGAGAGAGAGAGCACAAGCAGGGAAGAGGGCCAAAGGGAGAGGGAGAAGCAGACTTCCCACTGAGCAAGGAGCCCAATAAGGAGCTCAGTCCCATGACCCTGGGATCACGACCTGAGCCAAAGACAGACACTTAAGCAACTGAGCCACCCAGGTGCCCCTAGGTTTAACAATAATAAAAAAAAAATCCAAATAAGTTAAACTTGGAATTATGAATTCTCTTCTGTTATGTGTGGGCAGGCTTTGCAAATGCACAACTAGGTGTTTCTTTTGCTATGAATGTTAAAAATGCTTCATAACATTTAAGCTTGAATGGGTCATCGGAGGAAAAAGAAAAACAGGAAGCACATCTGTGGAGAGTGGTGGAGACCAGGGGATGGAGAAAGGGAAGAGTTCCTACCGTCTCCAGTTACTGCCATGAGATGTGTGTTAAGGGGCTACAAATATTCTTCCATAGGCCTGAAAAATCACCATCAGTCCAAATGGGGTCCATATGCCACAGATGTCAGTCTGCAGCTATAGCGGCAGCTGCTCCTGAGTCCTTCTGGAAGGTGCTGAAGGCCTGGGGTGTGCCAGGGGGCCAGGAGGGCAAAATGCTGGATCCGACCTTCAGCCAGCAGCCCCAGGGATCTGAACCCAGGGGCCTCTCCATGCCGCACTTTCCCTTATATGATATAGGGGTAACCTTCCGGCCCTTGTTATATTTAGAGGAAACAGGAGATGTAAAAAGGCATTGAATGCCCTGAAAGAAACATCTCCAGGGTCTACAAAATAACGGCCATGCTGAGGTTAGGCTACCTTTGGCTGGCTGCTTCTTCCAAAGGCGAGATCTACCTGCAATGGAAATGTTTGGACATGAAAAAAAAAAAAGTAAAAATCTTGTATTTTCTCACGTAAAGATGGGATAAGTTGGAAAAGGAATAAGATTTTCAGCTGTAATTGTTGGATCATTTAGCTAGATAGTGACCTTGGCCAAAGCGCTTCAATCTCTCTAAATCTGTTTCCTGCTCTGGAAATGGGTGATGATAAAAGCACTCATCTCACGGGCTAGTTCTGGGTAGGAAACGGTGTAATTCGTGTGGAAGCACTTTATTCAAACGCCAAGCACATCTGGTGCGAAGTCCAAATGCCTGCCTCCGGTTCTCCCGGCCCCTCCACACAAATATTCCTCCCCTCTCACAGCCTCCTCTTCTCAGCCGGGTCCTCCTTCAAACCTGTCACAGTGGGCTCGTCTTCAAACTGTGACTGGTTGTCCTACAAACTGTGACTGGTTGTAAATTTAACTCCATTCCCCAAACTGTCCCTCACGATTGGCGGGGGGGGGGGGGGGGGCGGATATCCGAACTTAATTCTTCCAGGGGCAAGGGCTGACAATGGGAATGGATCCTTGGTCACGCTGCCCTGCGCGACGGTCTTGCGGTATACAGCTTCTCCTAGCCCAAACCCACCCTGGTTACTGAGCATGCCCAGATCTCCCTCTCCAGCCGCCAAAGGATGGGCATCATTCCTGCAGGATTTTGCCACTATGGAAAGAGGGGCGGGGCTGTAATCGACCACAGGCAGGGACTGATACATGGAAAAAACCTGGGGACAGGAATAAGCAATGAAGGACTCTCAGAGACCGCGTTACCGGCACAATCAAAATGCCCCTTATCGCCCACCAACCCAGTAGTTATGGCTGATTTAGCCTCACATACACACTAAGTCCCACACACCTTTCCCCGGCGTGGCCTCACAGAATTCAAAGCACAGTCACAGACTGCACCCCATCTCCTACCCCACCACTGAACTCGTGAGCACGCACTTTACATCCCAGGCACTTGGCGTCTGGCAACCTGGGAAACCCCGCGTCTCTGGCGCAGTGCGCAACGCGGGCGGGGGAATCGAGGCGGGGCACTCTGGGCGCCGAGAACGGCTGGAGACTTGGGGAGTGGGCTTCAATCCTTGTCTTGCCCCCCCCTTTTTTTTTTGCGAGGAAGGAGGGGCGGAAGATACCAAATCAAGACATTCTCCCGGGCCCTTCTGGTGCAGGGCGCAGTTACGGTACATGACGCCTTCGGGCAATAGAACAGGTCTCTACCCACTCTTACTACAAGTTGTCGTTCGGTGCCAGAATTTGCAGACAGCACTTTTTGCTACACTCCCACGGCGCGTAGACCTATGTCTTTATCCACACCCCCCTCCGCCTTTGCTACGCCCCTCTGCATTTCTCCCCGCCATGCCAGGCGCCCCCCACCACTGTGGGTGCAGTGAGTGAGAACCTTTTCGTTTCAATCCCTGCGTAGCCGACCAAGGTCCCTGGGTAACAAGGTTTGGTATCCCGGGTCTCGTAAGGCCCCCACCTCTCCATATGGTCTGCGCAGCCCCTTCTCCATAGTCAGCTCCTTGCCCTCCCCCCGGGTGTCTAGGCGTCAGTCGGTTCGTCCCTCTTTCCCCATCCATCAGTTCATACCCTGGGTAAGGGGGAGGGAGTCCTCTCTCCGGTGGGCCCTCGCCCCTGGCCCACCTCTGCAATGCGGTGGGGGAGAGGCTCCTGGGCCAGGCAGGTGGGGGAGAGGGGAGCAGAGACCAGGGGCTGCGCCCTCAGGTCTTCGCCCCTGCGTGCCCTGCCCCATACTTACACTGGCGCGGAGAGCGGTCAGCAGGCCCTGCGCTCCGCATCCATTAGCGGGTGGTCTGGCAGCTTCACTTCCGGAGCGCGGGGCTCTCGGCGCCCGGCCCTCCCCTCCCTCCCGTGCTCTAGGCTTGCCTACCCTGCGCCGCGCCCCGCCCCCGCCCCGCCCGCGCCTCCCTCCTCCCGCCGCTGCCAGGAACTGGCAGCCTCTCTGTTCGCGCTGCCGCAGCGGCCGCCCTCCCAGACCCAACTTTGCCGCTCGCGGGAGCTGGCGCGGCGGCGGGGGGCGTGGGCAGGGAGGGGAGAAAGCGGGGTCAGAGGGAGGGACCGGGAGGGGTGGGTCGCTCGCTCGCCAGCCCTCCTTCCTTTCTGTACACCTTGCGGTAGGCAGAGAGCGGCAGCCTCGGCAGCAGCCAGGAGGTTTTGTGCACAGAGAGGCCGATTTAGGGACCAGCAGACGGACGGACAGAGAGGACCCTCCCCGAGCTCCCGCGCCATGGCTGAGAGGAAGCAATCCGGGAAAGCGGCAGAGGACGAAGAAGTCCCTGCCTTTTTTAAAAACCTGGGCTCAGGCAGCCCCAAGCCCCGGCAGAAATTCTGTGGCATGTTCTGCCCGGTGGAAGGGTCCTCCGAGAACAAGACCATCGACTTCGACTCGTTGTCTGTGGGCCGGGGCTCGGGGCAGGTGGTGGCTCAGCAGCGGGACGTCGCCCACTTGGGCCCGGACCCGCAGCCGCCGTACTCCCGGCAGGGCCGGCGCGCCGGCGGGGAGCCATCTGTTGAATCGAGCCGGAAGGTGGAGATCCGGCGGGCCTCGGGCAAGGAAGCCCTGCAGAACATCAACGACCAGGTTGGTATGGGGGTGGGGGGGGTGATCGAGACGCAGGACCAGACGTGGGGTCGCCCCTCCCTCGCCCCCCTTCCAGCTCGGTGGAAATCCGAGGATCCCAGCGTGCCCACCGTCCTGCCTGTCTTGAATATTGCATCCTCAAATCTGTACATGCACCCCACCCTACTTGCCCCTTCTACGTACAGGGTGCGGGGAAGCTCGGGCTCGGCGGTGGGCGGCTCTGCTCCCACAAAGGCTGCCCGCGCCTCCCTGGGCCTGGGAGGTGGGGGGTGGGGGTAAAGGATGAACCGATCCCCGGTTGGGGTTCGTATGGTGGTGTGAGGGAGGGTTGAACCGATTCCATTCTTCTTAAATCCTTCCGGGAGGCTTCCGATTGCAGTTGTGGCTGGGTGCCCCACCCTTTTTTGATGCATCTCGGAGCGTGCAGTGGAGGGTTCGCGTGCAGGCCCGAAGGCTCCCCGGGGTTCGGGGGGGCGGGGGCTTCGACAGCCGCTCCCCGCCGCGCCCTGCGCGCTCTCCCACGATACCTTCTCGGGCGCCCTCGGCGCTCGCGTCCGGAGCTCGGAGGCCAGGACCATGGTCAGCGCCTCCGCGGACCGCCTGGGAGGATCTCCTCGCCCTGACTACTGTTCGCTGCCACAAGAAACGAGGGAGACTGTGGAGTAACCCAAGGAACCCGAGACGCTCCAAATAGCCCATGTGGAGAACAAAGTTCCGCTAAGTATCTCAGCAAGGGCTTCCCAGAGTGCTCCCCCCGCCACTATTTGGGAGGTGCTTTGGGAATGGAGACTTATTGGATTATGTTCAAAGGGTGAAAAGAAAAGAAAAGGGGAAAATCCCTCACATTTTGAATAGATTGTCAAAGATGGACCAGACTCCCTATACCGTGTTAATGGAGAAACAAAGAAGACCAATTTGGCAATCCTTGATTTTAGAAAATATTTGTTATCTCTGGCCATTGCGAACAGTGTGCATTTTAAGTGCAGTAGGCTTCTCACACGTTTTTTTCTGTATCAGGGTGACCTTCATACTTGTGTGTTTTTTCCCCACATCCTTAATTTCTCAACCGATAAATTACAGTGTGAAATATTTTAGCACTTGTTTGCTGTTTCTTTCCCATGCCCACTGGTGAAGAGGAGAAATCAGTCAATGATTGATTATTGAATACCTATTGTGTGCCTTGCCTTGTGGGGCAGGGAGAAGGTTAGCTATAAAAAGTTCAAGGTGATTTCTTCTTAAGGGGCTTTCAGAGTAGTTGGGAGTGGTCTATACATATTCCCTGAGTGATTCCACCAGCATTTATTTAGTATGCAGGTTGTGTGCTTACACCGAATGCATGGAGAACAATTAAAGAGTTGGTGATAATGGCTGGAACGCGTTGCCGTTTCCTGACAAGGCATAGAGATTTGCAACTTTTGACTTTTATTGCAACAATTCTAGGAAAGATAAACCACTTATTGCCATTTTCAAAAGGTAGGGCAATTAATTACTTGATTCCTCCTCCCCCTGCTCTGTCCTTGGATTTATTCATATGGGTGGTACCTGTTATCCGTATTGCACTATGAGTCAACCCGAAGAACTTAATCCAGAAAAGTCACCTGAATTCAAGTGATCAGACAACAGAGGCAAAAGTTTTAAATAATGTAGCTAATATTGAACCACAAGTTAGTGTGAAATAGTTTCCCACGTGAATAAATTGGATGGGGGCCAAACCATGATCATACAGCATCATGGTTGTGTGAGTATCCTCATCTTTAACAATTTGTGCTGGTAATCCTAATGTCCTAGAGGGAGCAGAAAAATGCCTCGAGATAAGGAAGGGATTATTTTTAAATGGCAAATCAGGGGGCAGAGTTTGAGAATAGCCACCAGAATGGCAGTGAATTAAAACTCAGGTTTGAAAGGTGAAGTTTCACTGGGTTGAATAATACATCTCTTTTCCTGTCCATTTGGAAGCTTAGGTGTTTGATCATCAGCTTCTTGTTTGAACACTCTCTGATTTTAATAGACATTCGAAATTGTAGACCTAGGGTGCATGGAGGGGGAGATTTGGAGAGGAAATACCCAACCAGAACCCCAGCCATTTTTAGCCTCCACAAATCCACATTTGCTTTAGTTGCCCAGTTATTAGCAACAGAGGATGATTCCGCATGGTTTTTCTGCAGTCTTCCCTGAATTTTCATTCAGTCTTGCCTTATCACATAAGGGCTGTTCCTATGGGATTGTTTTCATTCATGACTAAGAGCACTTACCAAGATCAGTACTTACAGTGGTTGAATATTTCATGCCTATACAAGAGAGAAAAGGTATTTGGTGTGTGTGTGTGTGTGTGTGTGTGTGTGTGTGTGTGTAACAATGGTGATTTTCAAAGGCCCAGTTGGGCCCACCATTTTGATTGACTTGAGTAGCCGTCACTTAATTTTCAGCTAATGAGCAATGTGACTGCCAGCATCTCAGTGCATTCCTGTCTGAAGCCCTGGGACAGAGAGAGGAGGAAAACTAGAGCGAGTGGGCCCTGGGGCCCCTGACTTGCACATTTCCTCCCCTGAATCTGTATTTATAGGTATTGTTAATCTAGGGTTGGTCAGAAGTGGCTTTGTCCACCTGTTGCAGGGGGTCTGCTGTTCCTCTAGCAAGGCTTTGGGAAAGGAGGGAACAGGCTTCCTCAACCCAGATGCCATGTGGTTTGTGGGACATGGATGTGTGCTTTTGCATTTACAGGTGCTAGTAGGTAATCACCAGAAAAAAACGGGTGTGGCTTGGGCTGGGATGTTAGGTTTCGGTGAAGGGAAAGAGCCAGAATAGTGAATATGACTGAGGAAAGCTACCTCTTTGCTGTCTTTTCCTTTGTGTCCTTGGTGAGGTCCACTCTGGGCTGCAGTGAGGTTGTATTGGTTACCATCTGTGAAGGACTCTGAACCTCTTGGAAGAGAGAGCAGAAGGGCAGTATTATTGGCCTAATTCCCCCTTGCCAGGGCCTAGGGGTCCCTCAGCCTCCTCCCTTCCTCTGGAATTCCTTCTATTCTACCTCAGACACAGTTTAGTCAGGGATGCTGGATCATGAGCATTTCTTCCAAAGGTGCTCCCAGGCCCTTCCTCCCATAGCAAACCTGTGTGACTGGGGAGTGATTCTCCATTTCTCCAGGGCAGGTGCCAGTGAGTGAACTATATAGGAGTTCCACTGAATTTGACAAAATTCCCAACTCTGTAAAATGCTTTTTGATATTCTCTGTCATTGTGTTTCCCCCCATCCCCTCTCCAAGTTGATTAACTCCCAGCCCTAGGTGCCCAGTGACCCTGCTGCCCTCTTACTGTTCAGTGCCCCCCTTACCCCATCCCGATGGTGATGCCCATTCTAGATCTTTCTTCCTTTAAAACAACAAGTTCTGAAATCACTCTTCTCCTATGCCCTCACTTCTCCCGTTCAAAATCCCTTCCTTGTGTTTATCTTAGCTAGAAAGAAATCCCAATGATTGAAGGCTTCCATCTGTTATGTGAATGACCGATATGTAGGTTGTCCCTAGAGATACTTGTTTGATAGTAGGCTAGCTTGTTCAACAAAATGAACATCTAGTTACCCAGATAGGTGGTAGAGATTTGGCTGGAAGCCAAGAACAAGGGCATTCATTTGATAGTTTACAGGCCACGTTCTTTCAGAAGAAGAGACACAAATACGAACATTTGTATGTTCAGGATTCCAAAAAGCCTAAGACCCATCTGGGATCAAAATGAAGAGAAGGAAATGGTGATAATCCATAATTATTGGTTGCCCTTGATTTCCCAAGTGATTATGTAACTAATCATATAATTCGTTAAAATAAAAAAATAATTGTGGTGAAATACACATAACATACAATTTATCTTGATCATTTTTAAAACTACAATTCAGTGGTGTAAATATACTCCTATCGTTGTGTAATCAGTCTCCAGAACTTTTCGTCTTGCAAAACCGGAACTCTGTGCCCATTAACCACCAACTCCCCATTTCCCCTCCCCCCAGCTCCTGGTACCTACCATTTTACGTTCTGTCGCTATGAATTTGACTACTCTAGGTACCTCCTATAAGTGGAATTGTACAGCGCTTATCTTCTTGTGACTGGCTTACGTCACCTAGCAAAATGTCCTCAAGGTCAAACCATGTTCTAGCATGTGACAAGACTTCTTTCTTTTTTTAAGGTTGAATAATATTCCTATAATTAGTTAAATTTTAATAAGTCATTGATGATTGAAAATTTGTTGCACAATTAATAGATCTGCAATGAATTAATTGTGGAGGAAGTAAGAAGGGTTACATTGGGCATGAAATAGACTCCTCCAGCCTGAGGCCCGAGATCTGAATAGAAGAAAACTCTCACCAGCTAAACAGCCTCTATCAGCTGTCCCTCTTGTGGCTCAACGGTGGAGGAGAAAATTGCTATCATTGAACCTCCAGTGGCAACATCTGGTTGAATGTTGCATAGTTCACAAACTCGTGGGCCTTGGGAGTCAGGAATGGGCTGGGCATTTTCCTACCCTTGGTAAAGATAAGCCAGTTTTTCTTGTGGGTCCTTTGGTTCCCTCTCTTTCTTTCTTGAGAAAGAAGGGAGAGTCAGAATTGATCATGGAGTTGAATGTAAGCTGCCATTGAATGTCAGAGCTTGAAAGAGACCTAATGATGATTTAATCACTTCATTCTAGCAGTGAAGAAAGGGATGCCCAGGAAACATCGTGCTTTGTCCTGTGGAATTCAGGTGATGGTTTCAGGGTTAGGATGAGGCCTCTCACTGCCCAGTCCCACTGCAGTCCTATACCATTAAACCTTGTTATTTTGGTAGCATTATATGATTCTAGAATGTACGTTTACATTCTAGATCCTATATTTAGAATGTGTAGAATGTATTATTTTGGAACTTGCCTCAACACCTTCTGATATTAGCATTTTCCCTTTATGTAAGTAAGGACACTGAGATTTAGTGATATTTACTGACCAGTCCCAAGGTCTTGCTCTTTAGTAAGTGTATGACCTAGGATTTGAACCAAGGTTTCCTGACTCAGTGCTGTATTTCTTTTTTTTTTTTTTTAAGATTTTATTTATTTATTTGAGATAAGAGAGAGAATGTCAGTGGCGGGGAGGGGCAGAGGGAGAGGGATAAGCAGATTCCACGCTGAGTGTGATCCTGACGCAGGGCTCGATCCCACGGCCCTGAGATCATGACCTGAGCCGAAATCAAGAGTCCGACACTCAATCGACTGTGCCACCCAGGCGCCCCGTCAGTGCCATACTTCTTGCAATGCACCATTCTGTGGCTCCATTCCACTGTCAGAGGTAGTTAGTGAGCTTAAAGGTACATTTTAGTTTTTCAGGCAAAATATTTCATATCCCATTAGAATTCATATGTTCTATGGGGTAGGCCCTGTGCTAAATGCTTTCTGTGTGCTATCTTATTAATCCTAAGGTAATTCTATTAAGTAGGTGCTACTATTACCCTTATTTTGCAAAAGAAATATCTGAAGGTAAAAAACTTGCAAAGCAACTTGCTAACTAAAAGCCAGGGGCAGGATTTGAACCCAGGTCCATGTGACTAAATAGCCTTTTAATCACTATGATGTACTGAATTGTTCTCTATATTATTCTTTTCTCATATTATCTCCAAAGAATTAACTATTACAAGATAGTTCTGAGTGCCTACCTTTGCTTGTTTGTTTTCTGTTTTGCAGTGTACTCTTTGAAGCCATTTATAAAAAGGACTGTTGATCTGTCTTTATGAATGTGCCCTAAACTGCTGATATTCTGTCCATCATTTTTTTTAACACAAGAAATATCTTCAGATATCACTGGGACACAGGCCAAATCTGACAGTGTGAATGACATGCTTTTCTAAGATTAGAGCAATGTGATGACAATGTGATTTTTCTACTTGATGTAAATCATGAACTACAAGCAAATAATGAGGGAACCATCAATAAAAAACATTGGCGGATGGGCTGATGGACACTTTAATTTGGTTGGCTGCAGCCTGTGGCAAAGGCTGGTAGCACAGGCCACGAGCTGCACACAGACAGTGCCTTGAAGGGGAAGCATTTGGCCTTGAAGATGGTGGCTTGGGGTGTGTTTTTGAGACACGTACAGGCAGCCTGCCTGGTCTCTGATTTCAAGGCAGCTCTCTGGTGGAAAGAACGCTGAACGAGGAGTCAGCTCTGTTGTTCACTATCTAAGCCACCTGCACAGTCACCTAACCTGAGCTGTCATCAGGCGGGGCCTTAATCTCTAAGACTCCTTCTCTCATTTCCACTAAAGGCTCTGAAAGAAAGCGATGCTGTCCCCAGCTGTTCTTTCTTTGTTTTTTTTCAAAATCGAGGTAAAATTCATATAACATCAAATTCTCCTTTAAACCATTTTTGTCTACAATCAATGACTTCTAGGACATTCACAGCATTGTGCAACCATTTAATTCCAGAACATTTCATCACTCCAAAAAGAAACCCCACATCCATTAAGCAGCTACTCCCCAATACCCTCTCACCCCAGCCTCTGGCGACCACAAATCCATGTTCTGTCTCCATGGATTTCCCTGTTCTGGACATTTTGCGTACATGGAATCCTACAACATGTGGCCTTTTGTGTCTGGCTTCTTTCACTCAGTGTAATGTTCTCGAGGTGAACCCACATGGTAGCATATGTCAGTCCTTCCTTCCTTTCCCTCACTGAACAGAATTCCATTGTTTGTATATATCACATTTCATTTATCCACTCACCAGTTTACGGACATTTGGGTTGTTTCCACTTTTTGGCTTTTATGAATAGTACTGCTGTTAACATTCTTTTACAAGTTTTGTTGAAACATATCTTTTCAGTTCTTTTAGGTATATACCTAGGAATGGAACTGCTGCATCATATGGTTATCCTGTGTTCAGTTTTTTGAGGAGCTGCCAAACTATTTTCCACAATTTTACTACCATTTTACATTTCCACCAACAATGTACAAGGGTTCCAGTTTCTTTCTGCACATCCTCCACAGCACATTGTTTCCCCCCTTTTTTTGGATTATAGCTAGCCCAGTGGTTGTGAAGTGGTATCTCCTTGTGGTTTTGATTTGCATTTCCCCAATGACTAAGGATTTGAGCAGCTTTTCTTTTTTTTTTTTTTTTTTTTTTTTTTTTTTTTTTTTATTAATAATGATTTTTTATTATATTATGTTAGTCACCATACAGTACATCCCCGGTTTTCGATGTAAGGCTCGATGATTCATTAGTTGTGTATAACACCCAGTGCACCATGCAATATGTGCCCTCCTTACTACCCATCACCGGTCTATCCCATTCCCCCACCCCCCTCCCCTCTGTAGCCCTCAGTTTGTTTCTCATAGTCCATAGTCTCTCATGTTTCATTCCCCCTTCTGATTACCCCCCCTTTCTTTATCCCTTTCTTCCCCTACTGATCATTCTAGTTCTTATGTTCCATAGATGAGAGAAATCATATGATAGTTGTCTTTCTCTGCTTGACTTATTTCACTAAGCATTATCTCCTCCAGTGCCGTCCATGTTGTAGCAAATGTTGAGAACTCATTCTTTCTGATTGCTGAGTAATATTCCATTGTATATATGGACCACAACTTCTTAATCCAGTCATCTGTTGAAGGGCATCTCGGCTCCTTCCACGATTTAGCTATTGTGGACATTTGAGCAGCTTTTCATGTGCTTGTTGGTCATTTGCATACTTTCTTCAGAAGAATGTCTATTTGAATTCTTTGCCACTTTTAAAAGATTGAGTTTGTCTTTTTGTTGTTGCGTTGTATGAGTTTTTTTCTTTAAGATTTTGTTTTTAAGTAATCTCTACACCCAACATGAGGCTTGCACTCACAAACCCGAGATCGTGCTCTACTGACATAGGCAGCCAGGCACCCCTGCAAGTTCTTTATATATTCTGGATATCACATATATGATTTGCAAATATTTTCTCCCATATATTTTTTTAAAGATTATTTATTTATTTTAGACAGAGCACTTGTGAACAGGGGGAGGGGCAGAGGGAGAGGGACAGAGAGAATCTTAAGTAGGCTCCACGCCCAGCACAGCACAGAGCCCCACAGAGGGCTTGATCTCATGACCTTGAGATCATGACCTGAGCCAAAACCAAGAGTTGGGGGTGCTCAACTGACTGCACCACCCAGGTGCCCTTAATTTCCTCCCATTCTTTGCGTTGTTTTTTTCACTTTCTTCATACGTGGCTTTTGATGCACAGAAGTTTTTGATTTTGATGAAGTCTGATTTATCTGTCTTTTCTTTTGTTGCTTCTGCTTTTGGTGTTAATATTATTTCTGGCTATCTCAAAACTACTGGATCAACTGAAATTTAGCAAAGAAGTTCCAGGGCCTCATTTCTTAGAATTATAATCATGTAACTAAATCCTGTTGCTTTATGGGAGTTTTGAAATTCATTTAGAATAGTATTTACAATAGGTCAGTATTCTTGAGTGTTTTGTGTACTGCCTAAGTCTGGTCTTTCTATTTTGTTGATCCTGTTCATATAAAGAAGTTTCTTTCCTGTGTGCGTATTCACACATATATTTGGTATTTTATATATATATATAAAAAATATATATATATATAAATTTATATATGCACATACGTTTTCAACTTCATTTATACATATTTTATATATAGATAGATATAGATATATCTATATCTATCTATATATAAAACATACATGCATATATATATCTCCAGTGATTTGGGAGCAGCAGGGATGGTGTTGAGGAGGGCAATGACTAAGAAGCTGAATTTAGGAAAAAATAAATTTGAGAAAAGACTTGAATTTAATTTTTATTTTGTTTTATTTGTTTTTAGAAATAACATGACAGAGTACCATGTTTAATGTCGATAACAGTGATGAGCAATTTTTTTTAAAAGAAAGAAATTCTTGATAATCTGATTATCTAGAAATAAACATTGATAACATTTTGGTGCAATATTTTTTCCAGTCTTTATACTCCCACCAAAAATGAATGAGAAATACTGTTTTTCAGCATTTCTGATATCACTGGGTATTATCATTTTTATAGATATTTCCCAAATTTGTAGGTAACAACCGCTATCCTGCTTTTTGCCAATTTTCCTATTAAAGCATTCATATTTTAAACACTGATTTGTAAAAATTCTATATTCGAATGTATCCACTTCAATGTCAACTTGTTACACGTTTTTTTTCTTTTCTTTTTTTTTTTTTAAAGATTTTATTTATTCGACAGAGACAGAGACAGCCAGCGCGAGAGGGAACACAGGCAGGGGGAGTGGGAGAGGAAGAAGCAGGCTCATAGCGGAGGAGCCTGATGTGGGGCTCGATTCCATAACGCCGGGATCACGCCCTGAGCCGAAGGCAGACGCTCAACCGCTGTGCCATCCAGGCACCCCCACGTTTTTTTTTTTCTTAGTTTGCATCTGATTTCATGTGGCCTTTATATTTTGACATCCAGATTTAAAATTTGAACTTAGATCAGTTTTCTTTTCTGATATATTCCTACCTTTCAAAATTATTATTTAACTTATATTTTCTTCTAAGACCTTTTTTGGATTCTGTGTTTATTTATATTTAAATCTTGCAATTAATTTTTCAGTACCTTGAAATATGGTATAACTTAATTTTCCAAATAGTCTGTTGTCCTATGACATTTAGTGAATAATTGATATTTCTCTACTTATTTTTTATGTACTCCACTTTTCCATATGTCTGGATATGAGTTTTGGCTTCCTGCTGTTTCACTGATCTGCGTTACTAATGTCGTGGTTCAATACTGCTTTAGTTACTGTTGCTTTTAAGTATTTTTACTTTTCTCATTTTTGCCAACATTCAACTGCATTTTCCATGAAAGATATTTTCAGTTACAGAAACCTGGTATGATTTTTACCAGAATTATATGAAATTTATCTAGTGAACTAGAAGATATAATATTGAGATTGCAGGCCTTTCTGCCTAAGCTATAGTATGGACTTACTTTTTTTTTCCTCAGGTATTTTGTTCTATTCCTCTGAAATTTTTTGTTACATTTATTCCCAGTGCTTTGTTGTTATCATGAATATAATTGCCATTATATTGTGTAGTCTACATTCTGTGTGACTCTTGAGTTTTATATTAATTAATAATAGAGTACCTTATTCGACTTGCTCTAATATTTTCCAATTGATTCTCTTGGGACAGTTTTATTACCTAATATTACTTTTATGTCTTTTTTCACTGCCTTTACATATTATGTCTCTTCTGTGTCTGACTACATTGGTTAAAGCTTCTAGAAAAATGTTGGATAATGCTGGCAGTATTAGGCCTCCCTGTTTGATTTCTGACTGTAATGAGGCGGCCTCTATACCTTCACTATTGTTTGAGAGAGATACTTTCTGTCACGTTAAATAATCATTGAATTCCTACTTGAGCTTACTGGTAGCGTCCTTCAGCCAGCAACCCCCAGGAGCATGCTTGTGGTTGAATGAGCTGGGTTTACCATTTGCTGTAACGGGGGAGAACACACACCGTGGAGAACCGTGGGGCATCTCTGTAAGAGGGTATTCGAGAGAGATTATCTGGGTTTCAGTGGGGTGATTTGGGGGAGGGTCCAAGGAAATGAGGGTTCCCTCCCGGCTGGGGCTGCTAAAAAAGAAGGCAATTCTATGATTTGTTATCCCAACACATCTTATCTGTATAAGGACAGATTAGACAGAGGCCGAGCTGTGATTGGGAAAGAAGCAGCAGGCACTTAGGGCAGTTGGGATAGGGGGATTTGGTACTTTCTGACTTGGACAATGTTTGTATTTTATCAGAAATGATGATGCAGGGGTCTCTTTTTGTCTTGATCCATCATGGTCCCTGAGTGGTCTGATGTTAATACTCTGTGAAATTTATGTTCAACAATACCCAGGCCAGCTCTTGGCAATTATTTTCTGTTTCTCAATATACTGTTAAAAGCAGGGTTTGATGTGATAGATCATCTGTTGTGTCTCCTGTCTGTTTTAGCAATATTTTCCTACCCTCTACTGAAGATGCCAAATAGTTTCTTGAACGTTTTCCCCCACCCCCCTCGGTACTTCCTATCCCTTGTTCTATAATAATTTTTGGTAAGCTTGCTCCTTTTTAAAATTATGTTTTTACCTTCAATTAAAGTGAGGTCCCATCAGAATCCATGCTTTTAGCAGAGGGGTGTGTGAACTGACTACATGCACCGTTGAATCTCCTTTACTAGGCTTATAGTTTGAGGCTTGATTCGAGCACCAGCTGCTTGTCCCAGTCCCATTTTCTGGAGCTGCGTTGGCAGACTTTGGCTTTCACACTCCAATTAAATTTCAAAAATAAATTTGGGGGAATAACCTAAGGGTTGCCAAATTTTTATGTTGCCAAAATAGGGACACTAAAGAACCAAACCAAACCAAACAGAAACATTACTACACGGTGTCATCTCCTAACATGAAGAACAATTTAGTGCCAAAACTATTGAAGGGAAAATAATTCTAGGATTTGAAAGTATGCATAAATTGAGCTTTCTCAAAAATTACATGTCTTGTCCTTATTTTTCTCACTTTGACCCAGGTGTGTGAACACTTTGCACCCGGCAGCCTGGCATCAGCTCCCAGACCAGCACTGGTGGAGGTGGTGTCTCTCTTGCTTCTCTTTGTCTGTCCTTTCCTGAGTAATCTCTTTCCAGAAGTTGTTATCTCTCTCTGTTGAGTAAAGTCTCACGGGCTACTATAGGCAGTTGTTTTCAAATGCATCTGGGATTTGTTACAACCAGGTATAGTGAGACACGAGACCTGGAAATGGCTGTCGTGAAGGAAGAGGTTTTTATCCTCATGGATCCCTAAGGGGACAGAGCATGTGCACAGGCCTACAAGGGGAAGCACCAGGGTTAGTTAGGAGACAATGGGATGAGGGAAAGACAAGGGTAAGTGCCCTTATTGTGGTTTCTGGGAAGGAATAGGCAAGGCAAGGAAAACAGGCTTAGTTTGGATCATTTTCGTGGGCCCTGGGGCAGAGGGGCTTTTCCTAGTAGTCTGAGACCTGGTGGTGGGGTGATTAGGGCAGGTGGACAATGGCCTTGAGTTTAAGTGCTTCAAAAAAGATGTAGATGGCTGTATGGGCTCTTGATTGATTCGTTTGCGTATGAAAGGTGCATTCCCAGGAGAGTCTAAGAATGTCGGAAATTGACTAGTCCTGCCAGGGGCAGTCTTTCCAGGGTCAGTAAAGCCCCGGATGTCCTAGCACCAGAAATACAGGGCATAGAAAGACGTGATTGAATACAATACTAGCTGGCAATAGTAGACCCAAGATTATTACGAGTTTCTGGACTAAGGTGTCTCTTGGTCTTAGGGTTACAGAATTACTGGGCACTACTGTGTTTGTACATTCTCCATTGGTATTTATTTGTAACGTTCTATGTGATTTCTGGCCCGATGCCTTCGCAAGTCTGGAAATCCATAATTTGACTTTTAAAAAGTCTGCGTATTCAGAGTTATAGTCACGATCACTGAAAGCAATGGAACCAACACCTGCTCATTCCACGGCTGGGCCTTTTTATTTATTCATGTAAACGAACTACATTTCTTATTGGGCGTATGATCATGCCCAAGCTGGTAATGAAGATAGCTAGGGGAAAAAAATCAACTGCAAAAACTCTCGTCTACAGTTCTGTGCCCTAAATCTCCTCCAGCTTCAATGACAGAATTAGCAAAAGCAGGATTTCGGGGCAGGATCAGTTTGACCTCCTGACCGTGAGTTCATCCGGGGCAGTGAGCGCGCTAATCACCGCATTATCACAGCTCCCTCAGCTTAACCACAGCACGTCTGCAAAAGGGTATCTTTGTAATGCTGTTCTTGAAATAACCTTTAACCGGTCTGCGGTATCCTACTGAAGGTGCAGACTCTGAAATTATCTTGCAGGATTCAGGAATTAAGCCCTGCATGGAATTACCCAAGTTTGAAACCAGAGGAGGCAATGCAGAGATAGTCTACAAACTTCTCTAACCCAACAGGACCTTGGGCTGCTTTTAGAATTCTTTAATATTTAGCATTATCACCAATTGGTTCCTTTCCCTTCCTTCTGGCCGTTTAGTTAGGACAGAAGATGTACTTCTGTGAGAAAACCACGCCAGTGTTGTGTGTTACACACTCAGTTCTTAAGGTTTCCTTGAAAGTCGCTGGGGGACTTAGTGTGTAAAAGATTAGGGTGACTGTACATGTTACAGAGAGCCTCTTGGTTATACCAGATGGTGACTTCAAGCAAATCACCTGTTTCTTTTAGACCTGCTTTCTCACTTGAAAAGTGGGCATCAAAATAGTGACCTCACAGGTTACTGTGAAGACTGGTGGGTATCACATGCAAAATGCTTGGCCTGAGTAAGGAGATGGCCACGTGTATGAGTAATTAAAGCAGCATTTGATGAGGTCCATAGCAAAGGTGCAGAAGCCCTGCTGTGGGAACGCTAAGGTGGGAAGGGTTTATTTTCTGTTAACCTATGCGACAAATTGCAAATGGACTTTGAATCCTTTCCAGTACAAAGACAAATACTTGACATCTTCTGTACACTCAGATCTTACACACTCTCCATCTACCTTCTGTCAGTGGTTGACTGATCTTTATTTACTGGGAGGCGGTGGGGGGAACAAGTCTTGAGAGAGGAACCCATGTATCTTCTTACCACTAAATATATCACCTATCACTTGTACTGTCCTGCCTTTCCTCTGCTCACAGCAGAAGAAAGGTCCCTACTGTGTCTCTGGCCATCCACTCACCTGTGACCTGAATACATCACTTCCTACCTCCTCAAACTGTCCACCCCCATCAGCTCTACTGCATCGTTTCCACCACTTACAAATGTCCTTTAACACCTCCATTAAAAACAGCAATAACAAAACTCACAGAATCCTCTCTTGATCTCACAGTCTCCCGCAGATCTATTATTTTTCTACTCCTTTTCTTAGCAAACTTTTCTAAAGTCTTATCTGTATTTGCTGATACTGTTTCTTCAGCTCCCAATCACTGTTTAGAAAATGAACTTTCTGGGGGCACCTGGGTGGCTTCAACTCTTGATTTCGGCTCAGGTCATGTTCTCAGAGTCATGAGATCGAGCCTGGCATTGGGCTCCACAATGAGCGTGGAGCCTGCTAAAGATTCCTTCCTCCCCCAGCTCGCATGCTCTCTCTCTCAATAAATAAATAAAATTTTTAAAAAATGAGCTTTCTGTACATTGCACAGAAATATATTATTAAACATAGAGATATGGCTAAAGCCCACTTCAACCACTCTCCCCATCCTGTCTCT
Source organism: Ursus arctos (assembly GCF_023065955.2). Taxonomy (NCBI): domain Eukaryota; kingdom Metazoa; phylum Chordata; class Mammalia; order Carnivora; family Ursidae; genus Ursus; species Ursus arctos. Next base: position 66,238,551 of record NW_026622775.1, on the reverse strand, counting down.
CCCCCGACCAGAGGTCACCAAGATTTGTGGGTTGCCTTGTATCTCCCCAACCCCGTTTCCACCTATTTATACGTGTATATGTCCTTGCAAAAATGTGTAGTCTTATCTGTGTGTTTGTTTTACGTAAATGATACCACCCTGTATCAGCAATTTTTTCTTTTCTCTCTTTGTGTTTCAGAGGTCTGTGTTAGTATAAAAAAATTATATTAGTTCACATAAATTTATATTCTTTTAGCTTCTGATTCTATTAGTAATTGCTAATATTTATTGTGTGCTGACCATGTCCTATGTTTTACATGTGGTTATTTGTTGAGGCCTTTCAAGGACCCTGGGGAGTAGGATTTACTGTCTCCATTTAAAAAAAAAGATTTATTTATTTATTTTAGGGAGAGAGAGTGGGAGCAGGGGGAGGGGCAGAGGGAGAGGGAAAAAGAGAATCTTAAGCAGGCTTCCTGCCTAGCTCCAGCCTGTCGTGGGGCTGGATCTCACCATCCTGAGATCAGGACCTGAGCCAAAATCAAGAGTTGGCTGCTTAACTGACTGTGCCACCCAGCGGCCCCTACTGTCTCCACTTTAATGAGGAAACTGAGGCAGAAAGAGACTAACTTGCTTAATTAAGGGTATGTGCTCAGTAAATGATGACATTAGGGTATAAAATCAAGCACTTGGCTCCAGAGTCTGTGTTATTTTTTTTTTTAAGATTTTATTTGTTTATTTGACAGAGAGAGAGACAGCCAGTGAGAAAGGGAACACAAGCAGGGGGAGTGGGAGAGGAAGAAGCAGGTTCCCAGCATAGGAGCCTGATGTGGGGCTCGATCCCAGGACCCCGGTATCACGCCCTGAGCCAAAGGCAGACACTTAACGACTGAGCCACCCAGGCGCCCCATAGAGTCTGTGTTATTTATCGTGACATTGTTCTATAGTATGACTATACCATGGCTGATTTAGCCGGGTTTTTGTTGTTGTTTACAGTTTTTATTAATAATAAACAATACCTCAGTGAGCAGCTTGCACATGCTTGCTTGCTCGGGCAGGGCAGTGCATTTCTTGATGGTAGACACTGGAGAGGGAAAGTTCTGGGTCACGGGGTGAGCGCATTTAGCATTATTATGGATATTGTCAAATCCCCTTTCAGAGGGACTGTAGATGTTATATTCCCAGCAGCCAGATAGGAGCATACTTGTTTCCTTATCATTTCACCAAATTTTAAAAAATTTTGCAATTACACAGGTTAAAAATGGTATCTCATAAATTTCACTTGTCTTTTTCTTTTTTAAAAAGATTATTTATTTGAGGACAGGGAGAGAGAGAGAGAGGGAAGGGACAGAGGGAGAGGGAGAGGGAGGGAGAATCCCAAGTAGACTCCCCACTGAGCACAGAGCCCAACATGGGGCTAGATCTCACTACCTTGAGATTGCAAACTGAGCCGAAATCAGTTTCGGCTGCACCGTATCAGTAACCAGCTGCACCACCCAGGCGCCCCAATTTCACTTGTGCTAGTGGATGGAACATCTTTTCCTATGGTCACTGGTTATTTACAATGTTTCTTCCTATGGTCATTGGTTATTTACAATGTTTCTTTTATGAGCTGCCTGTTTATAATCTTTACCTCTTTTTCTGTGGGAATATTTGCCTTTTTCTTTTCGGTTTGTAAGAGTTTTCCTATTTTGGATACCACAGCTCACTACAGATCACTTCCATACGGCTTCTATCTCTACTAAAACTTGTTAAGGTCATAGTATCGTTTATATAGTGGCTTCAATAGATCCTTCTCTGTCATTATCTTACTCTGTAACTCAGTAGTTCCTATGACAACTGCGGTGGGTTTGAGACTATCTGGGCCGGTAAAGGAAAAACATGACCGCTAGATGGCAGTAGCACGCAACAGTCCTATTTGGGTGGGTCCTTTGACAGGTTGCCCGAAAGGAGAAATCGCTCATAGCAAGAGACCTTCCAGGGACAGAGGTGGAGCCACCACCCAGAAGGGGAAGCCGGCAAGGGAACTGCTGGGGGAGAGGGACATACTATGTGACGGGGTTGGGGTTTCCATGTCTCGGTGATGTTCCTCAGCGGCACGGTGGGGTGTCTGGGTCAGAAGGCTTCAAAGGGCAGCAGCAGCTTGGGGTTGTTTGCTTTATAGCTGTAAGTTTTGGTTAGCGATATTGGGTACAGTTTTGTGGAATCTGCAAAGCAAGCAGGCTCTAAATGGCTAAAAATATGCTTTACAAAAATATATATTTACAGCAATTAGATGTGTAAAAATTTGAGTTTGGTGCTGGCGGACTTTGTGCCAGAAGTCCCAGTGTACTGTGAAGAAAATCAACATAGGGACCAATATAGAGGGGCCATCTGTAACCCATTTACTTAACACTCTTTTCAAACACGCCTCTGATTTATATGATGCTGCGGTCAGGTTTTCCTCCCAATGACCTCTCTCTTAGTCCTCTTTGCTGATTCACACCTTCCATCTGCCCTCTAAATCAGTGATTCTCAAAATGTTTGGACTCAAGGTGCCTTTAAATTCTGAAAAATTGAGGTCCCCAAAAAGCCTTTGCTTTTGCAGGTCATATTTCTCTATATTTACTCTCTTAGAAATTAGGACTGGGGAATTAAATTATATTTATTCATTTATTTAAATATAACAGTACTAAACCCATTGCAAGTTAGCATAAATAACATCTTTTACGTGAAAAGTGACTAAAGAAACTTCTGATATATTGATTTTGTTTTCATCATCTTTAAGTGTAGACAACATACTATGTGTCTAGAAATTGATTCTTCTAATCTTTTTTAAAGCTAACAATCGTTCCTTAGCTATAGTAAAATATTATAAATAAATTGTATTTTAGAATGAAATATTCTAAGTAATAAAGCCCAAGATAAAATTTAAAATTTAGAGAATATTTCAAAATTTTAAAAAACATTATTGTAAAACAAGGAAGCAAAGTATACTTAGTTCTAGTTATGTTTCCACATGGGCTCAAGGAAACTCTGGGATTTCAAAATAACTTTGTTGAATGATAATGAGACTTTGGAGATTATAGTAGATGTAACTGATGATAGCTGGCAAGAACAGAGTATAAGTCCCAAGAAAAGAACAAATCTCTGAAAATACACAAATTTATACTTAAACCTACTACTTTAGAAAATTCTAGAAAATATAAGGATGCATAAAAACATATTCTAGTAGCTGTTGGAGTGATGATATTATCACACATCATACAGCCTTTGGAAAACCCTACCGTATACTCATGAGAGAATGGAATTCAAAAAGGCAAATTACATCTTAGTATTATTATAATAGTAAGTTAAGATCTTCTAGACACCCCTGCAGGAACCCAGTGCTGGAGTGAGTGCCGTAGGACTCAGACTAGAGCTTAAATCCTCTATGTCTACCTAGATGATGTACTCCAAACCTATGGCTTTAAATACACGTGCTGATGACTTTAAATTTGTATCTCCAACTTGGACTTTTCCACTTGTCTATTCAGCATTTTCACCTATATATCTATTAGACACCTCAAAATTAACGTGTCCAAAAGTAGAACTTTTGACTTCCCCTAAATATGCTTATCTTCCAGTCATCATCAATGCATCGTACCACTGACATGAATGTGCAAGTCAGAAATCACAGTACAGGGGCGCCTGGGTGGCACAGCGGTTAAGCGTCTGCCTTCGGCTCAGGGCGTGATCCCGGCGTTATGGGATCGAGCCCCACATCAGGCTCTTCTGCTATGAGCCTGCTTCTTCCTCTCCCACTCCCCCTGCTTGTGTTCCCTCTCTCACTGGCTGTCTCTATCTCTGTCAAATAAATAAATAATAAAAAAAAAAATCTTAAAAAAAAAAAAAGAAATCACAGTACACATCCAATGTTTCCCTCATCCCTTACATCCATCCCATCAGGAAATTTGTAGGGTTTACCTGCATAACATGGTTAAAATCCACTGACTCCTCTCCACCCATCTCTATATTTACCACTTGGTCCCAGCTACCATCTTATTTCAACTGGACCATAGTAACAGCCTCCTAATTATTACTGTTGATTAACTCTTGTGCTATTATAATCCAGCTGTCCCACAGCAGCTATAGTGATTTTTAAAAAAATGCAAATTAGATTATGTCATTCTTCTACATAAACTCGTTCTGGCTTTAGTGTTTGTTTCCCAAAAACTCTTTATAATTTGGCAATTGCCTTCCACTCCAGCCACATTCAGACCACTCATCCCCTTCTTTATTATACTCTAGTTTCTCAGGATTTTTTTCTTTTCTTTGAACATGGCAGTCTCTTTCTCATCTTTCAGTCTTTGTATTGTCTCTTCCCTCTAATTGAATTGTTCTTTCCTCAGTTCTTTGCATGAATAATTCTTTCTTATACTTCAGGTCTTGAATGTCACCTTTACAGCAAGATCTTCCTACAGAAACCCCTACAGAAAGGCTCCCCTTTGTCTAAACAGTGCCATCCAGTAGAAATATGATGGGATAGGTAACTTCACACTTTCTAGAAGCCACATTGAAAAAGTAAAAAGAACTATGTGAAATTAATTTTAATAATATAATGCACTTGACCCGAATAGATCCAAAATATTGTAATTTCAATATTTTTGAATTTCAGTTTTTATAAAATTATAATTTTGCAATTGTTATAAAATCATTAATGACTTCTTTTTTTTAAAGATGCTTAGGATTTGCTTTGTTTGTTTGTTTATTTATTTATTTATTCATTCATTCATTTGCGAAAGAGGGGGGAGGGGCAGCGGGAGAGGGAGAGAGAGAGAATCCCAAGCAGGCTGCACACTGGGTGTAGAGCCTGACACAGGGCTCAGTCTTACAACCCTGAGATCATGACCTGAGCTGAAACCAAGAGTTGGAAGCTTAACTACCTGAGCCACCCAGGTGCCACATTAATGACATCTTCTACATTCTTTTGCTCATACTAAGATTTTTTTAGCTTTATTGAGCTATAATTAACATACATTGTGAAACTTTAAGGTGTACAAATTGATGAGACATGTGTATACTGCAAAATGATTATCACAGTAGGGGTAGTTAACATCCCCATTACATCCTATAATTACCATTTCTTTTGGGGGGCAAAAACATTTAAGATTTCCTCTCTTAGCAACTTTCAAATAAATACTACAGTATTGTTAAGCATATCACCTTATTCATCTTACAACAAGAAATTTGTGCCCTTTGAACAATATGTTCCCTACTTCCCCCACCCCAGAACCTTTGGCAACCACCATTCGACTCTCTGTTTCTATGAGTTTGGCTTTTTTAGATTCCACATATAAGTGATATCATGCAGTATTTATCTTTCTCTGTCTGACTTACTTCACTTAGTATCATTATACCCTCAATGTACATTCGTGTTATCACAAATGGCAGGATTCCTTCTTTCTCATAGCTGAATAATATTCCCGTGTGTGTGTGTGTGTGTGTGTGTGTGTGTTTGTGTGTGTGTGTGTGTGTTTGTGTGTGTGTGTTTGTGTGTTTGTGTGTGTGTGTGTTTGTGTGTGTGTGTGTGTGTGTGTTTGTGTGTGTGTGTGTGTGTGTGTGTGTGTGTGTGTGTATCACATCTTCCTTATCACGTTCATCCACAGATAGGTGCTTAGGTCGTTTCCATATCTTGGCCATTGTGAATGATGCTGCAATGAACACGGGAGTGTAGATATCTCTTCTAGTTAGTGGTTTCGTCTTCTTTGGATATATATACAGAAGTGGAATTGCTACATCATATGATAGTTCTATTTTTAATTTTCCAGGAACCTCCATACCGTTTTGCATAGTGGTGTACTAATTTGCATCCCCACCAATGGTGTATAAGGGTTCCATTTTTTCCACATCTTTGCCAGTAATGTTGTCTCTGGTCTTTTTGATAATAGCCATTCTCATAGGTGTGAGGTGATATTTTGTGGTTTTGATTTGCATTTTCCTGATGATTAGTGATGTTGAGTACGTTTTCAAGTACCCATTGGCCATCTGTATAAATGTCTGGTCAGTTCCTCTGCCCATTTTTAAATCAGATTTGTTTTTGTTTTTGTTACTGAGTTGTAAAAGTTCCTCATATGTTTAAGATATGAACCTCTTATCAGATAGATGGCTTGCAGATATTTTCTCTCATTCTGAAAGTTGCCTTTTACTTTGTTAATTGTTTCTTCTGCTGTGCAGAGAACGTTTTAGTTTGATGTAGTCCCAATTTTTGAGTTTTGCTTTGTTGCTTGTACTATTGGTGTCATATTCAAAATATCATTGCCACGACCAATACCAAGGAGATTTTTCCCTTTTTTTCTTCTAGGAATTTTACAGTTTCCAGCCAGCCTTATATTTAAATCTATAATCCATTTTGAGTTATTTTTTGGAGTACTGTAAGATAAGGGTCTAATTTCTTTTTTATGCATCTGATTATCCAGTTTTTCTAGCATATTTTTTTGTAGAAATTATTCTTATCCCATTAACTATTCTTGGTTTCCTTGTCAAATATTTCTTGGCTTCTTATGATCAAATACGAGTTTGTTTCTGGGCTCTGGATTCTGTCCCACTGGTCTATGTCTTTTTAAGCCGGTATCATACTGTTTTGATTATTATAGCTTTGTAATATAGTTTGAAGTCAGGAAGTGTGATGCGTCAGCTTTGTACTTTCTCAGGTTTGCTTTGGCTATTCGCAGTCCTTTTGTTGTTCAATACAAATTTTAGGATTGTTTTATTTCTATTTCTGTGAAAGTGAATCTGTAGATGACTTTGGGTAGTATGGACGTTTTAACAACATTAATTCTTCTGATGCATGAACACAGGATATCTTTTAATTTATTTTTGTCTTCTTCAATTTCTTTCATCAAGGTCTTACAGGTTTTGGCATACAAATCTTTTACCTCCATGGTTAAGGTGGCTCCTTGGATATTATGAATGGGATTGCTTTATTATTTCTGTTTCAGATAATTCATTATTGGTGTATAGAAATACAACTGATTTCTGTATGTTAATTTTGTATCCTGCAACTTTACTGAATTCCTTGATTAGTTCTAACAGATTTTTGGTGGAGTCTTTAGAATTTTCTATACAAAAGGTCATATATCTGCAAACAGAGACCAGTTTGCTTTCTCTTTTCCAATTTAGATGGTTTTTATTAATTTTTTTCTTGCCTTATTGTTCTGGGTAGGACTTTCAGCACTAGGAGGTCCTGAGTGTGATGTCAGCTATGCATATTTCACATATGGTCTTTATTATGTTGAAGTACATCCTTCTTGTTATTGTTTCTGTCATGAAAGGATGTTATTTTTTTTTGGTCAGAAGCTTTTTCTGCATTTATTGAGATGTTCATATAAATTTTCATCCTTCATTGTGTTAATGTGGTGTATCACATTGACTCATTTGCAGATGTTGCCTCACATTTGCATCCCAGGTATAAATCCAACCTGAACATGGAGTGAGATCCTTTTAATGTGCTATTGAATTTGGTTTGCTAGTATTTTGTTGAGAACTTTTGCATCTATTTTCATCAGGATTATTGGCTTATAGCTTTCTTTTTCTTGTAATTTCCTTAATTGGCTTTGGTATCAGGGTAATGGTGGCCTTGTAAAGTAAGTTTGGAAGTGTTTCCTCCTCTTCGATTTTTTTGGACAGGTTTGAGAAGGATTGGTGTTAATTCTTCTTTAAATGTTTGACAGAATTCACCAGGAAAACCACCTGGTCCTGGGCTTTCCTTTGTTGGTTTTTTTTTTTTTTTAAGATTTATTTATTTATTTGAGGTGGGGGTGGGAGAGAATAGGCGGAAGGGGCAGAGGGAGAAGGAGAGAGTGAATCTCAAGCAGACTCCCCACTGGGTGTAGAGCCTGATGCAGGGCTCAATCTTACAACCCTGAGATCACCACCTGAGCCGAAATGAATAGTCAGTCAGCTGCTCAACCAAAGAAGCCACCCAGGTGCTTCTGTTGGGAGGGTTTTTATTAGATTCAATCTCTTTATTAATTGGTCTGTTCAGATTTTCTGTTTCTTCATGATTCAGTCTTGGTAGGTTGTATGTTTCTAGGAATTTATCCATTTCTTCTAGGTTGTCCAGTTCCTTGGAGTATAATTGTCGATAGTAATCTCTTATTACCTTTCATGTTCGTGGGGTGTCAGTTGTTATGTCTCCGCTTTCAGTTATGATTTTATTTGTTTGAGTCCTCTCTCATTTTTCCTGAGTTACTGTAGCTAAAGTTTTGCCTATTTCTCTATCTCTAAAAAAACTCAGCTCTTAGTTTTGTTTTTCTGTTGTTTTTTCTGGTCTCCAATTCATTTATTTTCACTCCAATCTTTGTTATTTCCTTACTTCTACTAACTTTGGGCTTAGTTTGTTCTCCTTTTTTCTAGTTCCTTAAGGTATAAAGTTAGGTTATTTGTGACCTTTATTATTATTTTTAAAAATGTAGGTGTTTATTGCTATAAATTCTCCTCTTAGAACTGTTGTGCTGTATCCCACAAGTTTTGGTATATTGTATTTTCATTTTCATTCGTTTAAAGATATTTTTAAATTTCCATTTTAATTTCTTTTCTTTTTTTTTAAGATTTTATATATGTATTTGAGAGAGAGAGAGAGCACGAGCAGGGGTAGGGGCAGAGGGACAAGAAGACTCCCACTGAGCAGAGAGCCCAACGTGGGGCTCTATCCCAGGACCCTGAGATCATGATCTGAGCCAAAGGCAGACACTTAACCAACTGAGCCACCCAGGTGCCCTATTTTAATTTCTTCTTTAAGCCATTGGTTGTTCAAGAGTATGTTGTTTAATTTCACATATTTTTGAGTTTTATAGTTTTCCTCTGGTTATTGATTTCTAGTTTCTTTTTTTTTTTTTAAAGATTTTATTTATTTATTCATTCGACAGAGATAGAGACAGCCAGCGAGAGAGGGAACACAAGCAAGGGGAGTGGGAGAGGAAGAAGCAGGCTCATAGCGGAGGAGCCTGATGTGGGGCTCGATCCCAGAACGCCAGGATCACGCCCTGAGCCGAAGGCAGACGCTTAACCGCTTTGCCACCCAGGCGCCCCGATTTCTAGTTTCATACCATTGTGGTTGGAAAAGATATTTGGTATGATTTCAATCTTAAATTTGCTAAGAATTGTTTTGTGATCTATCACATGAACTATTTAGGAGAATGTTTCATGTGTGTTTGAGAAAAATATGTATTCTTCTGCTGTTGGATGGTATGTTCTACATGTTTGTTAGGTCCATTTGGTTTAAAGCATGGTTCAAATTCAACATTTCTTTATTGTTTTGTGTGGATGATCTCTCCATTGTTGAAAGTGAGGTATTGCAAGCCCTAGTATTATTGTATTGTCTAGTTCTCACTTCAGATTTGTTAGTATTTGCTTAATATATTTAGGTGCTTTGATACTGGGTATGAATATATTTACAATTGTTATATCATCTTGATGAATTAAACCCTTTATCATTTTATAATGACCTTTCTTTTTGTTACTGTTTTTGGCTTAAAATCAATTATGTCTGGTATAAATATAGCTACGCCTGCTGTCTTTTGGTTTCCACTTGCATGACATATCTTTTTGTATCCCTTCATTTTGAGCCTCCTAAAGCTGAAGCGAGTCTCGGGGGCAGCGTATAGTTGGGTCTTTCTTTCTTCTTTAATTCTTTCAGTCATTCTCTGCTTTTTGATTGGAGACTTTGATCCATTTATATTGAGAGTAATTATTGATCGTTAAGGACTTACTAATGCCATCTTATTAATTGTTTTGTGGCTGTTTTGTAGTTCCTTTGTTTTTTTCTTCCTCTCTTGCTGCCCTGCTTTGTGAACTGATTTTCTGTAGTCGTACACTTTGATTCCCTTCTCTTTATCTTTTGCGTATTTACTTTTTTTTTTCCTGTGTGGTTACAATGAGGTTTATCAAATATCTTTTAGATATAATAGTTTATTTTGTGCTGATGACAACTTAACCTTGATAGCATGCAAAAACATTTACCTTTTTACTTCCCTCCTTTTATGTGTTTGATGTCATAATTTGTCTTATTTTATATTGTGTATTCATTAACAATTATACCTATAGTTGTTTTTAATACTTTTGACCTTTAACCTTTATACTGGAGTTAAATGGTTAATATACCACTATATTACAGTATCAGACTATCCTGAACTTGACTACATACTTACCTTTACCAGTGAACTTTATATTTTCATATGTTTCCATGTAACTAACTAGTGTCCTTTCATTTCAGCTTGAGGAGCTTCTTTCAGCATTTCCTGTAAGACAGATGTAGCGGTGATGAACTCCTTTACTTTTATTTGTCTGAGAAAGTCTCTATCTCTCCTTCATTTCTGAAGGACAGCTTTTCCAGCTTTTCTTGGCATCCCCCCCCAACTCTTCTGACTCTCTCCTGATCTGTAAGATTTCTTTTTTCTTCTCTCTCTCTCTTTTTTTTTTTTTTTTTTGGTTGGGGGGGGGGAGAAAGCGCAAGTGGAGGGGGAGCAGGCAGAGGGAGCGGGAGAAAGAGAATATTAAGCAGGCTCCATGCCCAGGGTGGAGCCCAATGCAGGGCTCAATCTCATGACCCTGAGATCATGACCTGAGCCCAAACCAAGAGTCAGATGCTTAACTGACTGAGACACACAGGCACCCCTGGCCTGTAAGATTTTTGCTAAGAAAATAGCTGAAAGCCTTATGCTGTAATCTTGTAAATTACAAGCTTCTTTTCTCTTGCTTCTTTTCAGATTCTTTGTTTTTGATTTTTGATAGTTTTATTATAATGTGTCTTGGAGAAGATCTCTTTAAGTTGAGTTTGTTTGGTGGCCTATGACCTTTATGAACTTGGATATCCACATCTGTCTCCAGATTTGCGACATTTTCAGCCATTTTTCTTTCTTTTTTCTAGTTGAGATATAATTGCCATATAACATTATATTAGTTTCAGATGTACAACATAATGATTCAATATATATATATATTGCAAAGTGATTATCATAATCTGTCTAGTTAACATACATTACTATATGTAGTTACAAATCTTTTTTCTTGTGATAAGAACTTTTAAGATTACTCTGTTAACAATTTTAAAATATACAATTCCGTATTAACTGTAGTCACTAAGCTGTACATTACAGGATATGTAACTGGAAGTTTGTACCTTTGATCTTCACCCGTTTTGCCCACTCCCCATCCATCACTTCTGGCAACCACCAATTTGTTCTCTGTATGTATGAGTGTTTTTGGTTTGTTTTTTTGTTTTAGACTCCACATATATGTAAAAGCATATGGTAATATGGTTTTTGTCTTTCTCTGTCTGATTTATTTCACTTAGCATAATGTCCTCAAGATACTTCCATGGTATTGCAAATGGCAGGATTTCCTTTTTTTTTTTTTTTTTCTGAATAATATATGTCACATTTTCTTCATTCCTCCATTGATGGACACTTAGTTTGTTTCCATATCTTGGCTATCATAAATAATGCTGTGGTGAACATGGGGGTCATATTTCTGAGTTAGCGCTTTCATTTCTTTTAGATAAATACCCAAAGTGGAATTGTTGGATCATCTGGTAGTTTTATTTTTAGTGTTTTGAGGAACAGCCATACTATTCTTCACAATGTCTGCTCCAATTTACATTCCCAATAGTGTCAGCCATTATTTTTTAAATAAACATTCTGGCCCCTTCTCTTTCTCTTTTCTTTCTGGGATTCTAATAATTTGCAGATTTTTTTTTTATAGTTTCCCATAGATCACATAGGCTTTCTTCTATCTTTTTCTTCATTCTCCTCTGACTAAATAATTTCAAAGTTCCTGTCTTCTAATTCACAGATTCTTTCTTCTCCTTTATCTTTTCTGTTGTTGATGTTTTGTATTGTATTTTTTAATTTCATTCTTTGTATTCTTCAGTGCCAGAATTTGTTCTTTTTTATGATTTCTATCTCTTTGTTAAACTTCTCATTTTGTTCATATATTATCTTCCTAATTTAGTTGAATTGTCTTTCTTTGTTTTCTTGTAGCTCATTGGCCTTCCTTAAAACAGCTATTTTGAATTCTTTATTGGATAAATTGCAGGTCTCCATGTTTTTGGGGTCATGGTGCTAGAAGATTATTGTGATCCCCTGGTGGTGTTATGTTTCTTTGATTTTTTTATGTTTTCTAAAGTCTAGGGTGGCTGTCTTCACATTTGAAGTAGCAGTCACCTCCTCCAGTCTTTTTTTTTTTTTTAATTTTTAAGTGATCTCTATACCCAAAGTTGGGCTTGAACTTACAACCCCAAGATCAAGAGTTGTATGCTCTGCCAACTGAGCCAGCCAGGCCCCCCTTCTCCAGTGGTTTCTAACTGACTTTGGGAAGGAAGTGCCCTTTGTCAGCCCTACTAGGGATTCTGAGACTTCTCAGATCTTCTATGGATGTATCTGCTCCACACTTCTTGCTCCCTCTTGTGGCAGAATCCTTAGCTTGTATGCTTTCTCTCATTCAAGCAGTGCAGGAGTCAGATTCTGAATGCCTCCCTTTTGCTTTCCCAAGGGTGGAGCTCAAGTTTGTGGTCCTCTTCTTGGCCCACAAATTTGGGTCAGCTATTCACATGTGCTCACTATTTGTCTGCCAAAGCTTTCTCTTGCCACCTTTGCCACTGTCAGGAGCACGCACAGGGAGCCAGCCACAGACTGGGGTGTGTGTGGGTGAGGTACTCACAGCACTGAGGCCACCTGTGAGCCAGCTGGTAGGGTTCATGAATGAGGCATCTCCAGTGGCTCCTGGGCTGGCTTCTTGGTAGTTGCAGTTAATACTACTTTAGTGTCCTCTGAGTGTTTTATCTGCTGCTCTTCCAGCCTCTACATGCCCTGCAGTCAGGCAGCTCAGGACTTAGTACTCTGGATGAGAGAGAAAGGGCCTGTTTGGCAGCATTCCTCACAGCTGGGGAAACTTGGTGCTCATGCGTATGTTCTAACTTTTCTCTGTGGGAGAAATCACAGTCCAAGAAGGGCTTATGGTACAGAGCTGTGCCATTCTGGGGTAGATGTGTTGTAGGTAAAGTCAAGCTGTTCCTCTTACCATGCCAATGCATCCAAACTCATGGGTTTGTTTTTTCTGCAAATGGTATGCTAGAACTTCACTGCTTGAAGCCTGGGCTTCCATAAACATTCTCCTATCTGTGAACAATTGTCTAAGACAGTGTTCTCCAGGGGGTTCTTGGCTGTGGCTGAGAGGCACTGGAATTGTTTCATGGGCTACAGCAGAGTTCACAGCTGGGACTGAGGTCTGTGTGCCTGTTACCCAACACATAGGGGAGCAAGGCTACTCCTGGATCCCTACACACATGGTGCTGCATCCCATAGCTCCCACAAAGGTGCTTCTGTCTGTAGAAAGATGCTAAATTGTTGTTTTTGAAGGGATACAAGTGAAGGATGTCTTATTCGTTCATCTTGTTGTTCTCTCTCCATACCAAGTCTTTGAAATATGATGTGTATCTTATTTATACTTACACTGCATCTCAGCTTGAAGTAGGCACATTTTTCTTTCTTTCTTTCTTTCTTTCTTTCTTTCTTTCTTTCTTTCTTCCTTCCTTCCTTCCTTCCTTCCTTCCTTCCTTCCTTCCTTCCTTCCTTCCGAGAGAGTGAATGGGGGAGGAGCAGAGGGAGAGGGAGAGAGAGAGAACCTCAAGCAGGCTCCACACCCAGTACAGAGCCTTATATGGGGCTCGATCTCATGACCCTGAGATCATGACCTGAGCTGAAATCAGAAGTCCAATGCTTAACTGACCAAGCCACCCAGGCACCACCTGCTCTGGAATGGTTTAAATAACATTAGGTTTACCTATTCTTTAAAGGTCTGATGGAACTCTCCTGGAGGGTTCTCAACAGGGATGGCATGCTTAGATGTCTGTTATGAAAAGATTGTTCTGGCATGAGGGTGAAGAATTTATTAGATGTGGGAGAGTCTGGAGGCAAAATGACCAAAAGATATTAAAAAGCAGCAGTCAGAGGAATAAGACCAATAGCAGGGAGGTGTGGTATCATGGTACATAGAGTATTGATTTTGGAGTCATCCAGAGCTGGAGATGAGTCAGCTATTTAATTTTTGGCCTCAGTGTAACTAATCTACTGGCTCTGGAGCCATATATGAAAAACAGACACAGTTCTTTTTTAATTTTCTCAACTCCTATTCCATAACATCGTTCAAATTAACCCAGAAGATTGGTGGAAGTACAGTGCCTGGTATTACCAGATGCTTTATAAATGGTGATTGTATTTTATTTAATATCATAAAAGTCAAGATAGGAAGGGGAGAGAAGGAAATTTCAGAAGGTGCAAGAGGGTCAACAGTGTCAAAAGCAGAATCGAAGGAAATAGAATGAAACCTGGTAGGACACCACAGATTGGCTGTTAGGCTCTGGATCTTTGAACAAGCAATGGAGGGTGGTGGTGGGTGGGTGGCAGCTGCTGTGTATTGTGAGGTTAGGGAGATTGGGAGGTGAGGTGGTGGGGGTGGATGGCAGGATCTCATCTTGATGTCCTTAGGGAAGACAGGTAATTTGCTGGAGAGGCAGGCATGTTTGTGTTTTTGTAAGTTTATTTGCTTTGGTACAGTGGGGAACCCTGATCACTTTTGGGCAGTGAGAGGAGGGCTCCAGTGGGAGGGCAGGACTGATAGAGAGTGGGGGTATGGTTTCCTTACTAGGAACTATAGATTGGCTTCAAGTGCAGGGGTGGATGTGGTTGCTGGAGGATGAACAAGGGTTTTTCTTGCAGTTGGAAAGAAACTGTGTGACCAAGGATGGGGGTGAAGGTGAAGGGAGGGCACTTGAGGGAGTTTATGTCTAGTGGGCTTGATTTTTAGGTAAAAGAGGAAGGGGGGCTACCTTCAAAGGCAAGTGAAGCCAGAGTGTACTTCAAGAGAGGAGTGAGTTTTGATAAAGGCATTTTTTAATGAGATATACTTCACACACCATAGGATTTCACCTCTTTTTTTTTTTTAAGATTTTATTTATTTATTCGAGAGACTGAGCAAGAGAGAGCACACAAGCAAGGGGAGCTGCGGAGGCAGGGGGAGAAGCAGACTCGCCGCTGACCAGGGAGCCCAGTGCAGGGCTTGATCCCAGGACCCTGGGATCAGGACCTGAACTGAAGGCAGTCGCTTAACTCACTGAGCCACCCAGGCATCCTGAGTCAGCAATGTTTTAAATAGGAGTCAGAAAAACTATAATTATCTTCTTTGATTCATTCAGTTCCATGTTACTAATTCTTGTTCTGTTTGAATGAAGTTTTTCCTTTAGTTCTGGAAATTCTTACTCAACTTAGTTTTGTGATCTTAAGGGTATGAGAAAACTTTGTTCAGCAAAAATCCTCCCCATAAATCTCTTTGAAGATAAAACACATTTGTAAGAACATCAGAACAACAGCTGTAAACAACAAGACTCAAAAATGACCATGATTAGAGATCTGATGAGAGTTCAGTATCAATAATTAGAATTAATTGTAATGAAGTTATACCAAGACACATGAAAACTTCAGGAAGTTCACTAATTTCTAAAACAATTGTAGCATTCACTCAGGCAATATGACCTAAAAAGGTTTATCCTCTCTTTTCTGGCAATGCTTCCAATGTAACTTAACATACCAAATAAATAAGCCTAATTACTCAAAAAGACTTCATTTAGAATTTGAACTTTGGGAATTTTGTTAAAAATATCAGAAGGTTTTAAAGCACATGCCTAAATAGAATGGGTCATTACAATGACAATAGGTCATTACAAAACTTAAAACCCAATTATCTGTTTAACCAAGGTGGCAATTGCTTAGTATGAGTATATCTCATGAAATATTTGGGGCATACTTATACTAAAAATAGTACTCACTGTTTATCTGAAACCCAAATTTAACTGGACCGCCTGTATTTTATCTGGTACTCATATTTCTGTGACTGTTTCATTGCTTAAATGAAGGTAAGAACGCTGTCTAAGTCTTCAGGTGTCTTAATTTGTTCAGGCTTTTATAACAAATATAGACTGGGGGCTTAAACAACAAGCATTTATTTCCCACAGTTCTAGAGGCTGGAAGTCTGAGATCAGGGTGTTAGCTTGAGTGGGTCCTCATGAGACCCCCCCTTCAAGATGTAGGCAGCCAGCTTCTTCATGTATTCTCACATGGTGGAGAAAAGAGAGCGAGAGAGAGCGAGAGCGAGAGCGAGAGCGAGAGAGAGAGAGAGAGAGAGAGAGCTCTCTGGCTTTTTCTTATAAAGGCACTAATCCCATTCATGAGGGCTCCACCTTCATGACCTAATCCCCTCTAAAGGCCCCACCTCCAGATACCATCACATTGGGGGTTAAGATGTCAAAATATGAATTTTGAGGGGACATAAATATTCAGTCCATAACATTCGGGTTGTTTAGGGGCATTAAATGTGTGATACACACGCAGTTTTTGGAGCATGAGTTGGCACATACTAAAAACTAAACTATTACCTCTGATATTGCATGAATTTTTCCCACTCCCAGTCTGAAGCTTGAATCATTTTATAGAATGTAAGTATGGCAGTTGTGAAAGAAAAAGAGAAACTATGTTTCAGGCCTGTTCGTGCACAATTCAATACTGAGATTTGGATTTTTTTCAGTGTAGGGCTCACGTAGAACAATACTGTGAATGGGGATGTAACCTGGTTATTTACGTGGATGAGCTGGTCAAGATGAGATTGTTAATGTGTTGACATTGTCTTGAAATAAACGTGCCAGGACACAGTGTCACCATGTTCCACTTCGACAAGAGCGGGGGCTACGTTAACACACAATGCTATTATACTTGCACACTATCATTACAAGTTCAGACAGCTTTCTTTCATCTAAACAGTAAGTTCTCTGTTGGTAACATGCTTTGAAAAGGTAAATTACTAGGTGGGAAAGACATGAACGGTGGATTCATGAAGGACAGCAAATTGAAGGACAGTGAAGAAGAATCTGGAAATAGGTCTAAAAGAAGCAAAACAGAAATGAAAGAGAAACATTTACATATGATAGAGAAACGGTAAAGATCCTGACTGCAGATTTATTGACAGGTGATGAAGAAACAATGAGGAAGATGGGAAGTACAGCCTGATTTAGGCCACCAAGGGGACTCTGGTAATGCATGAGAAAATGCCTGCTAAACCTGATGTCCCTTCATCGCTGACAGGCATGCAAAGGAAGGTTATGAGAGGTAATAAGGATATATTGATTTGATAGAAATTTTTAAAAATTGATTTTCTGATTAGTGGCATAGATTGGTTCACAGCTAAATTTATGTTAATGGATGGTAGGAACTAAAAGTAATTCTTACAGAAATGATTGGGCAATAGTTTCCTCACAACTGCCTAAAGGGCAAAATCAAGTGTTCTGGGAGAAGCTGAGGGATGGCCTTGATTCTCCACTTTCTGATTTAGTGGAGCTTGATTTCGGGCAGGTTGCCCCAGCTCTGCGGAGTCAAGGCAAGTGCAGCAGCTGCAGGATGATTCAGCGTAGGGTCCCTAACTCCAGGCGTTTGCTAGTTTTTGTTACATCTGCATGCAGTCTTTACTATTATTTATGCAGTATTTAATAAAAATCAACTTCTGCTTTTAAGCTTATTTTTTAACTTTATATTTTGAAGTGATTTAAAAGTTAGAGAAACAGTGCAGAAATAGTACAGACTTTCTGTACGACTTTATCTGGGTCCTCTAAATTGTTGGCATTTTACTACACCTGCCTTATTCTCTTTCTTTCTCTCTCTTTAAACATACATGCACCTCATATGTGTTTTTTTCTGAATTCTTTGAAAGTTACAGATATCATGCCCATTACTCCTGAATACTTCAGTGTGTATTTCCTAAAAGACAAGGACATGCTCTCCATAACCAAGTATAACTG
This sequence comes from Ursus arctos, assembly GCF_023065955.2. NCBI lineage: Eukaryota > Metazoa > Chordata > Mammalia > Carnivora > Ursidae > Ursus > Ursus arctos. The sequence goes on along the minus strand of NW_026622775.1, from coordinate 66,220,715 downwards.
TCAAAGTTGGAAAATTAACATTGATACAGTACTACCATCTAATCTTCAGATGCCATTAAAATTTTGTCAGTCATCACATAACGTCCTTTTTTTGGTTTTAATATCCAAATCAGGATTTCTTTTTTGTTTTTTGGGTTTTTTTTTTTTTTGCTTTTTTTTAGAGAGAGAGAGTGAGAATGGGGTGGGGAGGGGCAGAGGGAGAGGGAGAATCTTAAGCAGGTTCCATGCTGAGCAGAGCCCGATGAGGGGCTCAGTCTTACAACCCTGAGATCATGATCCCAGCCCAGCTGAAATCAAGAGGCAGATGCTTAACCGACTGAGCCACCCAGGAGCCCCATAAGTCAGGATTTGTAATTAGTTTTTATCTCTCTAATATCCTTCAACCTGGAACAGTTCATGAGATTACATAAAGGTGTGAGTACCGGGAGGAAGGGGCTCCTAGGGGCAACTTAGAAGTCTGCCTACCATAAAGAATAATGCTTCTTATGTCAGTGTATAGCATTTTATAATTTTCAGGACATTTTCCTATTTAATCCTCATAATACCCTGTGAAATTGACATTTAGGAGCTTGGGACTCAGCAAAGTGTTGCTGCCCACAGTGACACAGTTAATCTCTGACACAAGTAGGACTAGAACTTGTCAGGGTCTCCTTCCACTATGTAAAACTGTTCCAGCTGCCTTCTGCCTCCCCGGGACATCCCGTGATAGCCTCCTATCTGCTCTCCCCTTGTCCAGTCTGAGTCTCCTGTCCTATTCTCCACACTCCAGATACTTTCAAAACACACATCTGCTCACTCCTTCAGTGCCCCTTATTAGTTTGTAATCCTAGCTTCTCACTTCATTAGTGTGACTATCTAATTGTCTATTTCCTTTTCTAGTCTTCCAAGTTCCTGGATAATATGGACCTTGTTTGTCTTTACATGCCCAGGGCCTAGCAGAGTGCTTGGTACCTTATTTGTTGAATGGGCTGGGGGAGGGAAGGCAATTTCAGTGTCCCTCATGAAAAGTAGAGGACAAGGGTAGACAGTTCTCATCTGATGCAAAGTCTTTGTTCTTGGGAGTTTGGGTTACTGGCTGCTTGGATGTGGGGTTGCAGTTATCTGAGTGACTGTCTTGAGCTCCAAGGTCAGATTTGATCTCCTGCAGTTATTGGGTAGGACCAGTACCTGCTGACCATGCAGAACTGTTGGGTCCTAAGGCTCCATCGTCATAGTTGAGCTTGCCTGGAGAGGGTATCTTCTGAGGATTTCATTAAGTACAGGTCCTGGGAGCTGGTGAGCTTTGCAGCAGTTGCCTGCTATATGGTATACCAGAACCTCAAAAGACCATGGGATTTGTCCAGTTTTGAACATTGGTCACCTGAGAAGTGGACATACAAGTTCTGTGGCAGATGAGTTGTGAAGACAGAATGCATACATAGACTTACCCTCTAAACTCCTGATGTTTTGCTAAAAGTCAGGAAAAGGGACTTACAGTCATGTTGTCCCAATTATTCTTCATGGTAGTTATCTAAAAATCTTTCAGTTGGGGCTAATGGGTGGTTGACATCACCATAGTTAGTTGTGACCAATTTTTAAGAGAGAAAATATTTTGTTTTATTTTAGTTGCACAGACACATATGTACGTTAGGTTGTGATGTAAAGTGTATCTTTTTAACTAAGAATCTTAGTCAAATGTTTGCAAAACACGTGTCTAAAATTTTCTGCTAGATGAGTATATGGGCCACAGCCCATTATGGAGACAAGTGGTAATGTGACCTTAGCAGTGGATAATGTAAGAGCAATTTAGATTTGACTTTGAAATGTTTTCTGTGATTTCCTCCCCCAGCTGCTTTGCATTCCTGCTTGTTTTGTTTTTCAAAACAATATATTTATTTATTCATTTTGTTATAGAAGTAATATATGCTCATAGTGAAAAAATCAGACATTATAGAAAAGAATAAAGAGGTGACTCTTACCTCTAATTCCAAGGATAACCACCAGTTAAGTGTGCAGATGCTGCAGACAGATTGGCTGGTTTCAAATACTTATTTAGGTGAGTTACTTGACCTCTCTGTGCCTCAGTTCTTTCATCTATAAAAAGGAAATGACAATAATATCAAACTGTCTCTGGGATTAGTGTCAGGAATAAATGAACTATTTGTTTAAATATTTATTATTTTTAATATTTATTATTTATTTATTTAATTTCTTTATTTAACTATTTATTTATCATTTAAACAGTTATTTAATTAAATAATTACTTAATTATTTAACTAAATAATTAATCATCATTATTAATAATTATATAATAGCATCATAATTATAACATATAGTATAATAATAATTACCAAAGAGAGCTTAAAATAATACTTGGCACACAGTGGCTGCTCAAGAAATATTAATAATATTAGGGGCGCCTGGGTAGCACAGTCGTTAGGCATCTGCCTTCTGCTCAGGGTGTGATCCCGGCATTCCGGGATTGAGTCCCACATCAGGGGAAAATGTAAACTCCCTCCGCTGGGAGCCTGCTTCTTCCTCTCCCACTCCCCCTGCTTGTGTTCCCTCTCTCGCTGGCTGTCTATCTCTGTCAAATAAAAAAAAAAAGAAATATTAATAATATTAACATTTTGGTGTATATCCTTTTAGAGTATTTTAAAGGAATTTATACACATGCATTTATTTACATTTATTGTGTATATATACACTGTGTATATTACATTAAAAAAAACAGGATCAGATGAGAGGGTTTCTGGTTTCTGGTCTGACATATTAGGAGCTTGGAAGTCGTGACTTCCGTTTGCACAATAAGAAAAAAGCTGAACAACGAAAAATCAACAACTCTCTTTAGATCCATCAGATAACCCAGGTTATAGGCCAAACTATTATACCCACAGTTGGAGACATAAACTAATACAGAGAATCAGCTTCCTGAGGCAGAGGCACTCCATAAGAACAAGTATGGATTTCTTTACCCAGGACATTGTGGCTGGCTTTCAGCAAAAAATTACAGAGCATACTAAAAGATAACATAGTTTGAAGTCACAGAGCAAACATTATAACTGGACTCAGCTATGACAGAGATTTTGGATTTATCAAACAGGGAATTTAAAATAACTATGATTAATATAACTAAAATTTCTAATGGAAAAAGTAGAAAACATGCAAGAACAGATGGAAACTCTAAGAATCAAAAGGAAATCCTAGAAAGCAGAAACACTGCAACAGTAATGAAGAATGCCTTTGATGAACTTATCGAGAGACTAGACACAGACAAAAAGAGGATCAATGAGCTTGAAGAAACTTTAATAGAAACTTCCCAAACTGAAATGCAGAGAGGAAAAAGAAGAATGAAAATTGCAGAACAGAATATACAAGAACTGTGGGACAGGTGTGCCTAGTGGCTCAGTTGGTTAAGTGTCTCACTCATGATTTTAGCTGAGGTCATGATCTTAGGGTTGAGAAATGGAGCCCCACATTGGTCTCTGTGCTCAGTGGAGAGCCTGCTCAAGATTCTCTCTCTCCCTCTGCCCTTTCCCCCCTGTGCTCTCTGTGTGTGTGTGTGTGTGTCTCTCTCTCTCAAATAAATAAATAAATAAATAAATAAATAAATAAATAAATCTTTCAAAAACAAAAACAAAAACTGTGGGACACTCAAAAAAAGGGTAACATATATGTAGTGGGAATACCAGAAGGAGAAGAAATAAAGACAAGAACAGAAGAAATACTTGAAGAAATAATAACTGAGGTTTTCTTAAAGTTAATGATAGACACCACAACATAAATCTAAGAATCTCAGAGGACACCAAGCAGGATACATTTCAAAAATTTATCCCTAGACATATCATATTTAATATGCACAAAATTCAAGAGATATAAAGTCTTGAAAGAAGCCAAAGAGGAGAGGGAACAGCTTATGTAGAGAGGAACAAGAAATACATCAGATTTCTCTTCAGACCCATGCAAAGGAGAAGAGAATGCAGTGAAATATTTAAAGTGGTGAAAAGAAACAACAACAACAATAGCAGCACCATTAACCTGGAATCTTGTATCCAGTGAAATTATCCTTCAAAAGGTGAGGAGAAATAAATACCTTCTCAAACAAAATTGAGGGAATTTGTTGTGGTAGATTTGCCTTGCAAGAAGGAATTCTTCAGAGAGAAGGAAAATGATATAGGTCAGAAACTTGGGTCTACATAAAGGAAGGAAGAGCATTAGAGAAGGAATAAATAAAGGTAAAATGAAATCATTTATTTTTCTTATTCTTTGTTGACTTAAAACATAACTGTTCAAAATAATAATACCAACAACATATTTGTAATGAAGTTTATGAAATGCAATGAATAAAAGCAATGATATAGGAGATGGGCGGGAGAATTGGGAATCCTTTGTTATAAGGTATATGCACCACCAGTGAAGCAGTTTAGTGTTATTTGAAAGTGAACTTGGATCAGTTGTAAATGTGTATTTCAAACTCTATGACGATCACTAAAAAAAAAGTTAAAAATAAGTAAAATGGATATGCTTAGAGAGGAGAGAAAATGCTCAATTAAAACCAGAGAAGGCAGCAAAGAGTGAGGGGGGGGGAACCAGAAAAGAACTAAAATGCAGAAAAAGCAACACATAGAGGGAATTTTATAGAATTGCATGCATATATTAGAAAAGAAGAAAGATCTCAAGTCACTAATCTGAGCTTCCACCTTGGGAAACTAGAAAAAGAAGAGCAAATTAGAATCCAAAGTAAGAGTTCTTAGGTGGCTCAGTCAGTTAAGCACCTGCTTTCAGCTTAGGTCATGATCATAGGGTGCTGGGATTGAGCCCCACATCAGGGTCCCTGCTTAGCAGGGAGCCTGCTTCTCCCTCTCCCTCTGCCCCTCCCTCTGCTTATGCTCTCTTGCACTCTCTCTCTCAAATAAATAAATAAAATCTTAAAAAAAAAAAAAGAATCCAAAGTAAGCAGAAGAAAATAAGTAATAAAAATTGGAGCAGAAATCAATAAAATTGAAACAGGAAATGACTTGAGAAAATCAATGAAACCAAGAACTGTTTTTTTTTAAAGAATAAATAAAATTGATAGATCTCTAGGCATGCTAACCAAAGACAAAAGAGAGAAGAAACAAATTACTAATATCAGAAATGAAAGAGGGATCATCATTACTGATTCCAGGGATTTGAAAAGGATAATAAAGGAGTATTATGAATAATTCTATTTCCACAAATGTGATAATATAGATGAAATGGACCAATCCCTTGATAGGCACATATACCTAAATTCACAGAAGAAATATAAAATCTGAATGGACATATCTATTAAGGAACTGGAATCAATAATTAATAATCTTCTAAAACAGAAAATACCAGTGAATTCTACCAAATAAGGAAGACAGTGTACCAGTTCTTCACAATGGCTTCCAGAAAATAGAAGCGGTGGTATTACTTACCATCCCATTCTGTGAGACCAGCATTATCCTAATTCTAAAACCAGGCAAAGGCATTACAAGAAAAAAAAAATCTATAAACCAATGTCTCTCATGAACATAGATGTAAAAATTCTCAATGAAATATTAACAGGTAAAATCCAACAAAACATAAAAAGAGTTCTATACCACAACCAGTTGGGATTTATTGCAGATATGCAAGTTTGGTTCAACATTCAAAAAACAATTAGTGTAACCCATCACATTCAAGGGCTAAAGAAATAAAAATCATTTGATCATATCTATTGAGATGCAGAAAAAGCCTTTGATAAAATCCAACATCCATTCATGATAAATACTCCCAGAAAATTAGCAATATTATAGCTAACATTATAATTAATAATGAGAAACTAAACACTTTCCTGCTAACCTTAGGAACAAGCCAAGGATATCTCTTCTCACCACTTCTGTTCAGTATGGTATTGGAAGGCCTAGCTAATGCAATAAGACAAGAAAAGGAAATAAAAGTATGTAGATTGGGATAGAAGAAGTAAAATGATCTTTGTTTGCACATGACATAATTGTCTAAGTCATAAATCCTGAAGAACCAACAACAAAACCCTCCTGGAACAAGTAAGCGATTATAACAAAGTTATAGAATGTTAATATACAAAAGTCAATTGCTTACTTACAGCAGCAATGAAAAACTGGCATCTATAATTAAACACACCATTATTTTTATTAGCATTATAGCTATAAATCCAATAAAATCTGTATACAATCTAAATGAAGAAACCTATTATCTGATGAAAGAAATCAAAGAAGATCTAAATAAATAGATAATCCATGTTTGTGGGTGGGAAGATTCAATGTTGTTAAGATGTCATTTATTCCTAACCCAATCTATACAATCAATGCAATCCCAATCAGTTATTTCATTACTATTAGCAAACTGATTTTAAAGTTTACACAGAAATGGGGCACCTGGGTGGCTCAATTGGTTAAGTGTCTTACTCTTGATTTCAGCTCAGGTCATGATCTCAGGGTTGTGAGATCAATCACCGCACCAGGCTCCGCGCTGGGCATGGAGCTGGCTTAGGATTCTCTTTCTCCTTTTTCCTCTATCCCTCACTGCTGCTCATGTTCTCTCTCTCTAAGTTTATAGGGAAAGACAAAAAATTTAGTATTGCCAATTCAATATTGAAAGAGAAGAATAAAATTGAAGGACAAATACTACCTGACTTTAAGACTTAATATAAAGCTATAGTAATCAAGACAGTGTGATACTGGTGAAAGAATAGACAAATAGATTGAGGAAACAAAGGTCAAAGCTCAGAAACAGACCCACACAAATATAGTCAACTGATCTTTGACAAAGGAACAAAGGCAAGTCAATGAAAAAAGTTTATTCTTTTCAAGAAATGATACTGGAACAATTGGACAGCCATATATAAAAAATGAATCTAGACACAGACCTTGGCCATATACCTTATACCTTTTATAAAAATTAACTCAATATGGATTATAGACCTAAATGTAAAATACAAAACTATAAAAGTCCTAAAAAATAACATAGAAGAAAATTTTGGTGGGCTTTTGCTTGAAGGTGACGTTTTAGATACAAACCCAAAAGCTGCCAAATTCATGAAAGAAAAAATTGATAAGTTGCACTTCATTAAAATTAAAAACCTCTGCCCTTCAAAAACACTGTTAAGAGAATAAAAAGATAAGCCACAGATGAGGAGAAAATCTTTGCAAAATACTTCTCTGATAAAGAATTGTTATCCAAAATCTACAAAGAACTTTTAAAAGTCAACAATTAGAAAGCAAATAGTTCAATTTAAGAAATGGGCAAAAGATTTGAAGAGATACTTCACAAAGAAGATAAAAAAACAAAAAGATGCTCAATACTATATGCCCTCAGGGAAATATAAATTAAAACAATGAGATTCTACACCTTCCAGAATGGCTAAAATCCAGAACATCGACAACACCAAATGCTCCTGAGGATGTGGAGCAACAGGAACTCTCCTTCATTGCTGGAGGGAATGCAAAATGGTACAGCCATTCTGTGGCAGGCAGTTCGGCGGTTTCTTACAAAAACTAAACATATTCTTATGATCCAACAATCACATTCCTTGAAATTTACCCAGAGGAGTTGAAAACTTATGTTTACACAAAAACCTGCACGAAGGTGTTTGTAGCAGCCTTATTCGTCGTCATTGCCAAAATTTGGAAGCAACCAAGATGTCCTTCAGTAGATGAATGGATAAATAAACTGTGGTACAGCCAGAGAATGGAAATTATTCAGTGCTAAAAAGAAACGAGCTATCAAGCCATGAAGAAACATAGAAGAACCTGAAATGCTTATGGTTATGGGAAAGAAGCCAATCTGAAGAGTCTACATGCTGTAGGATCCAGTTATTTGACATTCTGTGGAAGGTGAAAGTATGGAGACAGTAAGTAGAACAGTGGTTGCCAGGGGTTCAGGAGGAGGAAGGGAATGATAAATAGAGCACATGACATTTTTAGCGCAGTGAAATTATTCTGTAATACTATGGTGGTAGATACATGTTATCCTACATTTGTCCAAGCCTATAGAATGTACCACACCAAGAGTGAACCCTAGTGTAAGCTATGGACGCTAGTGAATAATAACGTGTGGATGTTGGCCTCATCAGCTGTAACAAATCTATCCTCCTAACGCAAGATGTTAATATGTTAACAATAAGGGTACTGTGTTTGTGGGAAGGGGAGGTGCTATATGAGAGCTTTCTGTGCTTTCTGCTCATTTTTTTCTTTAAAGATAAAGTTGCTCTAAAAAATAAAGTATTAATTTAAAAAATGGGATTATATTATATTAACTGTTTTGTAACTTTTTCCACTTAATAATATGTTGCAAACATTAAAAAATTAAAAATTGCATGGTTGGATGTATCATGAATTTAAAAATTCTCCATCGTTTCTACTTTTTTTTTTTTTTTACTATTTCTAATAGTACTGTGAAGAACATCTGTAAACATGCATACCTGTCAATTATTTCCTTAGGATACATTTCAAAAAAGGAATCAGTTTGTATCAAGGGGTACGCACATTAAAATTTTTACTCGTATTTCCCTCCATAAAGATTGTGCTAGTGTACTTTCCTGTGAGAGAAATGAAAGGATTCATTTCTTCATACTTTGGTCAAAACTGAATGTTCCTAGTCTTTTCAGGGTTCATTTACTTGATGGCTAAAATAGTAAATAATATTTACTAGTTAAATATTATTTCTGAATAATAGTAAAGTTAGACATATTTTCCTTTGTTTTCCTTTTTGTTTCTTCTCTTTTGAATGTGAATTTAGTTTCATCTTTAAATACATTGGAATATTCACCTTTCTCTTACTGATCTGTAAAGAATTAAATAAGAATATTAGTTCTTTACTGTCATAGGTTCCAAATGTTTTTTTCATAGTTTGTCACCCGCCTTTTAACTTTTTGTATGATACTGAGACATTTCTATGAAACTTTTCCTTTATGATTTTTAGATTTGGTGTCCTGCTGCACAAATTCTTTGGCACTCTGGCTGCTGTAATTTGAGCATGTTCCAACAGGAGGTCAGAGGCACAGGGAGGAATGCCCTCCGAGTGCAGTGGTCCAGGACAGCTCAGTAATCACACTGTGCTGGAATGAAACATCCCATGGAAGACCTTTAGCTTCTTCTCCTTGCCTCACATCCCAGCTCCCCTATTGTTAGTCCATAGGAGATACTCTGTCAGTAGTAGTAATAGAGTTGGCTTAGCTAAAGACCACGTGTAATTATGCATCATGAGCAGACCCACCATGCTTGATGGTCTTGGCAGGTAATCCTGACTGACCTCAGGTGTGTGTTCTAGAACTTTCAGAAAACCAGGTATGTTTCCATTCTCTAGGCCAGGCCACGTTTGGATTAATTACAAATGAGCAATAAACAAATCTTGGGACACTTAAAGACAGAGCCCTGTCAAAGGATTTACTTTATTCACTACTTAGGATTTAACATTTAGATTTTATTCACAGTGATTGCAGCCCTCTACTGGTGAGATGAACTTCTGGCTGAAAGTCTGAGAAGTTCTGGACGTCCATTTACTTGATCTTGAAGACGGACGTTAGTGAGTGTGTCCACAGCTCACAACCAGGCTCTGTGGGGTGGACTCAGTGAGAACTGGTCAGGGAAAGCATTGGGGGACCTCCCCTCCCTGGAGCAGACACCCGATGACATTTGATAATGTTGCTTGAGGCAGGTTCATCTCTGTTCTTTAACAGAAGCATAAAAAAGTGAGCAGCCATAACTTTGGGGTACAGGGAGATTTCCTATGGGACTCTTTCAAACCTCATATGCTCCGTTTCTGTGATGTGTATAATTAATCCTTTTGGTAAAGGTGCATGTGGACCTCTGTGATCCACGTAAGTATAATTGACAGGAGTTACAATTTGCTGATCTCCCTTGTTTCCCACCAGAAAGGAAAGAGCATCATTAATTATATGTGTGGGGGGCTTCTAGGTCTAAAGAGGAATCTGAACTTGAACTGGAGTCTCCCAGAGAAAGGGAGAGAACAGGTGTTCATGTATATTAATGGCATCTTACATTATCCCAGTGCCGTAACATCTGTGATCTCACCGCTGCCCACCCACAGCAACCTTCCAGAAGCAAGGGGATAAATGGGAAGGGAAAGGTTGATCCAGGAGTTTGTCACTCGGTGTTTCTGATGTGATGCGCCAGTAGGCTGTCTGCTTGGGGATATTCTGTCAGCCTCTTGGCAGCCTTAGTTGGCCATTCCCACTTTTCCTCTCTTGGTGCCCATCATACCACACCCTCCTGCCTGTCTCTGTGGCCACTCCTTTTGAGTCTTCAGAGGAAGGTTTTTTTTTCTAATTGCAGTGGAAATATCAGAGCTGGGACCTCTTCTGTCCACCATCCTCACATTGTCCCCAGGTGGTCTCATAGTGTCCTCTGGCTTTAACTACTGTCCTAGTCCCTTCAGGCTGCTATAACAGGATCCCACAGCCTGGGTGGCTTATAAACAACAGACATTTCTTACAGTTCTGGAGGCTGGGAAATCCAAGGTCAAGGCACCGGCAGATTGGTGTCTAGTGGGAGCCTGCTTCCTGGTTCATAGATAGCTCTTCTTCCTGTGTCCTCACTTGGCGGAAGGGGAAGGGAGCCTTCTGGGGCCACTTTTATAAGGGCACTCATCCCGTTCACGAGGGCTCTGGCCCCATGATGTAATCATCTTCCAGAGGCCCCACCTCCTAAGACCACCACACTGGGGAGTAGGATTCAGTATACAAATTTTGTGAGGACACAAACAGTCTATAGCAATTATCATCCATGAACTAAAGACCACTAAATAATTAACCTAAGCCCTGACTCTCACTTGAGCACTTTATTATTTCCACTTGGTGTCTAAAAGACATCTTAAATTACCATGCCTCAAATGGAAATCCCTTCCACCCCCATGGAAATGTTGACTAGCCTCATATTCGCACACCCCTACAATAGCCTGCTGCTCTCGTCGGCTTTCTCATATTGACCAGGAGCTCCACCATTCCCCTCCAGTCAGGCCTCAGATCTAGGGTTCACACTTGATGGTTTTCTTGCACCTCCCTACATCCAATCCAGCCATGATTCCTGTTGTCAGGAGCAATAAGAAGGGACATAGACTCTGATCAGACTGCAGACGCTTGATTTCTGGCTGTGCCACTTACTAGTTTTGGGTCCTGGAAAAAGTTCCTTAATCTCTATCTTCCCCCACACCTCACAGGGTTTTTGTGAGGATTAAATGTAAGTATTATGAGGATTAACCTGAGTTAATACATGTAAAGCACTTGGAACAATGCCTGGCACAGTAATTACTGAAAAAGTGGTAACTGTTAATATTACTTTATCCCCAAAGTAAATGACATACCCGTCCACTCCTCTCAGGGCTACTGCCCCCACCCTACTCTTAGTCGTGATCAGCTTCACCTTCCTATAGACTGTGTCCCAACAATCCTCCCTACTACATGGCAGCCAGAACAATATATAGAAAGTATGAATCAGATTTTGTTGCTCCCTGATTAAAGCCCTCAAATGGTTTCCTTTTAAATACAGAATAAAAATCTAAATTTATTTCCATGACCTAGAAAGTCCTCCACATGTCGCCCCTCCTTACTGCTTTCGCTTCAGCCGTACAAGGTGGATACTGGTGCATAACAACCTACCCCCAAATGCAGTGGCAAAAGCCAACAATGGTTTTAGTATGCCCATGGATCCTGTGGGCTGGGAATCTGGACACAGTAGAGGAGGGATATATTGTCTCTACCCCACAATGTCTGGGGACTCATCTGGGGAAACTTGAATAGCTTGCAGTGACTTGAACAATTGGGAATGGAGTCATCTCACACCTTGGCAATGATGGCAGGAAAGCAGGGCTCAGCTGGAACTGTCCATTGGAATTCTTCCATCTACCTCGCCATGGCTTGTGCATCTTTCCATCATGGCAGCCTCAGGATAGTTGGGTTCCTTACGTGGTGGCTCAGAATTCAGAACATCATCTTTTATGACCTGTTACTTGGAAGGCAAATAATACCTCTTCTCACAGACTTTTTTAGTGGAAGCAGTGACAGCCCTACTCAGGTTAAAAGGGAGGGCACTCAGACCCCACCCGAGATAGGAGGATATTGAGGAATTATGGCAATGTCTTCATACTGCCATACTTATTGTTGTCTCTCTCTTCTGCTCACAGCTTTTCAGTCACACCAGATTCCTTTCTGTTCTAAAAACACACTGCCTAATCCTAAACTCAAAAGTTTTCCCACATTTCGTACTCCCTGAGGTAAACTCTCTTCTCCCAGATGATTGCGTGATTGGCTCCTCAGAGTTTGGACTATATGTTCACTTTCAATTCACAGAATGACTTTGAAACGTTGCTGCCGGTAATGAAGCTCTGATAGCTCCTTTCAGAGATAAAGTCCTAAACTCAGTTCCCAGTCAACGTGTTCTGACTTCTCCCTGTGGGGTCAAAATCTTGACTTCTGCCCAAGGCTAGGTCCAGAATTTTCCCTCCAGAGACAAAGACCTGAGTTTTGCTCTTGGTACTAAATCCCCACTTAAATGTCACCTGCCCAGAAAGACCTTCCTAGACCACTATATCTAAAATGACTCCATCTTGGGGCACCTGGTGGCTCAGTCGGTTAAGGATCTGCCTTCGGCTAGGTCATGATCCCAGTGTCCTGGGATTGAGCCCATGTCAGGTTCCCGGCTCAGTGGGGAGTCTGCCTCTCCCTCTCCCCCATGCTTGTGTTCTCTTTCACTCTCTCTCTCTCTCTCTCAAATAAATAAAATATATATATTTAAAAAAGATAAAGGGCCTCCATCTTTCTATCCCCTGTTTATCTCATTGATAGTGCTTAGTGCAGTCTGTAGTTATCATGTATATATTTCTTTACCTGTTTATTGTATGTAACTTCCATGAGGGCAGGTTGTAAGATTTTTTCCCCCTCATTACCCTATCCGTTGGCATGTAGGAGGCACTTAATATATCCTTGTTGGTTGAATGAATGAAGGTTGGGAGGGATCAGAAATGAAGATTTAGAAGTCAGAAACATTTAAGTAGTTAAGTTTCTGGTTAATCATTAAACATGGCAGAGAAAGATGCTCAGGAGATAATGTCAAAAATCATCAACATTTAGGATGGGGTAAGAATGAACATTGAGATAGAAGGGGCATAAAGGTATGAGGGGAACAGAAGAAAGGCACAAGAAGCAAGGGAGGGGTACTCAAAGAAAAACAGTAGAGGTGATAATGTTAAGCATCACAGGGAGGTCAATTAAGATGAAGACTGCAAAATCTTCCTTATGTTTACCAAGGAGGGGGCTCTTTGCCAGAGCTCTTTCAGTGCAGTTAGGGGAAGAGCCAGATGACAGTGGCTGAGAAGCTAGTGGGAACTGAAGTTGAGGAAGTGGAGACCGTGACACTTGACTGTGAGGGGAGAGCATGCCAGGGCAGTAGCCGGTAAAAACACAAGGCCAGGGGGATGGGAAAGGCTGGGAGTGTTTCTAAGCTGAAGGGAGCAGGTGGCAGAAAGGATGAGGTTCAGGAGGAAGAGGGTGGGACACAACATGGATTAAGAAAGAACCCTTGAACAGGTTGTCTTCTTTCAATGAGATTGTAGGCAAAGAGAGAAGATGGACATACATGATTCTGTGCTAGAAATACTCATTCCATGTGTAGTGCCTTGTTCTGCGTCTGCCTGGCCAGCCAGACTGTGAGGTTCATGAGAGCAGGAGACACACAGCTGAGGGTGTGACCAAGTCTAGGGCTTTTCTGAGATTCTCGCTCCCAGTCTTTAAGGCAGTGTGAGTTTTCTCTGGCATCTCTCTACAGTATTGGTGCAGGAATAGTGAGTTTCAGGGTGGCTCCAGAATCAGGAGGTTGCAGGGTAAGAGGAATAATAGAAGGGTGCTGCTGAGAGTTGGTCATGTGATTCCTGTCCTGTGGAATTCAGTTGGGATGGAGAAGGTGACTCAGCTGGGCTTGATGATGCATTGTGGGAGGCTTCACCAAGCCCTAAAAGCAATGGCTGAAGTAAGGACAGGCCAAGGTTGTGGGGTCAAGAAGGTGAGGGGTGTGTGTGTGTTTCACAAAATTTAAATCCAAACAGCATAATGATAGGGGCTGATAGACTATTGCTGCTATAACAAATAGACCCCAATACACATAATGGCTCAAGCACAGGAGGAGTTTATTTTTGTATCATATAATCATTCAAGGTATGTGTTACTGATCAGCAGGTGGGGATGGGCACACCTGCTTCATGCAGTTAATTAGAGACTCAGGTTGCTGATGGCTCTACCACCAACATGAGTCTCCTAAGTTTGTCTGGGGAGCAACATCTGAGTCATCCAGAAGCAGAAAGGAGCTTGGAGGAGCATAGAGAGAGTTCTGTCTCTAGATGAGACAGACGTAAGTCTCCTTTCCCCCTTTAGTTGGCTAGAACACTGCTTCATCTAGTTGCTAAGTATGGTGGGACATGTGGTGGACTTTTGTGTCCCAGAAGAGGAGACGTGGATTTTGTGAGCTGGTAGCAGCCTCTGCCACACTTCAGTGCCACAGAGAGAAAGACTGATCCAATCGCTTATACCCTGCATCAATGTGGAGAAATGGCCTGGAAACTGAGAGATAACAGAGAGGGTGGGGCTTCTGCAGGGTAATTGGAGTGTAAATGACTTTGTGCGGTGGACAAATGGAGCGCATAAGAGTCAGATTTACCTGGTTCGAATGCTGGCTATGTTACTTTCTGGCTTTCCGATTTGGGCCCAGTTATTCAATTCAATTATTTAACTTCTTCCGGCCTTAGTCTCTTCATTTGTAAAATGGGATGGATGCCACTGATTTCATAGTATTCAGTGGATAATGTACATAATAATTTTTAGTGAATAGCAGCTGTTTCATAAGTCACTTTTCTTCTGCTGCTTATTAAAGGCTCTTCAAAGTCACAGACAGAGAGAAATCTTGCTCAAGAAGTTGGGTGAGGTGTGTGGTTGGCTAGAGCAGACCTTACATCAAGGCTTCCTGGAGCCAGGTAGGTAGATGTGTAGTAGTCATGAATGAAGAGGGTCCAGGTCAATGCTGGATAGTAACTGTAACTCAGCCTCAGTGTGAGAGGGGCCAGTGGGGTGTGGAGATCACACAAGCAGAGCCCGGGCCCCTTCTCTGGGGGCAGCTGCTACCCTGCTCCAGCCACCTGGTGCCACCTGGGAACAGACACTAGAGTTGCCTGGAGCTTTACAGAAGAAGGTGAAAATGCAGCTTTTTCATGAGAAGTCTCCTCACTCTAAAATGTTGGCCAAATTAAAAACCCATTGAAAACACTCTATGGTGAAACAAAATCTATGTCTGGGCTGATCTGGCCCATGGGTTACCAGTTTGTAACTTGCATATTCTTCATCACTTAAGGCCCACTGTAAGCTTGACTTCTGTATCTTCACTGCCCAACGCAACAGCCATAACCCCAAGGAGCTATTTACATTAAAATTAATTTAAATAAAATAAATTAAAAATTGAGGCCCCTCCCCCATCACACTAATCATGTTTTGAATGCTCCACAGCCATGGGTGGGGGCGGGGGTAGTGGCTACTGTGTTGGACAGAGCAGATATAGAACATTGGCCTCATGGAAGAAAGTTCTCTTACAAGGCACAGCTCCCTGGATGGAAGAGGCATGAAAGGTAGAATCGTATCCCAAGTGGTTCCCTTTCTTAGGCATTTGTCATGTTTTGTCTGTCTTGATGAATTTGGTGTTGTCACACAGCCAAGACGGGGATCAGAGGAAAGACTCGCAGAGCTTCATATTGTCCCCCACACAAGTGTAAGACCCATCTCTGGGCTGTAACTTTGGTGAGTTATGGAGACTTGACTGTGTTGGACGGATGGAGAATCCTCCACTCCAGCTTGGCTCTATCCACTGCACTCTGAATGTACAAGATGAGATACACACCCTGTGTGAGGAGAAGGTGTTGCATCCTAATACCTTTCAGGTAGAACGCTTGGTTGCTCCGATGGGAAGGGATGGTGATCTGTCCTAGGTCCTCCTGTGAACAGATATGGAAGGAAGGTCATTGTCGGGCAGAGACTGGGACTGGTGCTTTAGTCAGGCAAGTACAGTCCATCAAACAGTTCAGCTCTCTTGCATCCCATTTCAGGCAAAATGGGTAGCAGTGGCAGTGGTTAGTGGAGGGTGAGGGGGATCTCCAAGGTGCAAAGGCTAGTGGTCCATCAGTGAAGTAGAGCCCTGGGATGGGGTCCAAGAGTAGGTCACTCTGAGAAGCACTAGCTGGTAGGCAGGTAACAGTCTTTCTGTGGGAGACCTGCCATTCTGTGGGAGGTCTGCCAGTTCTTGGGAGGTCCTCCATACATATCAGATCCCAGTTCCTGGAATCCACCAGGCTGGGGTCCAGGGCCGGACTTCCGTCCTCAAAAGGGAGACTAGCAAGAGCCAGGCAGGACCCAGGTCATAGGGGTTGATGGCATCTGGGAGGGCGTGGGCCTCAACTCCAACTTCCAGGACCCCCCTCCTTCAAAGGGTCCCTGCAGGAAAAGGGGGGCAATGGTAACTGGAGATGGTGGAATAAGAGGCCACTGTTAGCTGCAAAATACTGAATCCCCTCTCAGAGAAAAATACCTAATACATAACCCTGACTGTGGTGCCTTGCAACACTTGCATCCCATTTGGACTTGTCTGGAAACTGAAGAATGTGGTCAACAACATGATGGGGCATTCATAGGATTGGGGGCAAGTACGGACGTTTACAATGGTGTTGAGGCAAACCTCATAAGCCTGACAGGGAGGGGAAAGGAGGAAAAAATGAGGAGACAAGGAATAGAAAAAAGCCCTTCATGTTTGATCAAAGATCTTTTTTGTCCTCTTGTTATCTGCGGGACATTTGAGGCAAAAGAATAATAACCACACAGAGTAAACTAATGTCTAGAGGGTGCTTTTAAGATGATGAAAAGGCCAGCAAAGAATCTTGTGCAGTTCTTCCCCTGAACCTCCTGTCTTGGTGGCTTCGGCAGTGAGAGCATGAAGCCATTTGGGTCACTCTATTCCTCATGCTTTGATGAGAGCCACAGCTTGGAACCTTCCAAATGACACCGTCTCTCTCAGGGTTGTGTTCGCTGGTTGGTGTGAGTAGACACAATGGCCACAGGAGAGCTACTCGAGGTTTGCATGCTAAATGGGCCTGGAGGAAGCTGTCAGGAGGTCCCTGACACCATCGAGAGAGGGAGAGCCAGGCATTTGGTCAGGCTGCTATCCTAGGAAGGTGATGCGGAGGATGGGTTGGACCACGGTCCACTGGCCTGATCATTGCTGTCATCCTGAGCACCAAATTAACTTTCACAAGCAAGTGGGGGAAACTTCCAGATTGTCCCAATAAGAACTGCTGCTGAGCATTAATCTCAGTGGGCTGAAATAGTGATGCAAGCAAGCTATATTTTGGCCAACTGGCTGTGGCTATCCATGGGCTGAGGGGCTGGCTTAAGCCAGGAATGGCTGCGCGTCCTGATACCGCATGCTGTGTTTTTTATTATGATGTTGCGGCCTTACATTTGGTGCATCCTGCTAGTCAAAATTACAATGGTCTTGATGTAGTCTTCCCCTCTTCTTCTCCACCATCTGACTTGGAGGTTGTCATGTGAATGCCCAGACCTGGCCTCCCCAGCAGAGGAAGACTCAGGAAAGGATCAATGTGGGGCTCACACCATCTCTCAGCTCTGGCCTTGACCCTAGAGAGGGCTGAAAGGGAAGGTCTCAGACTGCTGGTTCTCCAGGGGTCACAAGTTTAGGATTCAGACCCTAGCAGCTCTGGTGATAGCCTTGGTCGTCCAGCAAATCATGACTGCTTCTGGCACTTTGTAGGCAAAAATGGCCAAAAGACTTGATAAAGACAAAAAAAAAGGGAGGAAAAATAGTGGGAGGGGGAAGGATAAGGGTTAAGGAGCACTTGTCTCAATACTGGATTGAAAGAACATTCCACAGGGTAAAGTTGGTCATCCTGCCTTTACCTCTCTGAACGTCCTTCATACTAACCAAGGATATTTGTCACACAGGAGGATGCCAGTGTTGTAAAAATGTCTTTTATTCAAGGTCTTCTATCCCATTCCCATTAAGGAGAAGTGTCTGCAGACATGTCTGCATCCTAGAAGTATCTGCAACATGAAGAGTCTCTCCCAGAGAGGGCCTAATCCATCTATAGGTACACAGTGGTGCTGGTAGCAAGTTAGAGGTACCCAGGTCAAAGTGGAAGTTCTGCAGTCTTCTCTGGCCAGAGAGAATGGCTGTCATGAGTACCACCTGGTCTTCCTGGGAACTTAGACTAAATGGATGGGGCCTAAGACAGAGCCTGGTCATGAACTTTGTGCCTTGGAAGATCATTTTAGACTCAAATCCCAGTGTAACTATATTTTATAACTAGGACTTTTGTTCAGGGAGCTTGTTCATTTATTCTTCTGTTCATTCTTTATCCCTCCCTCCATCTATCTACCCACCCATCCAACATTCATCCACACATCCATCCATCCATCCATCTACCCACCCATCCATCCATTCATCCATCGATCCATCCATCTGCTCATCCATCCATCCATCCATCCATCCATCCATCCATCCGTCCATCACTCATCCATCCATCATCCATCCATCCATCCATCCATCCATCCATCCTTTCAGAATGTGTTGTGTGTGTATGCAAGGCCTTATGGTGCTTGCTGCAGAAAGAAAGTATAGTCTTCTGCCATCAAGATGCTTCTTGTCTAGCAGGAGAGAGTGTATAAAGAAATAACACAGGAAACTTCTTCAGGCACTCTGCTAGGAGACTTTATAGGGCCCAGTGGTGCACAACAGAAGGAGTGGTCAGCTCTAGCTGGGGACTCAGGAGTGCTGCATAGAGGAGGTGATGGTGTGAGGGGTCAGAGAGGGGATGCGGTGCTGGGGGAGGTGAAAATATGAGTATAGACACAGGCTACAAAAAGCCTGCCATATCTAGGGACGTGAAAGAGCTTGACGTGGCTGGGGTGTGGGGTGTAGAACAGCGATGCCGACAGTGCTCAACAAGGCATGAGAAGTCGGCAGAAGCCAGACTATGCATAAAGCCTGGACACAGTGCTAAGGATTTTGAACTTTGTCATGAAGGAATCGTGGAGCCATGGAAGCATTTTAAGGGGAAGAGTAACAGAGTCAGATTTGCACTTTGGGGAAAGTATTGATTCAGGAGAGCATAAGATCCAGAAGCAGCAGGGCCCTGAATTCAGTACAGGAAGGATGGCGACACCCCAATGAGACAGTGGCCCTTAGTCTCTGGGGGTCCCAGGATTACTTTCTTCCTGTCTCAGCCAATCACCCTAAAGCGGCCATTTTGCTAATTTACCTTTGTTCCTCAATTCCTGAGGAAGAGAGGGGAACTCCTGAGGCACTCCTATTCCTCCCCTGGTTTGACTGCATGCCTATGCGAAACCAACATGGCCCATACATGTAGAATCTGGTTTAAAGGCCCACATATGTGCTGGACAGTCTACTCCAGTTGGCGTTGCTTTCGGTGACCTCCTTATCTACTTGTGTCCCATAGGGTCCCGTTCTGCTTCTTGAGGGAGGCTGGCCATGCTCAGAAGTTGCATGGTGCTTAGTCTTTGGTGGGTGACATTGTGGGGCCCGGGCCCGTGGCAGAGGATCACAGCTTCTCTGAGGCCGGGGAAGCACCATGTGTCCTCACCCCATGGTCTTGTCGTGCACAAGGCCTTGCAGCCCACGGAGGGGCGGTGCGTGAGGAGCTTGTGAGCTCACCTCCCGATTACCCTTTGGTCTTCTTGGGCTGGCACATTGTGGATAATAAACTCTAACTCGAGGACAAATGGTGGGTGGGCAGAGGAGAGGGGAGTGAGGAAGGGGGGCAGGAAGCCCAATCTGATGAAGGGAAAATTCAGCAATTCTTTATATCTTTACAGTATCCAAATGGACTATTTCCAAAAATTCACAGACTAAGCTAATAAATCACCCCCAAAGAGGTCTCTAGGGAACCTGTTTGAATAAATGGGCTAGAGGCACAGAATGTTTTTGAATAAGTGGGTCGTTCTCAGTATTTGAACATGGCTGGATCTTCTAAGAGACTGAAGCTCCTGACAGATTACTTAAGACTCTGGACACACCGTTCACACGTTTTCACCGCCGTCTGTGGAATTGACACAGCTTCTGAACCAAGGAGGGCCCAGATGGACGAGCATCTGCTTTATTTCCTAAGTGTGTTGGAGCCCGAGCCCGAAGCATGGGCTTGGAAAAGGGAACCCACCTGCAGGCACCACGGGAGGACCTGCAGGTGGAGTCATGCTTGGTGAGGGCCAGGTCCCAGCGATCCCCGCTGTCGAGAGGCTGCCGAGATAGGGAAGGTACCGAATATGTGGGCTGACTTCAGATAGGGGGTCAGGGCGAGTGTCCCGGAAGAGGGCATTGAAGGGTGAGAAGGAGCCATTCCTGCAGTGAATGGAAGAGGAGGGGACAGTAGCAGCAGCAGCAGCAGGAAGCCGGGGTGCTGTGGAGGGGAGGCGGGGAGGGCACAATGAGGGTGGGAAAGGATGAGGGCAGTCTGGACAAACAGTTTGCATTTCCTTTAGGCAAGCCGCCAATCAGGGCCTTGCCCTTTTAGCTCCAGGGTAGCACTGTAAGGGTTCATTGCTCATTTAAACATTGGTG
This sequence comes from Ursus arctos, assembly GCF_023065955.2. NCBI lineage: Eukaryota > Metazoa > Chordata > Mammalia > Carnivora > Ursidae > Ursus > Ursus arctos. The sequence goes on along the minus strand of NW_026622775.1, from coordinate 66,200,076 downwards.
TCCATCTATTATGTTTCCAATGAGAGGAGAGCTGGCCACTGACAGACATTCAATCCTACTGGGTAATGAAGAAAGAGGGATGGAGAATTAATTTTGAGACAAGGGGCAGTGCCGAAGGAATGTAGGAAGTCCTTGGAGCTTCGAGTGGTGACAGCCGGGGGACTGGGAAAGGGGTAAAGAAAGAGCCAGCAGGCCACCTACACCCACCTCTTTCACAAGGTGGGTCCTGGTTTCTGCTACGGAGGTACTTCATTGTTTAAAGAACTGGCACCTCGGGCTTTGGGGTCACACAGATCCGATTAGAATCCTGTGCTTGCTCTTGCCACGCACCTGGGTCTGGAACAAGAGGTTTCTCTGAGTTTTATTCTCCTAGCTCTACAATAGGGATGTGAAGACTTCCCTAGCAAGGTTTTTGGGGAGGATTAAATAAGATGTATTTAAAGCACTCTGCTTTGCGTAGACTACGGCAGGTGCTCAATAAATGTTAGTTGCCTCCTGCTGACTACGTGAGTGTTTTACTAGAAGGCAATCAAGTGGAAGGATAGCGGGAATATTTACCACTCTTTCTTAAGCTGTTCCCATGGGGTGCGGAGCAGGGCCACTGATGTACTTTGGGGAGTGGAAAAGTCCCGGTAGGCCTGAGACCTGAGTGCTAGCCCATGCTCTCCCAGCTTCCTCTCCTGTAAAAAGGAGGATGTGGTGGGCTTCTGGCTGGAGGTAAACTGATTAAAAAACATCCCTGGGCCTTAGCGCTGGAGATTCTAATCAGGAGGTCTGAAGGGGTCCCAGATGATTCCAATGCAGAGGCAAAATCACTCCAGGAACCCTGGGACCAGGCCCTTTCCTAGTTTTCAGTTGAGGACACAGGGGACAAAAACGCATTCTCCTCATTCACCACCAGAGGGCGGGCCTGAGGCATGACGGTCAAAGCAAGCTGCTGTCTGCAACGCGAAGGCAGAAAAGACCCCAGGGAAAATCTGTAGTCACACAGAGGATGATGTGCAAGGTAGGTAATGAAGGAGTGATAAGAGGAGAAAGCCAAAGACTACTAGATTCTGAAGTGCTTGCTTTCCTCTGTGTCCCAATATCTGACAGAACTGGGACAGATGAGCCTCTTGTCTTCACCCAGTAGGGACTTTTTCGGGGTGCTCTCATATCCCCTACTGAGTTGGCCAGTACTCTTTCCAGTGCTCGCAAAAGTGGCGTCTGGCTCAGAGGGCCAGTCACTTCCACCCTCATGGGTCACCACTCTGCAACCCTGGGTAAAGGATGCACCCACTGGAAAAGCTTGGACAGGGCAGCCCCTGGCTGTTCCTCTGCAGACAGCCCCTTCCGGGTTATGCACCCAAAGAAAACGACCGTTTGGCCGGGTTCCATCTGCAGAGAAGAAGGCATCACTTCCAGCTCAAGTGTCCTAGTCAGTGCCCTTAGTATTTGGCAAGGAAGAATTCCGGTACCTTCTCTTTACCACTGCATCAATTTTAACCTCTGCAGACTGCATTTGAGGCTGTAGCCCTTGGTGGCAGTCCTGCAGCCATGGGGGGACTTGGGCTGTTCTCTTCTTTGCCACGTCTGGGCTCTGTTCTTCCGGTTGAAATGTCTGCTTTGGGCTTTCCCTGCTCTGTGACATCCTGAATGTTGCACTTCCACACAGGGAGGCCCAGGGGGGCCGTCCAAGCAGAACCGGCTACTGCAGCTTCCCAAAGGGGGAAGCTGAAACCAGAGCGGCGGCGGGCCTGGTCCCAGGCGGGACGCAGAGTGAGCCGGCTGCTGAGGAACTGAAAACAGCCCAGTCACCCTGCAGTGTCCCCGTCCCCTGCACTTCGTCTCCCCACCCCCAGTTCCCGGCAGGCTGTATGACTTGAACATCTTAAAAATCCTGACTGGACGTCATCCCTCTTGAGCCCCCCTCCCCCCAACAGCCTGTCAGGCCCTGTAACAGCGTGTCAGGGTGAGACACGAGGAAGAGTTTTGAAAGAGTTCCTAGGCTCTGCGAGCTCCAACTTGCAATGGAAGGAACACCCTGCTGGCCTGGTCATGGTAGCGGTGAGGATGGTACAGTGTAGGTGGTAGAATGTGGTAAAGGGTACCACGCGGCACGTGGATAGAATAATAGAATAAAGGGTGGAGAAGAGAACCCTCTAAGAAACTAATGCTCAGGGAAAAAATGACTCGAGACGCCTTGTAGGATTCTAGAGTTCTGAACTGCATGCTCCCTGCCTGGATTTTCTCAGGCGTGGTGGTACGTGGCTGTTTAGGGGATGCTTAACTTAAAATTCAGGCAGCTACACCCACACGGAGAATAATGAGCTGCATTATAACAAGGTTCTCTTGCAGTTTCCGGCACTTGGAGGAGAGAAGGAAGACCCAGCAAGGCGACAGTGCTCAGAGACAGGCTGAGTTGGGGATTTTGTTGACATTAAGAACTCACCATGGCGGTGACATGGAAGAAACGTGGACATTCTCTTGGAATAGCAAGGACAGCATTTAGTTATATACCAAACATCGAGGGCCCCTGCCACACGTCAGGCAGTGTACTGGTCACCGGAAAAAGAAATGCAAGGCTCTTGGCTTTTAGGAGTCATGCTCGGACAGAAGAAAAGGATAAATAATTACAATAGGGAAGGAGGCATGTTCCAGTGGCGGTGAATAGAGGGGGTTGTGCTTGATGCTTTAGGAGGCAGCAGGGAGGCAGAGCACCGAGGAGGTGGCCTTTAAGCTCGCTTTTAAAGGAAGGGTTGAGGGAAACGGGAGGGAGGTAAAGGGAACAACATAGGGCAGGGCACGGATTTGAGAAGGCACACGGCCTCAAGGGGCAGCATGTGTGTTGGTCCCTGTCCGCATGTGTCCCCTGAGCGTGGGGATCGAGGCATGGGTGTCAAGGCACAGGAGGTGAAGCTGCAGAGGGGGCTGTGGTCAGAGACTGATACAGAACCTGGGCACAATGCTCTTTTTTCGTGTTTGATATGCATTTGTGAAATTTTTAAAAGATTTTACTTATTTATTTATTTACTTGAGAGAGAGAGAGTGAGAGAGAGAGCGATCACGAGCAGGGGGAAGGTTGGAGGGAGAATCAGGCTCCCCACTGAGCAGGGGGCCCGACTTGGGACTCAATCTCAGGACCCTGGGATCATGACCTGAGCTAAAGGCAGGTGCTTAACCGACTGAGCAGCCCAGGCACTATGATACGCATTTAATTTTTTAAAAGTTTAGAAAAATCATTCCCAGGAATAGGCTAAAATATTTGGTTCAGGGATAATGATTTGTAACTTTACAGGAATTTTCACTGAGTGTTCGTCTAGAGACAATGTGAAAAAACAGTGTATATTAACAAGTCTGTTAGTGCAGAGTGGGTGAAATTCCTCCCCATCCCTTTTACTTCTCTGCATTGCATTGAGCAGTAAGTATGGTAAGAAATGTAAATTGCAGATAGTTCCTTGCCCAATTAAAACTATTTGGTATCTTCTTTGTGCCAAATACTCTTAGGCTCCAGTCGGAACAGACAATTCAATTTAAACCTTAAATCTTTGGATATATATATGAGCGGAAATGTCAATTATCATGGACTAAGAACCTCATATGGATAGTTATAGAAATAAGGCTGATACAAATAAGACTGACATAAAAGCTTTTATTACAGGGGCATCTGGGTGGCTAAATTGGTTGAGTGTCTGACTCTTGGTTTCAGCTCAGGTCATGGTCTCAGGGTTTGGGATGGAGCCCTGCGTAGGGCTCTCTGCTCAGCAGGGAGTCAGCTTGGGATTCTCTCTCTCCCTCTCTCCCTGCTCCCCCCCTGCTTTCCAACTCTCTCAAATAATCTTTTTTTTTTCAAAGATTTTATTACAAAGCAAACTATTCATTGGCAAATTAGTAAATAAGATATAGTTAAATGTTAAGATCAAACAGTTCAGGAGCAGAAATTTTTAACAAGAATATTAGACAATTTAATTAGAAGTCATTCTGTTTTAAATTAATTTGAATCTCATTATTTGCTTGCTTGCCTAGTGGTATCTTACTCATAATTTAATAGAACACTTGCCCCCAGCCCTTTAGGAACCTACATTTGGCTTTCACTGGTAGGAGGGCACGTTTTAGCTTTCGCAGACTTGTGACTTTAACCCTTCCAGGCTGACACCAATACCTGCTGACATCAAGTCACTTTGCTTTTAGCACATCATATAGTTGGGGTGGGGAGAGTGCTTCTATTTTGTTTTCAAGATGCACAGCTAATTGGAACTTGAATGAATTAACCAGCTATGAAGCTTGCTGCATCCCCCACAGCTCTTTTCTGGAACTTTAGAATTTACCAGAATAGGAGTGAAAGTGTACAATCTTACACCTTCTGGAGAGACAAATAACCATCCAAAGTGGCCAGATGCAGAAAGACATTGGAACGTGGGCTCACAGTAGCCCCAGGATTATTTTGTATTTATCTGGCTAATCTTTGCTGAGCAGGTATGAGCCAATTAGATTCCCCCCTTTTTTTTTCCATGGCTGCCTGATGGCCTAGATTATGGAAGGATCTGTCAGATCCCTAGATCTGTCGTTTGATCTCAAGCAGAGAAACCCAAAGCCATGGGCCTATCTAGATGTTTTATTCATTGTACCTGCCTGGGCAACATCTCCAAAGAGACCTGGTAGATTGCTCGGGATCCAGTGGACCGGCTTATTTCTCCTACAGGGATTCTGCAGAAAGAGCACCAGTACACAATTTGGACCAGCAAAGTGAGGGGTTCCAAGCCTGCTCAACTGGTAGTGCCAAGAAGAGAGGCCTTGAACGCCGTTTGAATCGTAACTAGTACCTCTGACTGGGGAGTGAAGAGTGGCTTGTGTTTTTAACTCTGATTCCGGAGGTTTTCTCCATGACTCAGTTTCCCCTTCTTTCATTCCTCCTGCTTCCCCACAGTTCATCTCCTCTTTCTGTCCCATTGTGTGACGTGGAGGCCCATCTACAGCACTGTAATCCCAAATTTCTCCTCGACAGATCTGCAGGAACCGGTGAAATGCACCCCTCTATTCTCCCAAATGGATCTGGGTGGGCGTCAGTGCTCAAAAGAGCAGGGCCCTACGGTGGGCTTCAACGGGCGGCCCGCGGGCACCAAAAGGGTTTTTCAGAGCCGGGTTTCCCATCTCTTCCAGCTCCAGCAGCGGACCACAGCCTTTCCGCGGCCTCCTTTCCCTGCTCGCAGTACTAAGCGCTTCGGACTCTGCTGCCGGCCGACAGGCCACTGAAGCCTGCAGCCCGGCGCCTGTCCTCAGGCTAGCTTTCCTCCCGCACTCGCCTCGCCTAGCCCCCAGCGCCCCAGGGAGCCCGGCCGCGCGCCCGACGCCCCCGCGCCGCCGGGCTCTTAGGCCCGCGTCCAGCCGCTCCTGTCTCGGGGGCTGGGCGGCGGACGGGCGTGGCCGGCGCGGCGCCGCCGCGAGCCCTCCCCGCCCCGCTCCCCTTCCCTCGCTGCCATCTGAATTCCCCGTCGACTCCTGGGCGGAGGCCGAGCGAGCCTTCGCGAAGGGCGAGGGCGGCGGGAGGAGGGCCCGGGCGCCCCTCCCGGGCTGCGCGGCGCCGGCCGGCGGTGCAGTCGCGCGCTCGCCGCCAGCAAAGCCATTGGCTCGGCGCAGTCACCCCACGCGGGGCTGCAGCGGCCGCCTCCGCGGATTGGCGCGCGGGCGGGTATCCAGCGGGGCGCGCGCGAGCGGGTGCGTGCCGCACGGGCTGCAGCGAAGCCCACCGTCGCCGGGCTGGGTTCCCCCGGCCCGTAATGACCACCCCTCCATTGTCCTTGAGTTGCTGATGCTGCATTTAGGGCGGCTTCCAGCCACAGTCCCCGATGCTCCAGCCTCAAGAAAGGGCGCGAAAGGCGCGCTCCCCGCTCGGGCGCACGCACCGACCGCCGCCCTCGGCGGCACACTGCAGCATTTCGCGCTCTCGCGCCGCTCCCCTCCCCGCCTGCACTCATTTGCATATCCCACGATTGTGGCCAATCAGGGCTCGTCTCTCTCGAAGCGGATGGCTTTTGCCTGAGAGGAAAGGGAGTGGCTGGCGGCGCATGCGCCGCGGTGGCAGACTTGAACCGAGGCTTTTATTGCTGTAGTTTATTTCCACCCCTTCCCTCCTGTTCTCTCTCTCTCTTTCTTTTTTTTCCGCCCTAGCTGGGGCTGTGTTGGAGCAGAGGAAGAAAGAGAGACAGAGGATTGCATTTATCCCTTACGTTCCTGAAATCTGCTATCAGCAAGACCAGCTAAGCGGTTGCACCTTTTTCAATCCTGCAAAAAATACCATCTCTTTCCTGGCAATTTTTGCTTTAAAGCTGTCCTCTTGAAATTATTTTTTTCCCAGGAGAGAGATGTCTTATCAGGGGAAGAAAAATATTCCACGCATCACGGTGAGTTTGGTACTTGGGAAATCTGCGGTCGGCCAGCAACCTTTTGTGGCAAAGAACATCTAAGGAATTTTTTAAAAGGAGGGGGAGGAAGAGGAACGCAACTTTTCTTTTTTCTTTTCTTTTTCTTTTTTTCCCTGTTGCTAAAGAAGGCGATCGGGGTGGTGGGAGACGCAATCATATAGTTCGTAAGCTACATAATTTGTAAGGCATTAAAATAGGAGCGTAAGTGCATTAAAGGACGTCTTAGGTAGTAGCGCGCCAGATCCGCTGTATCCTTTTATTGTCAGTGCGAGATGCTGCAGTGCTGGCCTGCGGGGTGTAAGCAAATGGATGCCAGATTGAATATGCATGGTTGAAGCTCGGATATTGTTCTCCGGGCTGCGCGCTGTGAGGCTGGACTCCAGGAGCTGGATGGGGGAGAGGGAGAAATGGATTCTCCCCGTGCCTCCCGCCCCCACCATAAAGGCTTTCTGGAGCCTTCCTCCGGCTTCTTAGAAAAAGGAGCGGTTTCAGCCCGGAGGCGTAATGACAGCAGAGGGATGCTGGAAAGGGCAGGGAGTACCGGGATGATGTGGAAATGGGAAGGAAAAGCAGGGACGCGGTGATGAGCCGAGGAGGGTGGGGGGCCAGGCGTGGGCTTTTTGTTGATCAGGGACTGGTTTTTGGTGGCCCTTTCGGCTTCCTCGCCCTCGGTTTGGGGCTGGAACCTACGCAGGGCTCTGAGCTCGCTTTCTTGTGTCTTTCTGCCTCTTCTGCAGCCAAGGAGGCGCCTGTGTTGGCGCATACAAAGCGGGCTGGGAGGGTGGGCGTTGGGGACAGCGCCGAGCCGGGCTCGCGGAGGTAATGGCGCTGCGCGACGCGCGGAGCAGATGGCCCGGCCTGGCCTCGGCCAGACAATGATCGCAGCGGCCGGAGGTGTCGGCGCAGTTCTGGGGCCTGGGGTTGTTGGTTTGTAAATCGCGAGAAAAAACTTCTGAGCGATGAATTTGCGATGCTTTAGCGATGAACCACAGGTTCTTGCTTTCACCGCTCTCCTGCCCCCACCCTCTCCCCATCTTTAACTGAAAAAAAAAAATCTCACCAGTCCTAGTTCTCTACATCCCCGAATAAAATCCCGGGGAGGGAGGAACGCGAGGGAAATTCATTGTTATATAATGATGTGCAATTGGAATTGGCCAGTTGATTGCTGGGTAGAACCCAGGGTTGAGGCAGAGACCGAAAGAATCCTGGTAAACTCAAGATGGGTTTAGGGCTGGATTTGAGGGCGCGCTTTCGCTCTGGTTTCCTCCTTAGCCACGGACACCCCGGCTTCCTCTGGATGCACAAGGGCACACCCATCCGCAGGAGAGAGACGTGGAAACAAATGCACAGGGGAGGGGGCGTGTGCTCGGGAGGACTTTATGGGATGAGCCAGGATGTGCTACAGCGAGGGTGGATACTAGCTTTTTCTTGAAGGCCGAAGACCCAAAATCCGAAAGGGCCGGGCTCAGGGGGACCCTGCTCCGGAGGAAGGAGTCTGGGGAGTGGGGTGGGGAGCAGATTTACTGCAAGCCTCAAATAATTTGTTGTCTTCGTGAATGAAAAAGACAGTTTCATTTTGACAGTGGGGGGAGAAAAAAATTTAAAAAGCAAACAATCAAGACTATTTTTTTTTTTTTAAAGAGCGCCCCCTCTACCCTTAAAAATCCGGTTGCATTATTTTAGGACCTATAGCATGGTTTCCCTCCCTCCATCATCATGGCCAGCATCTTATGTAAGAAGCCTTCTGGAAGGCAGTAGAGTGGACGGGGCTGTGATGTCTCATTTTTTTCTTAGCATGATGTTGGCTCGGGGATTCGCAGTGATGGCTGGGACAGGTACCGCAGTGACTAAGGGAGCTGGTAGTGAAGGGCAGGGCTTCTCCTTTCCTCCTAGGCGAGAGTTATCCTGTTAGAGCTGGAGACTGGGGGAAAGGGGGAAGATCATTATAGACAGAGAAAAGGGCACTGGAGCAGGTGACCTTGAGCAAGTGGCTTACTTCTCAGCCTCCGTTTGTTTATGTGTCATAGGAATAAGAATCTGGCCCCACCCACCTCACAAATGTGTTTGGAGGCTTCCGTGACTTAGGGTACATGACAAGATTTTGTAAAGGTCTTTACATTTACCTTATACAAGTGCAGGAATTATTGTTGCCTGTTTATTCCCATTTAACTTTCCGAAGTCTATAGCAGGATGAAGGACCCTACAGTGTATAAAATTTAAATGATCTTACTGTTTTTCATTATGTTAGAGAAACAATAAATACTTTCTATACCTGGCTGTGTGTGCATTTATGGGTAAAAGTGTCTTTTTCCTTAGGTGTCTAGCAGCTTATGTATTTTTTAGTATTTATTTATTTTTACCCCTGCCCCCATATTTTTTAAAGATTTTGCTATGATCTTTTTTTGGTGGGTGGTAAATATAAATAGCACTAGTAAGAATATTGGTTTGTAACTGGATTTTAAGGGAACCATTATCAAAGTGAATGTCTCCTTTGAAGTGTTCTGTATATTGAAAGAGAGGTCTGTGGTTCAACTTGTAACCCAGTCTGAAGAATACAGGTGCATCTCCAGGGAACACAGACCGTTAATATCCCATTCCATCAACAGCCTTTGGGATAGAGATGAGTCATAATGTAACATTTCTGTTGCATTTCTGGCCCTCATGTGCTGCTTGTCATAGATACATATTTTGCACCAATTAAAAGACAAGTGCATAAACAATGTAGATTTTGGAACCTGCCATTCATCTGCTTGATCACAAAACTCTACCTTTTTCTTAACAGCTTAGTACTTAAAGTGTGTATATTTGAAGTGTTTTCCCCCTCTTTGTTACAATCTCTGTGATTTACCCCAAAGATAAAAAGCAAATATAAAGAACATATTGAAATGAAACTGCAATGGTTGAAGCAAGTGTGTTTGTGTAGAGTATCCCATGACAACAGACTTGGTTAATTTTTCCCGACACCAGTCTTGCCAAGAATTGACTTCCCTACATGTGGGTGTATTTTTTTTTTTTTAATGACATTTAGCCTAAAGCCTTTTAAAAAATATTGTCTTCTTTATCTGAAATGTTTTCACTGCTCTTTAAAGGGGAGATTGCTAGGTGTTCTTTCATTTTCTCACTCTCTTTTCTTTCAGTGGAAAGGAATAGTTTTTTTGTTTTGTTTTGTTTTTAAACTAGGATAAGCTTTGAGCTTTTGCCAGTATGTTCTGACTCATCGAGTGATGAATAAGTTGTCACATCAGGTTCACCTTTGTCACTGTATCTTTCCAAAATTGACTCATTTTGAGCATCTCTTTTGAATAGTGAAAAATATGTCCTTAGCTCATTATCTTAATACCAGCATTTCTCATAGGTCAGGTATGAATTGTGACTTTATTACTTTCTTTGTTTCAGAGTGATCGTCTTCTGATCAAAGGAGGTAAAATTGTTAATGATGACCAGTCATTCTATGCAGACATATACATGGAAGATGGGTTGATCAAGTAAGTGTAACTCATTGTATTGAGGGATTTGTGTACCTTCCAGTATTCCTAAGCATTACCTACAGTTCACATACATGGCATCAAACTTTGGTGACTTCAAAGACCGACCAACTTAGGGTCTGTTTAAGCTCATTTTGATTGGTGGTAATTAGTGAATTTGAAAACTCAGATTTAGAGAATTCAAAGCCACAATTAAATGCACACCCATTTCCTTATGTGTTATGTAATTTACTATTTTAACTGAGGTGACACAATATCTTCTTGTCGCCAGTTCAAATACTTGGTCTATGAGCTATTGAATATATTAAAGGTTTTCCTAGAATGTAGTTATTTCGGTAGATTGCCCAATCTAAGACACAAACGTGGTGTTAACAGCCTCTTCTACCAAGATAACACATCTGCTTTCTTAATTAAGAATCCAAGTTGCTGGGGCCAAAGGACACCATATTAATGACCAAGTAACAGACAAAGTACTGCCTCATCCTGAGGGAATTGTAGGTTTCATTCTGTAAGTGGCAACAAACACAAATAAGACTGCCCTTGTGTTTATTGTGTATTATGTTGCAGAGGGGAACCAACAGAGGATTAAGTGAGCTGAGTATATGCCAGTATCCTCCTGCCCTCCTGACTGGGACAGCTCACAGGGCCCTGGAGAAGGAGCACATCTGTTTAAAGACAAACACTGTAGCAAATGACATCTTTTAAATAAGCAGCATTCATCAAGTGCTAGCAGCAAACCAGTCCAGAGGAGTGGAAAACTGGAGTGGATGTGTCTGTTGCCTGGAAACTCACACCCTGATTTATGAACCTAAAATACGTTTTAACATTTCCACATTTAATGTTTTCTCCATGTGTGTTTGCTTGTGACATTCTTCACTCTGGGCTCTCAAATACCATGACTTTCATGTTCCATTTTCCCCCAATTAAAAGGCAGCATGATACTGGCCTAGAAGTGAGCAAGCCTGTGTGCTATTTTTAGTCAACACTAATTTGTTTTAGAACTTTATCAACTCCTCCTTGATTACTTTTTCCTTCTGAAAAAAAGTGGTAGCAAGATGTAGCCCAGATGTTTTTTAAAAATTGGAAATGAATCCGTGTCCCCCAACATAATACCACTTTTTCTGTCCTTAGTGTCTGAGTTGCTGAGCACTGCTTCCAGACTTTTTAATAGTTGTAATCATCATGTTCACTTTTTTTGTTTTGTTTTGTTTTTTTTCTTTTGCTTTGTTCTACTACTACCTGTCCACCCCTGTTTTCTCAGGGTTGAAAATAAGTGTTTGTAAAGTGCAACCAGGCCTGGAGAGAATTGCTCTATGATAATTAGTTCAACTATGTGTGTTACAGAGAAAGTGTTGTGGCTTTTTATGTAAATATCTTGGGGCCTTGTTATCATTTGATCTTAGGGGTTTTCTGGCAACTGAACCTCTTCAATCAGGGCTTCTGTGCCTTATTTAAATTTTGTTTTCTGGTATGCTCTGGTATGCTTAGTTGGGAGTAGGGATTGGGGAGTGCATATACTATGAAAATGAACAATAATGCAAAAAGTCTGCAAAACCTAGGGAAGGATGGTTTCTGGCTTCGTGAAATGTCTATCAGATGCCATTTGATTCAGGGGTGGTTCATTTACAGTCATTATCATCCATCCTGTTTATTTAGGCAAATAGGGGAAAACCTGATTGTGCCAGGAGGTGTGAAGACCATCGAAGCCCATTCTAGGATGGTTATCCCTGGAGGGATTGATGTCCATACCCGCTTCCAGATGCCTGACCAAGGAATGACCTCCGCCGATGACTTCTTTCAAGGCACCAAGGCAGCCCTGGCTGGGGGAACCACCATGATCAGTAAGAGAGCTTAAAAATAATAATCTTAGACCTTGGGAGCTATTATTGTTTGAAAATCAGTCTTTGTTGTTTGATTCTTTCCTTCTAGAAGTTGCAGACTGAGCAGCGGATTGATTTACTGTGGAAGGGGGAGAGGGTGGGCCAGCCGTTTGTCTTGGTGTCCTTTTCCTTGTTTTCATGTCCAACTCAGAGTTGTCCAGTTGAACTGGAGAATACGGCTCTAGAGAATTTTGGTAGGATAGAAGGAATGGCTTCTTACTTTCTCTGCTTAGACTTATGTCTTCCTTAACCTGAAAATGTGATTCGATTGTGGTCACTTAAAAAACATAGCATTTGGAGTAATTGTCAAAGCTATCAGTTTTGAGCCTTTGCTCCAAAGTTTTTGATTTTGGTTTTTAAAGAATTCCTGAGGGTACATCTTCCTGGAATGAAGATGGGGTGCAGTAAATGAAATGTTGAAGCGGGAACCTCTGTTCTACTGCTGAGAAAATCAAATGGGGGGAATACTTCCTGGCCTGGCTTTGACATAATGGAATTGGGCGGTCCTTCTGAGGGAGCCACAGATATTATTAACCGTCATTTAGATATGAAAATTGCCAGCACCAACAGCTGGGTGTCCTGCATGCCTTGCTCCGAAGAACTTATGCTTTTCTTTCAGCTAAATCTAAAGTGTATTTCTTGGAGTCCTAGCATGCATGTTAAGAATTTGCTTGTAGAACGTCAGTTTCCAGTGTGTCTCCTGATGTCCCTGAACAGATCTTGTTTTTGAGGAGGTGAGCAAGCTGCACAGTGACCTGTCAGACACATAGGTAAAAAACAAGTTTATCTGAGAGTGAAAGTAAATATACAGTCTGTCTTCAAAACTTATAGTTCAGTTCAGAAGAGGGTCAAAGTAGAAAGAACTTTGCTATTTTATGCTTTAGAGAAACGCATTTTACTGCTTATTTTTTGAATGAAGGTCTTTTCCCCTATAACTTCATGGTCTGTCTCTCACTTCCTCTTTTCTATCCTACGACCTAGGTGAACGTTACCCTTCCATCCCCTCCTAGTTTTAAGTTCCCTTACATTTTAAATTGCGCGTTCCTGGTCGTCTCTCAGGTCCGGTCTTCAGAGTGTCTGAAGGGTCAGGGACCGTTCTCCCCTGGTTCAGCTCTCTAATGACAGAGCCTGCAGGTTTAAGCCTTCTTACTCCTTTTTTTGCTGCACATCTCACTTTCTAACCTAGTGGGGGCCATTTTCAAGAGGCGAGGGGATCCCCCCCCCACACCTCAGGACCCTGACTTCTTGGAGAAGGCCGCCATTTTGTCATTGGCATCTGTTAGGACTCACTTGGTACCAGGGGGCACGGCTGCCCGTCCTCCAGGGCTGGCGCAGAGCTACACTCGAGCTTTGAGAAGCACAGACTGCTTGGGTGTTAGCTGCAGGGCCAAATCAAGGTTATAATCTGCCTCCATTTAGAGTTTGTATGAGGGCCCTGTAGGCCCCCGCGTTGGTTACAGAGTGTTAAGAAGCCACAGATAATATTTCCTGAGTGAGCGGTCAGTGATGTCTCTCACTGGAGGGATTGCTGGGCCGGAGTGCTCGATGGTGGAAACGCCACCAGCCGGGAGTCTGATGTTCTGGTCTCCATCCAGCATTAACTCGCTGTGTGACCGGGGGCAAGTCACCTCACTTCGCGGGGCTGTTCATCTGCACAATGGAGGATTTGCACAGGATGACCTTGGATGTCCCTTTCAGCTCCCCCATTTGGTGACTCACTGAGCTCAGAAACAGTTTGCCTCTGGTCAAATGCACTTTGCTCAGCAGATGTGTAAAAGCCCTGTTTTCTCTTGGACTTACTTGAAAGACCCCATCATTCTGTTTTCTCCTCTCTTGCATCCCTGAATGTGCCTTTCACTTCTTACACTCGACCCATTCTTTGGCTCCATTTCTGCTTCTTGTCTCTTCTCTGCTTTCCCATCCCCCACCACCTTCACCATGCGTCAGGGCATATCCCTTCTTGCCGATGCCCTGACTTCCTCCTTGACCTTCCTCCTCAGCGGCTCTGGGGTTCTTTCCCTTCATTCGGGGTGGGCTCCTTCTGAGCAGGGACAAGGGACGGCTCCGCAAGTCCTGCCTCTGGCCTGGGGGCCAAGAACAGTCAGCAGATGGCCTTATGGAAAGTCAGAATGAAGGGGAAGTGAGAAGTCAGACTGCCTGTCTTACTCAGTTGGGCAGAATGTGATCGTGTTTTAATGTAAGGTTTGTGATGCAGTTAGGCCAAAGAGCAGGGCAGTTTAATGAGCAAACCCCAAAGAGTGAAAGTCATCAGTGGTGGTGGTGATGTGGTTAGGGTTGTCACACTCCAAACTCCACTGCTTTTATAGCCTGAGAAAAATATTAACTACCCTTGCAAATAACCACCCGTGGTTACTGACCTCTATAGAATGCCCACTGGCCTGCCCTTCCCTCAGGATGTAAGTGGAAATAATACGGGTGAGGAAGTTAGGATTTTTTTTCTGTTTGCTGGTCATACATTCTGCATTGCTTCCGGTGAGTCCTTGGCACGGGCATGCTTTACAGAGATAGTTTTGCAAAGAGGGAGAGCTAGCTTCGTGTGACTTTGTTGGTACCTTCGACCTCCTCCTGAAATGAGATTGCAGCTTCTTCAGTGAGTATGGAGGCCAAATGGAAATGCTTAGGGCACTTGAAAAGAGTCAAGTGAAAACTTGCAGCAGAAACAAGCCATCGAAGTAAATTGGTGCCCCACGGCCCACACCCCCTTGCTGCCATCTCTCTGTTTCTGGAAGCACATGCCCTTTTCTGTGTGCTTCTCAGGTCTGTCTGCATCGGCACTGCCCAAGGTGGAAAATGTAGCTGAGCGGTCCAAGTTTAAAAATGGAGGTGACACGTCAGCAGCAGAAAATAATATTATTGCCATCAAACAGAGCCTCCCATTGAGAATGGCACAAGGAGATCTTTGTAAGGGGCGCTCAGTGCCGGGCAACTTTGCCCTTTCCATCCAGCGATGGGTGGGCGGGGCCTCCAGACGTGCCCTGCAGGCGGCTTCTGGACCAGCTGTGGGGTCACGGAGGTGGCGGAGTTGCGTCTTGGGGGAAATGCTGCTGGCCTTCCCCGGGAGCTTTATGATCATCAGAGTTAAGACCCCAGCGTCTCCGGGAAGCAGATGGAAATGGTTACCTCCATTTTATAGAGGGGAAATCTGAGACCAGAGGGAAGGGCATTATTTGCCGACACTTATGCTCTGTGTTGGTGTAGGTGGTAGGTATGGAAAGCACACCTGCAGCTCTGTCTCCACCACCTGCCAGCTGTGTGACTTTAAGCCTCAGTGGCCTCATCTGCAAAATGGGGAAAGTTACAGAGATTGACTTGGAGCCCTCAGAACAGTGCTTGGCCCATAGTGAGCTCTCAGATGTGGTAAGTTACTGTTATTCCATCTGCATTAGGTGCCAGCAACCTCCCATCTCTGTAGAAACCCCCTCTGGGTCTCTACTTTGTTAAAGGAGCCAGAGAAGAGGCTCCAGCTGCAGGAGGAAGCAGGGGTTCTCCAAGCATGGTCAGCAGGCTGTGTACCCCGCTGTCACCTGCGTGCATCCTAAAGCATTCAGCTTCTTGGGTCCAACCCAACCTATTGAAGTAGAGAGTGTGTTGGTGGGACCCGTGAACTTGTATTTGAATCTGGTGATCGTCATGTGCACTTGAGCTTTTGGCAAGTATGGATCTCAGGGGTCCAAGCCAGCTCTCTGGACTCTAGATGTCCAAGGACCAGGAGCCACAGCTTAGAGAAGAGAGGCCGACTGTCATTTCTGCTAACCTGAACTCCGGGCTTTCCGTGGAGGGACAGAGCCCCAGCGGCACCCAACATACAGCAGAGATCCGGATAGGACCTGAGCACAGAGAAGGTGAGGACAGACTGCTGCTGCAGGCCTGGAAGGGGCTTCTCTCTCTGAGCTCTGGACTTGTCACCTTTCAGATGGGGCCCCTGGGTGTGCCTCAGTCACCTCCATCCACCTATTCCCAGTCAGCCTCTCCTGGTGCCCAACCCCAGAGAGGGCCTCTGTCACGGTCATGCTGGCTCGAACCCATAGAGTCACCCTGTGCTGTAGTGAGAGAATGTTGTCTCTGTATTATCTCTGGCACCCATTCTGTTACTGCCACTGATTCATACCTTTGTTGTCTATATTGGATTTTTGCCCCAGCCTCCTGAGGGGTCTCACTGCCTCCGGGATCCTGTCTCTGCAGCCTGCATGTCTCCTTACACCCTGGGTTCTTTGGCACGGCAGGGATCATGCCGTCTTCCTCCTGTGAAGCCCTCAGCAGCTCCCTCTTGCCCCAGAGAGAGCAGTCCCGCTGCCCCAGTCTGGACTCCCGTTGTCACCCCAGCCAGGGATGCCCTTACCTTCTTTTCTTTGCCCCTGGGAATCTTTATTACCCTTGGAGCCCTAGCTAGGTGTTCCCTCTGTTCCAGAGCCTCTGCTCAGCCCCCTTCATTGTAATCCACTGTGGCTTCTTTGTGCCTTGGCAGACATTGGATTTTTGTCCCACGGCCTTTATGGCATGCATCCTGCATTACAGTGTGATCGAGGCTCCTGCCTCTTTCATTTCAGTGCTCCGCACCCACCCAGCAGTGTCTCACCCCTCAGGCTCTCCACTGAGGCTTCCATTTGAATGAATGAATGAATGAATGAATGAATGGAGACTCTAAGAGGACTTGGTTTCGTGTTTCATCTGAGCACGATGCCAGAGGATGGAGAATCCTGGGGTGGGGTTAGCGTGTCTGATGTCCATCGTGGTCATTTCGACAGAGGCAGCTGTCTCCAGCGATGGCCCCCATGTCTGCTGCCCCGTGCTGCCCCGGCCCCGCAGTCAGCCAGTGCGGCAGCCGGGGGAGGGAGGAAGGAGGGGAGAGCCTGGGGCCCACGCCTGGCCTAAGGTCCTGATCAGGGACAGCTCCCTCCTCCCCTTCTGTCTGGATCGTTCTTTCAGGAGGAGGCGGGGTTGCTCTCTCACGAGGTCGTCCTGTGAGAGAGCTCGCTCTTAGCGCACAGGGTCTGATCTGTTCAAGGAGCAGCTCTGAGCACTTTGGGAGACGCAGCAGTCGTTTCCCGACACCCCTTGGGCAGGTCCGTTCCAGTCCTTTCCGGAGAGTGTTGCCTGTGGAGGCGGGAGGCCTGACAGAAAGGCGAGGTGGCTTCGCATGGCTCCGCTGGCCTGGCTTTCCTCAGGAGACGTGGCTCAGGGTGTCACTGTGGTACAGCTGCTGCTTGTCATTTTCATCCATGTGGCATTTGGGTTTGCTCCCTGCTTCTGATGAGGACACATGTGTGAACACACACACACTATAATATGAATTGTCTGTAATTGATACTTTGATTATTCCCTTTGCACCATTCATTTGACTCGGGTTAGAAAGTGTTTACAAAAAAGGCCGACCACATCAGACTAAAGTTTCAAAGTCCAGGACCAAATTTGCGGCCACAGAATCTGCCCGTGGCCTGGCGATTAGAAAGCCACGTTAGCTGATGGGCTGTCGGTGTAGGCTCTTCCTGTCCATGGCTCCCGTCTCCCCAGGCCCACATGGGCGAGGTCACTGTGCGCGCAGACGCGATGGGACTGGGCCTGCCCAGGGGGCGCCATGCAAGCCTCCGCCATGAATGGCTGGATTGGAAGAATCCGTCTACTCCCTGCAGTGTTTTGGGCTGGTCACCTACTACCTGTTCTGTGCAGAGTGGAGGAAGGGAGGGAAAAGGTGAAGCGTCCTGAGAGATGGCACAGCTCTTCCTGAAGGTCTGTGCACACACTGTACTAGATGCTGTTTTCATGAAGGAGCGGTTGGGTTGGCTTGAACTGCCAGCCTCATCGTCCCGTGGGTTTAGGGTAAGGCTCCTCCAGAAGCAGGGCTATTCCTGTTTGGGTCCCCAGGCCCTATGTCATGGACATTGTGGCAGTTATCCTAATCTACTCAGGGGCTTCTTGCTGGCTTCTGGCTCTGCGAGCTGGCAGTTCCAACTTCGGAAATCGTACACGGCCGCAAAGGGGGTGGGGGGCCTTCGTCTCTTAAGCAGGCACCTGTGTCCTCCCTGCTCCAGCTCGGGCTCTGTGTGCGAGTGCTGGCCCCAGAGAGTGGGGAGTCCCAGGACTCAGATGCTCCCAGAGCCTATTCTCTGATTCTCTGACTTCCCGTAGGGCCGGATGTTTAGACTTTGGGAGCTTCCTGTCAACCCTGTTGCCCACAATGACCGCTAGAGCCAGGAGTGGTAGTGGGGGAAGTGGAAATGTTGAGTTCCAGCAACATCTTCCCCGTCTCCGGATGTGAGGGATAGGCTTCAGTGGTCAGCATCCTGCGGGATCAGGGTTCCATGTGGCTAAATTAGAGCCTGCATGACACATACTTGTCTGAGGACACCCTTGTTCTGTGTCCTGGCTCGGTAAGCTGGACAAAGACTTCCGGAGGGCACAGATCATGCCCTATCTGTTCGTATATGGCACCGAGCATATGTGGAAACTGCCTCTGCCGGCTGCCCGATCGAGAGCTGAATGAGCCTGGACCAAGATCTGGACTGCATTGGTCCTTCTACCTCGGTAGCTTAGCACCGTTGTCACGGGACCCCTCTTCTCATGTGAAATCCTACATGGACAGCCCTTGCCCTCCCACTCCGCACCACCTGGCAGATGAGACTGATGAAGGCAGAGCTGCTCTGGCTGCAACAGTGGGCTGTGGGAGAGCCCAGGTCCTCGCCCCTTTCTCACAGTTCTCCCCATCTTGGTAGCCCCTCTGCCTCTGGGGAATCCTAGGGCTTGGGGAAGCACAGTTCAGAAACCACCGCATGCCATGACTGCCTTCCCCATTGCTTCCCTTCCCTACCCAGCCACGTGACTGCTCCCTGCACAGCTCCCACTTTGAGTTGTAGGAGAAGAGGGGGCTTAGTAAGAATGGACATACCCACTTAGTCATTGAAGAAAACTCCTAACCGCACTGCAAGTTTGGGGCGGTTTTTGTAACATACCTCCTGTTCAAGAGAGGAACTGGGACTGAGCACCCATGTCATCTTCCCTGCCTAGGTTTGCACTGCTTTGCTTGGCTTTTCATGAAAGCCCGTAAGAGGTAAACACTCTGTCCTCGTTTGCAAAATTAATGATACACAGTGTTTTAAAGGGACACATGCCTGTCTTAGGGAGTGGCTGGCCTAGGTGCTTGTGTTTTCCTAGCTACCATTCATAGTTCTGGCCCCAGATCACTCCATTTGGGCTGCTTGCCCCTTTTTCCTCTTGGAGAAGACCTCCCAATTTTTTCTTGGAAAATGATTATTTATTTCTTTGGGTTTTGAGGGCCCTGCCCCTGACTTTCTGCTCTTGTTGGGTGAAGCCATTTACCCAAATGTCTTGCTTTTAGGCCATCCTAACTGCCATGGTAATGATAAAGGGTAATTACAGTGAGTAGAAATTAGAGTTCTTTCTGGTTAACCCATTTGGGAGGCAGCTTTCTTTGAATGTGACTAAATGTTCCCCTAATGATAGAGAGGATGTGGTGGGGGGCTGGGGCTCTGGCTGAGGCTGCCTATCCAGGGAAGGGAATTTTGCAGTGAGCCAGGGCAGTAGTTACAAAACCTCGATTGCACACTCGAGTCCCCTGGGGAGTTTTCACAAACTACAGAGACCAGAACTTCTGACTTAATTGTTCTAGGTGGCCTGGGCATTAGTTTTTAAGACTTTCAGGTGATAGCCAGGGTTAAGAGCTATGGATCTGGGTGCTTGTTCCAACAGTGGGTCTTCGGCTGAAACTTAGTGAATACCTGTTGAGGTTTTCTATTCTATTTTATTTATTTTTGAGAGAGAGAGAGAGAGTGAGAGCGATTGCACAAGTGTGGGGGAGGAGTAGAGGGAGAAATAGGCTCCTCGCTGAGCAAGGAGCCCGATGTGGGACTTGATCCCAGGACCCTGGGAACATGACCTGAGCTGAAGCAGACGCTTAACAGACTGAGCCACCCAGGAGCCCTCTGTCAAGGTTTTCTGAAGGATAGAGGTGCCCTCTGCCCTCTGCTTCCTGCTGTCTTCTGTCCTCTTTGTGAAGGGCGTAGGGAAGGGGATTGTACTGTCATAATCTTGGGGTAAATGGTTTCTGTAGCCAGGTGTCCTCTAGAAGCTTATGAAACAGGGTGGGGCTGCACTGATGTCACCAAAAAGGGCCTCCTCCTTCAGGTGCTGTCCTTGGTGTCCTGGAAGGTTGTATTTGGCTAGCGCCCTACTGGGGCACTGGTTAGGACTTGGAGGAAGTGGGGTGGGAGGTGGATGGGGGGACAGTGCTGAAGGCAGACCGGAGCCGGGATGTGGACTGATGTCCCCAGCCCTGTGGGCCACCTGCTGTGCTGGTTTCCTGAGAAAACCCTACTGTCTTTAGGTTGAATCAATAGTGTTTATGACCTAATCTCCCTCTAATGATAGGTCACAACTGGAATCCTTCCTTGTGGGGAGCCTGTGAGGGAAAAATCAAAAGAGCCTGGTAATAACATAGAATCATAGACTCTTAAGGCAACCATTCAGATTTTCTGTCCCCGCCTCTGTCTCCCAGCTGGGTGAAATGTACTGGACCATGCTTCGCAGGGCAACACAACAGGACAGGGGTGGGACAGCTCCAAGGGGCTGAAGCCCTCCGTTTGGCTTCCCTTTCGGGACTTGCTGCGTGAGTGTGATCATGTGATACCTATTCTCGATGGCCGTTGTTTCCATGTCTGTAACACGGGGACGATGCGGTCTTGTTTGTCGGAGTTACTGCGGAGTAAGTGAGGTGGTTTGTGCCACGATTTGGAAATGATTATTGTGACACTTTCGGCACATGTGTGAATCGTTTGATCTGTCTGTCTCCCTGTCTAAGCTGTTCTGTGTCTGTCTAGCCTCTGTACCTGTCTTTCTGTCTCTCGTTTATCTCCTCTCTCATCTCTGTATATGATGTATCATCTATTCTATCTATCTGGTCTATGGATCTCGATAAATCTGTATTATCTCTCTGATCCATCTGCATAATCTGATATCTACCTGCCTATCCATGGGTCAGTGTGTCTGTTGATGAGCTGTCCGTCTCTCCTGCTCCAAGGGTACAGAACCGCGCCAGCGGAGTCCAGATGGCTCATCTCCCTTTGCTGCCACTTGGTGAGTTCAAGGCTTGTTTTGTCTTCAAGCCCTTGTAAGGGACATTGTGTTCTGAACATAGCAGGAAAGACGACTATCTATCTATCTAGGAAGCCCTTCTAAAATGGCTTCTTATACAGAAGTTTTAAATTATACTTTTCAATTCCCGCCCCCCCAAATAATCGCTGGAAAATTTGGGTCTCCAATTTCTTGACAACACACTCCGCCCCACAGATGCAAAGCGATGTCACCAGGAAACAGCTCATCAAGTCAATAACTCTTGCTAGCTTTGAATTTTCAGCCAAACAGGAATTCAGACGAGGCCCACCTGATACTTGGTAGTTACTGTGCTGTTGGACACGCGGCCCCTCTGTTTCTCGTGGCGGACTGATTACAGTCTCTTCAAGGAGGTTTGCGTTCCTTTCCCTGCACAAATACCTCCTTTCCGTCAGGTCACCAGGCTCACCAAGCATAGCCCGGAGTCATTCCTCTGGTGGCATTGGTGACAAATTCTTCCCCAGTGGTGTTCCACGTAAGGAGGGCTTTAGTCATACGGGGCCCGACACTCAGAGAGCGTGGTGAGAGGGTCCGGGCAGAATGCTGAGCTCTCTCCTCTCTGGGCAGGCAGAGAGGGTGAGTGACCTGTGTTTGACATCGAATGAAGGGACCGCGTCAGACCCCCTCAGAGATGAAAGCGCCGTCCCTGACCCATGAGTGGCCAGTTCTGGCAGAGACAAATAGCTGCTTTTTCTTCAGCGTGCCCATCTCCTGCTGCTTTCATCCAGCTGGGAGTCTTCACTATTTATTATTTATTTCTTGCCTGGATTCATTAGCTACAAAATCATGGGGGACAAAAAGCAGACGGAACAAATCCATTGTGAAGGCAAGAAGAGAGTTTAGTTAGAAAACCATGCCCTGAGGGGTTGACAGATATTTGGGGGGGATACACCGAGCCCGAGGGAGAGGGGTGGCATTGGTATTTGGGAGAAAATGTCATTTTTGCTTTAGAATATTATAGGCAGACCCGCGAGAGTGCTGCAGCTCAAGCCCAGTATTGGTGGTGTGTTTTAAGGGTCATTTTACACCATTAGATGAGGGGCTTCAGCCCTTTGAGTAGGATGGGCATTCCAGTTTTTGTCCGTATGAATGCATGTTTGGGAGCAAGATTATTACCCCAGGACAACAGGTCAACCAGGGTGGTTTCACGTAAACTGGTACGAACATCACTCTTCCTCTGAGGGGCTTGCATTGACTTCTTGTCCTTGGATGAGCTCTGAAAGTGAATGACCCAGTTGCTGCTCTCGGGCCGTGCTGCCCACCTGCAGGGACTCCCAGGGGGGAGCTGCATGACGGTCTTTTGTACTTGGGATGGTTAGAAGAACGGGGGGTAACTGGGAGGGAGTAGGTAATTGATACTACTTGTGGGGACATTGGTGCCGGACCAGCCCTATGCCCGCCATTTCTAGTCCTTTCGTCAGCCCTGGAGATGGGTGGGCTTCTGCTCGTGCCATCAGTGAGGAGGTGAATGGGAAGCCCAGAGAAGCCAAGTGACTTGCATAAAGCCATGGAGCTTGCAAGTGTTACGGCTGGGATTCTGATCCAAGCTCTGGGCTGACGGCACTTGCAGATCACAGAATAAAGGGGTACTGTTTGCTTTTTAACAATTAAAAAGTGTGCTCACGAATGCTGCTCTGTGCCCAGCATTGTGCTGGGTGCTTCACAGATACCCCAGATGCTTCCCCCGCCTAGAGTTTGCGATCAGGCATTGGACTAATGTCCATCCGCAAGAAACAGAAAGATTTTGGTGTTTCGAGCTCTATATTGCTCCTTGATCCAACTTTCATTCTACTTACTTTTTTAAAAAATTGATTAATTAATTAATTTGAGAGAGAGAGACCGTGAGAGAGAGCACACGAGCAGGGGGAGCTGCACAGGGCGAAGGAGAAGCAGACTCCCCGCTGAGCAGGGAGCCCCATGCGGGGCTGGATCGCAGGACCTGGGATCATGACCTGAGCCGCTGAAGGCAGATGCTTAACCAACTGAGTCACCCAGGCGCCCTCCCACCCCAACTTTCATTTAAAGGTATTTTTTCTGTTAACATTAAGGAGGGGAGTGGTCAATTAGTGACCATCCTCCCTAAGCAGGAGGCTGTATCCAGTGGGGGAAGATGCTCTCCAAGGTGGTGGTAGGGGAGTATCAGGCCATCTAACAGAAGCCCCGGATTGATGCCCTAGATCCACCCCCCCCACCTGTTCCCCCCCCCCCCCCCCCCCGAGTCCCAGAGTGTATCTGGAGAGCTATGGAGAGGCGTAACCCATGTCATGCGTTCATCGGCTGAACTTGCTTCTGGGAGGCTCTGGAGCCATTTTCCGTGCAGGGCCTGATTGTGCTGAGTCCTGTCACGCAAGCTGCTTCAAAGGCCTTCCTGCCCTTGCCTGGGCCTCGTCTTTCCTCATTTCTCTGACTCACTTTGGCCTGGCCCCCCCCCCGCGAGGTTCACTGAGCTCAGCTCTTCACAAGTCTGATTGGGCAACACCTTGGGCAGATGGCATCGTTTGAGGAGGAGTGAGGACAGGGAGGAAAATCCGACAGTTTTTCAGAGCTGGGATTGCTGTGCTGCACATTGTTTTTTCCTTTATGGAGATAATCCAAGGAGATGCATGAAGTGGAGTGGAAAGAATTTGAGGCCTACACTTCTTGACGACACGTCTTCACACAGCTAGGAATCAGGAGACCTTCATTCTGGAAGTGACTCTGTTCTGTATTCATTAGCTCAGGGAGGTGGTCCCTTACTTCTGTCTTGGTTTTGTCAATGTTCTGAAGGGCCTGGGTCAGACTTTCTTGCCTATAGGATTACAGGAAGGATTCAGTGGGGTGGTGCGTTTGACGGGGCGTGGGCAGGTTAGTATGACAGGGGGAGTGGGCCCTACAGTCCAGTTTTGCTCCTGACAGTGAAAACTTTTTATCTTGATGCCTGGACACTGAAGTATTTGAAGGGGTACATTTGTTTTGTAGTGATTGACTTCAGCAGTCACCTTGCATTTCATCATCTATACACCTCTCCTTCTTTCATCGAGACTCGATCAAAATTGTCAGCATAGCTCTGAAGTGGTATTTTTTTTGGACGTTATGGTAGCATATCCTCTCCGTCACCCAAATTTCTTTTCTTGCTGAAAGCATTTAGCTCTGTTATTGGAGAGTTCTCCCCTGGCCCTAGGAAACAGAGTTTCCACCTTACTTTGGAAAAGGAGGATTTGCTTTGCTTAGTTTTGTATCCTGCTTAGTGGGAAATTTAAGATACCTGATCATTTTCTCCCTTATATTCTAGGAAAAGGCCCATTTGTTTAATGAGAAAAAGGTACTTTTAAGTAATGGCTGGCTGCAAAGACAGGTATAATTTTTTTTTTTTTTTAAAGATTTTATTTATTTATTCGACAGAGATAGAGACAGCCAGCGAGAGAGGGAACACAAGCAGGGGGAGTGGGAGAGGAAGAAGCAGGCTCATAGCGGAGGAGCCTGATGTGGGGCTCGATCCCAGAACTCCGGGATCACGCCCTGAGCTGAAGGCAGACGCTTAACCACTGTGCCACCCAGGCGCCCCAAGACGGTATAATTTTAACACCAAAATCTTTGTCCCTGGGGGATGGATGGTAGTGCAACATCTGATTGTGAGCTCCAGGTGAGGGCTGAGTCTGGCTGGGACTTAGAGATTGTTTATTGCTATCTCTTCATTTTGCTGCAGGGAGACCAAAGCCCAGGAGGTGGGTGACTGTGGGGACAGGACAAAGACCGCTGCTGCGCCCTGTCTCCCATGGGGCATGTTTCTATCTGTATGAGCATGTCTTCTGTGAATTTTCGTTCACTACCAGCAGTGAGTGCTGGTGGAAGTTCCCTCACTCTTCTCACGAGGAGCAGCTTCTGCACAGTGCAAAGCTCATCTCTACGAAAAAGCTTCCTTTCTAGAGACTAGCTGAAAAGGGAATCATTCCTCTTTGTGGTAAAATGGGGGTTTTCATTAAATGGCAAGGCCTCTTAGCCTTAGAAAGATAGACTGGAAAAGCTGATAAATGAAAAAGAAATAGATTTTCTTCTCTAGGGGGACAGAAAGTTTTTATTCAACAATAGTCCTGCTGCCTTTGGCTTGCGTGAATAGGCATATGACTTTTATGTCTCAGTTCTGAGAGTCAGATGATCCCGAGACCACGTTCTATGCAACATTTCTGTTTCTATGATATAAATCCCCAATTTCCATTGTCTCCTTGCCAGTTAAAGGTGGCCTCTAGCGACCGTTGGGTTTTCCATCCATGACTGTGCCAGATAATGTTGTTTTCCTGATTGTGTTCCCTCTTCATGGATTGGCTTGACCCTTGCCTTTTCTCATTCTCTTTGTCCTAAGGCAGTTTGCACAAAAACCTGCCTATCCGTTCTCCTTCTTCCTAGGAATTTCATCAAGAAGAGATGCTGAGTAACAGGGTCTCATTAGTTCAGGCTTCCTTCCTTCCTTCCTTATTTATATGTTGGTTTGCACAAACTATATTGACTCTCTAAAAGTTAAAAAAAAATATATATATGTACTTTCTAGGCCACAAAACTTACTCTTTTCAAATGTACAATTCAGTGGTTTTCAGTATATTCATAAAATTGTGCAACCATCGCTACCATCTGATGTCAACATTCTCACCACCCGCAAAAGAAACTCCCTACCAACTGGCAGCTACTCCCGACCCCCAGCTCATGCCAGACACTCAGCTACTCTCTGTGTCTATGGATTGGGACATTTCACATAAATGGAATCATATACCATGTGGCCTTTTGTGTCTGGCTTCTTGTGTTTAGCAGAACGTTTTCAAGGCTCATGCATGTCGTAGCATGAATTAGCATTCATTCTTTTTTTATGGCTGAAGAGCAGTGTGTTGTATGGATAGACTATGTTCCGCTTATCCATTGACCAGTTGATGGCATTTGGGTTGTTTCCACTCTGCGGCTGTTGTGAATGATACAATATTCATTGGTGGACAAATTTGTATGTGCACATATGTTTTCGTTTGTCTTGGGTATATATCCAGGAGAGGGAGTGCTGGGGTTTATGCTAATTCTATCTGTAACTTTCCGAGGACCTGCCAGACTTCTCCAGCGGCACCATTTTCCGCTCCACCAGCGGTGCAGAAGGCTCCAGTTTCTCCATAGCCTTCCCAGCACTTGTTATTGTCGTTGTTTTGATCACAGCCATCCGGGGAGCTGGGTGGGGGGACGGGGCATGTCATTGTAGTTTGACTCTAGGGCTTTATTTTGAGGCCAGTCTGCTTGTTCACTGATTGTTAGTCACACTTATTTCGATCTGTGATGTGAGAACTTGGTTTTGAGTATGTTTTCCTAGCCTTGCATGCGGGCATCTGATGTGACAAGTACAGGGATGCTCATCTCTATGAAATCAGGTAGGGGTACCCCAGAAAAGCAGGGTTCACTGTCATGGTTGGCTGCCATGGCTGCCTCTGCCCTCTCCAGATTGGTTCTTGTCTCACGGCATGGCCCAGAGTGAGTCCTGTTTTGCTGCCTTTGTGACCATCCTTCATTCTGCTTTTTGGTGGGGTGGGCAGGTCATTGCCCTATACCAGGGAGGGAACTTGGCAGACATCCTTTAGCCTGCCAGGCCCAGGGAATTCCTGGCTGAGTACTGGAAATCTCCCGGGCCAGTCCATTCCTGCCTCAGATGGGCATTCCCCCATTCCGCCCCAGGCCAGATAATTACCTTCTGCACTGATAGTGACAGAGCCCTTTACACACAACTGCTCTCTCCTGGGGACCCTCCTTTTCACACTCTGTAAGACAGACAGGGCGGGAAATGTCCCCCGCTTCCTGTGAGGAAAGTGCAGAATAGAGAGGTTAAGTGACTTGCCCAAGGCCACCCAGCTAATACAAGGCCAGATGCAGACTCACGTCCTGGTCATCTGGTGGCATGTTGCTGGGCCTGTCATCGGGTGAGGGAATAGCAGGTGTGTGAATGTGGTTTCAGGATGTGCACTGGATTTGTGG
Organism: Ursus arctos; assembly: GCF_023065955.2. Taxonomy (NCBI): domain Eukaryota; kingdom Metazoa; phylum Chordata; class Mammalia; order Carnivora; family Ursidae; genus Ursus; species Ursus arctos. The sequence goes on along the minus strand of NW_026622775.1, from coordinate 66,173,190 downwards.
TGGTCCATCATTTGCTTTCTGGATGTTTCTGATGTAACAGCGATGAGCGCCTGCGGGATCTGAGAACTGATAGTGTTGTGCTAGGCGGCTGAGGCTGCATTCGTGTGGGCTGGTAGAGGGTGATAACGAGGATGTGGTCACTTTCCCTGTGCCATCACAGCTCTTGCTTTGTTTAAACAAAGTTAATTAGCGCTGTGGTTTCCTCTGCTAAGAAAATCCTGTTCATTCATCCCTTCAGCTGATGTTAGTTACACCACACGGTAGGTACCCGTCCAGGCATTAGAGCTGCAGCTATGGTCCCTGTTCTCAAAGAACTTGCAGACTATTGGGGAGACCAACGAATGAAAGCTTACCATATAATGTGGTAATCCCTACACTAAGGTTCAGGGGCAAATGAGAAGAAGAAATCTTTAAAATTTGCCTGAGAGGGTCAGGGGGAGACTTCTGCCAAGGCTTGAGGGCAGGTCAGGATTTTGCCCTGGAGTCCGATTGTGGGGCAGGCGGCAGGAGGAGGTGTCCAGCCAAAAGAGAGGCATGGATGAATGAATGCAGGCATGTGGGATCCGGTATATAAGAGTCTGGCATGCTTTAGAATTTAGAAGTAAATCAGTATTGTTGGGTATTTTAAAAAAAGAAGAGTTTTAGCCTGAAGGGCGTGGGGGGAGTCTAGAAGGGAGTGGGGAGTGGAGGCTGGCGGGGAAGGGTACACTGTAGAGAGCATCCTGTTGGTGGGGCAGGGCTGTTGCCACTGATCTCTGTGGACAGAAGGAGCCCCCCCACCTGTCATTTTCTGCTCTTCTCAGTTTCTGTTTCCATTTATCATCACAATCCAGCCCATCCTGTCACAGGTAATGCTGAGGGACTCCAGGTTGTACAGAGTCAGTTCCTGGAGGTCAGAACCAGGGAATTGACGGGAAACCCTCCTTGTGCAAGGACCGGTCTTTGGGAGCTGCAGCCTCAGGCGCAGGGCAGGTCCTGGGGGAGGTGTGATGGAGGGATGGGCTCCAGATTTGGCGATGGTGTTTGAGTTGTGCCTTCACTGTATACCAGCTGGGCGAGTACTTTTTATTTCTCTGAGCCACAGTTTTCTATTTCTTCCTTTCTTCCTTTTTAATTTATTTTTTCAAGTGGTCCTAACACATACATAACTAAAAGTTTACCATTTTGACCATTTTTCAGTGTACAGCTCAGTGGCATTAAGTACGTTCCCATTGTTGTGCAACCATCAGCACTGTCCACCGCCAGAACTTTATCTTCCCAACCTGAAACTCTACACCTGTTAAACACTAACTCCCTGGTCCCCCTCCCTGCAGCTCCTGACAACCCTCTATGCTACTTCCTGTCTCTCTAAATTTGACTATGAATTGTTGAATCATACATATTTGTCTTTTTTTGTGACTGGCTTATTGCACTCAGCATAATGTCTTCCAGATCCATCCATGTTGGTACATGTGTCAGAATTTCCTTCCTTGTAAAGGCTGAGTGATATTCCATTGTATGGATATTCCGTATTTTTCAGTCTACTTATCTGTTGATGGTCATCTGTTGGGCTGTTTCCACCTTTTGGCTCTTGTGAGCAATCTGTATGAGCAAATATCTGTTGCAGTCCTTGCTTTTGATCCTTTGGGATATAGACCCAGAAGTGGAGTTGCTGAATCGTACAGTAATTCTTAGCCACGTTTTTCTGGTATGTAATACGAGGTTTCAAGGTTACTGTGCAGCTTAAGTTTGATAGATTATACAAACTGCCAAGCATATGCTTGGCACACAATAAATATTAATCCCTTCCTTTCTGAAAGGCCCCTTCCATCCTCTCCTGAACAATGTACCCTTTAAAACAAAAGGACTTTTAACTCTTGATGAAAAATACCTCTTCAAAGGCACCTGGATGGCTTAGTTGGTAGAGCATGTGAATCTTGATCTTGGGCTTGTGAGTTCGAGCCCCACATTGGGCATAGGGTTTACTTAAAAATAAATAAAATAAAATAAAATAAAATAAAATAAAATAAAATAAAATAAAATAAAATGTCTTTGTTGTTCTCATGCATTAAAAAAAAATACCTCCTCAGGGGTAGTGCCTGGTCCCTTCTAAGTGAAGGGAATGGAACATAAGTTAAGCCTCTCTTGATGCCTCTGGGTTATTGTTAGGATCTATGTTAGAGTACTCTGCTGCCTTCAAAGAATTGGACTTTTAACAACTCCCACAAATGGTCTCTAGCTGTTGGGAATATTTGTCTCCATTTCATCATTTTCCTGCCTCCTCCCTTCCTGTCCTTCTTAGTGCTGTTAGTGTATCTGACTGTGGTTGCCACCCTCCCTCATTTAAGTTCACGTTTCAAGTCTTCCTTCTACTTGGGGACCAGATGACTGAGACTCTCACTGTTGTGTGAAAGTAGGAAGAGACAGGTGCTGAATGAAATTCTATAATCACCCTTCCCTGAGAGCAGTTTGTTTTGACTGAATAGAAGTCTTTTTTTGGCAATTTTATGGAGCTTGAGTGAGGAGTCAGGTGGCCAGATTTGGATAGTGAGGTGTCATTGTGTCTTGGAAATTATGTCAGGGAGGAGGTGAAAGCCAGATGAGGACTCTGCCAAGTCCAAACGGCAAGTGGACAGCTTCCATCTGGATGGTCATGGAAGACTTCTTAGAGGAGGGAGAAATGGGCCCATTTGGGGAAAGAGGAGGTGAATGAATGCGTGAGAGAATTTATCTCCCTCCTCTGGAGAGGGTCCGAGGAAGCACAGAGCTAGGAATCAGCTGTTGGCTGACCCTTGGGCTCCATGGCCACTGTGTTTTGGCACTCACTCAGTGCAGGACCCAGGAAAAGTCTGACATCTGACCATCTCCATTCTAATCCCCTCCCTGTTAAGTCTTATATTTATCATAGGAAATATTAGCATTATCTTCATTTGGTCTGTTTTAGTATCCAGTATCTTATGTGTTCCTCAAAGGCATTTTTGTTCCTCAAAGGCATTGTGGAAAGTATGTAGAAGTTGCTGTCTTCTCTTTGCTTTGAACTTTAATTTTGCATCAGGTCTCTGGGCCATGGAACTTGGGCAGGAATACTAGTGCTGACCCAGCACATACTTCAGTGTCTCCCTCCCTGCTGAGTAAGAGACCAGAATGCCAATTATTATCTCTGTTATCTACATTGTTCTGGAAGTCCTAGCCAATGTAATAAGACAAGAAAAATAAGCAGTAAAAATATTGGAAAGGAAAAAATAAAATGATTGGTATTTGTTAGATGGTCTTAAATATTCAAAGGAATTGACTGTAGGAAATATTAGATCCAAGAAGAAAGTTTATTAAGGTGACCAGTTTAAAAATATGTATTCAAAATTAACAGCTTTCTCATATGCCAGAAATAACCAGTTGGAAAATATAATTTAAGAATCCCATTCACAATAGTTATACAAAATATAAGATAACTGGGAATTACAAGAATACATTCTTATATATGGTACCTGAGAGAAGACATTAATAAAAAAAAATACTGTGTTAATGAATAGAAAGACCTAATACTGTAAAGAAGCAAATTCCTTAGGGGCTAATCTATAAATTCATTGTGATTCCAAGCAAAACCTCAAAAGGTATTTTTGTTTTTTGACACTCGACTGAATGATTTTAAAGTTCAGGTGAAAGAATCAACAGACAGTAAGAGCCAAGCAAATATTTTAAAAGAAAATAATGAATGAGGGCAGGAAGCCATGCTTAATGGGATATTTAAAAAACTATAAAAAATGTCATAAAGTGGTATGGCACTAGCTCCAGGAGAGACATCTACATCAATGAGATGAAGTAGAAAATCCGTAAGTGGAACCAATTGTGTCTAAGTATTTAGTGTATGAAAAAAGGAACATTTCAAGCTCATGAAATGAGGCGAATGAGGTGAAATGATGGCACAGTCCTAGTATTATGCTGGCATAGTTAACCATTTGAAAAACAAAGAAAGATAAATTCCCTACCTTACATCCTATATCCAGATACCTTAAGTTAAGTTGGGTTAAGTTAAATTTAAACAATAAAGTCAAAAGAGAATCAGAAGACAATACAGATGAAGAGTTCTGTACTTCAGATAATTTTATCAGAGGTAGAGTCAGAAAAGACAGCGACGCTTGATGACATAGAAATGAAAAACATCATCAGAGTAAACTAATTAAAAGGAGCACCAGAAGTAGGAAATTAGATTTGCAAAATATGATAAAGCGTTGCTGCATTTAAAATATGAAATCTTAACATTTCAATAATAAGACGACCACTAATAGAAAAACTAAAGGATATGAACATGGTATTCATAAAAGAAGAAATAATTCTACCATTAAACTCATGAAAAAATATTCAACTGAATGAGTGATACAAAATACAAATTAAAATAACAATGAGCTGAGTTTTTGTCTTAGGAATTTTCAAATATTGAAAAGAATTTTAATACCTTGTAAATGTGAAATGGGTACTCTGAAACGGCTGCTAGGTGCTCACATTGGTATGGCCTTTCTGGAAGGCAGAAAGACAATATCTGACAAGAGCTTTGACGATGTGTAAGCAGAAGATTTTCATACAGTTTGATTCCGAATTATCGATGTGCAACATTTCCCTCTAAGGGTGTTCATTGTAACATTATTTATGATGAGAAAAAATTAAAAACAAGCTAAATGAGCAAGATAGGCAATTGGTTAAGTAAATGATGGCCATCTGTAGGAAAAGGTAGTATGTAGTCATTGAAAACCATAGTGCGATATATATATATAAATATGAACATGTTCACAGTATATTGATGGAAGAAAGCAGACCGTGGTCACTATGTCCAATTTCATACTACTTTTTTTTTAAAAAGAGCTTTATTGACATATAATTTACATACTGTAAAATTAGGATACCACTTTTGTAAAACATATATGTGGGTGTGTAAGTGGGTAAGAAAAAAGTTTGGGTAGACATACGTCAGTATGTATTTTCTTTGGATGATAGAATAACAGAGAATTTTGGGTTTTTCCTAAATTCTTTCTTGTTTTCCAGGTTTTTGGCATTTAAGTACTTTTTCACTTAAAGGAAATTTATAAAAACAAAAGTTTCTTTGAAACTCTCCTTTGCATCTGGGTATTATTATCTCTTACCCCTCTCGTTCCTGGGAAGGAAGAGAACATAATGTGAGGAAGTGTTTGAATTTTATGTACAGTGGCGGAGGCTGGTGTTGGTGAACTTTCAACTACCCACGGAGCTGTGAGGTTTAATGAAAAGCTCCCTGGGGGGGTGCCTGGGTGGCTCAGTCAGTTGAGCATCTGACCCTTTTTCAGCTCAGGTCCTGATCTCAGGGTCCTGAGATTGAGCCCCGTGTCCAGCTCCATGCTGAGTGTGGAGTTTGCTTGGGATTCTCTCTCCCTCTCCGTCTGTCCCTCCCCCACCACCCCGCTCGTGTGCATACACTCTCTATCTCTCTGTCTTTCCCTCTCTTAAAAAAAAAAAAAAAAAAAAAAAGGCTCCCTGAACAACTGGTTCCCTTATCAGGCTTAAACCTCATTGTCCAGATGCGTTGGCTGTTATTCAGAGTCTTATTAATCGACTAGGGGAAAAAGACCCATTGAACGGTTAGCCCTCAGCCTGAGATGGAGAGCACATGATGGTACAATGACCATGGTTCAGACTCCAGAGATGTTATGCTATGTTTTTGAATTCAGTCCAGGTTCCTAGGAGGAAAACACCCGTCAATTATGTTGGCTCTAGATAGGGCCCAGTCAACATATGACATCACCAACTCTTCCTTCCCTGCCCAACTTTCTTTGGAGGGGATGCAAGGAGGACAGTTGTGCAACATTGGAATAAACAGAGTGGATACCAGGCTCCTCACGCTTTTGTTTCTGGGTTGAGCTCCAGTCCAATAGCTGATAGGTTTTTTCCCAGATAGAGGGAGACTGTCACAGCAGCTTTGTACAAGGGTGGGTCAGTTGCTCTTTAGCTAATTAGAGTCTGGTGTACACGTCAGTTCTTATTTGAACTAGGTGCTGTTGTCTGTTTTATGTTATTTGGTGTGCGTCCATAAATGATGGCCTGAAATACAGTGGGCGTGAGCATCACATCTTTTATTTCAGACCCTATTTCCGCACAAAGATAATTGTAATCAGGTCATAGGGTTTGTCTGATTAGCTACTTAAATAGGAATGTAAACATGACCCTGTTTCTTTAATTTGCTTCTTGTTTTTTCCTGTTGTTGACCTTGACCTTGGGTCTTTGGCTGCAGCATTGGACACAGTTCTACCCATTATGTATGTGAGTACGTGGGTTTCTGTTGGGCTCTAGCTAGGAAGCCGCAGGTCCTTGAGTTTATAGTTGGATTCCCTTTCCAACGAGGGACCAGCAGGAAGGAAATCGGAGACAAACCCACTCTGCACGTGAAAGCCTTGCAGTGTGACTTTTATTTTTTTGTGATGTTCCACACAGCCCTGTAATCTCTTATTTTTGGCAAGCCAGCCCTGAATCTGTGGTCCGGTAGCCCCGGGCAACCAAAAGCTGAGACAAACAGAGGAAGTGTCATTACTCACATGTTTCCCCCGGCCACCTCATCTGGGCTTGGCGCCGCCCCTCTCAAGAGGTGGAGCTCCTCTTGTAGAGTGGGACCAGGCCCCATATGGAGACCCTGCAGGTTGTTGTGCCCTGTCAGCCCCCTGGGGTCCCTGCTGCTCCTTACTTTCCTGCACTCTTTCTGTAATTTGTTTGTAGTCGGATTTTATTTTATAGCAGACTTTGTGGTGAAAACAGGGAAGTCTCCCATTTCCTTAAAGTAGCCTGAAGGCCCTGCGAGGTAGAGGGAGCTCACCTCCTAGCCTGCAGTCCCTACCACACTCACATAGGCATGCACACGCACACGCGCACACACACTCTTGCATCGTCGTGCGGGTGTCCAGGATATTGTGTCTTATAAACAGAGCTGATGGAAGGCTGTATGCTCAGGAAATCTGCAGACCCTCGGGCTGCCTTTGCTAGCAGGTCTTAGGAAGCTCACCTCCTGCTAGGTCCTCTCCTCCCCAAAGGGTACGGGGGAGAACCAGATCCTGGATCCTAGCCCATGGTGCCAGTATCCCTAAGGGTTTTTGAAAACATAAATCGTTTCAATGTTTTAAAAGCCAGCTGGAGATTTAACTGAGGTGATGTTTCCAGGGTAGGCCCAGGTTTCTTTGCTTGTGATTGGAATTACATGGACTCTGTTAATGGTTTGTGTTTTCTGTTCTGATTGGGTCGTTTTTCTTGCATTTGACTCATAATAAAATGGGGGATGAATTTATTCATTCCTAATACATTCCATTTGATAGGAAGATTGTTTCCATCGTAGTATCCAGGGTTTAGGAGGGGTTTGGGAAAGGAGGTTCCCTGGAAAGTGAAAAGTCTGCATTTATGTTGCTTGAAAGAGAGTCTTTGATTCTTCCTGTATTAACATTTACTGTGTGTGATTTTATAGCCAGTGTCTGCTTGCCATGTCAACAGGACAGATTTGTTTTGCTTGTCTTGGTCTTATTCTGTTTTATGCAAAAGACTTAAAGTTCCATTCATTTCTTGTGGCCTGGGAGCCTCCTTCTTTCGGTAAGGCCTTTATGTCGTCCCTTCTACTCCTCCTGGGTTTTCTACCTGAGCCTACCCCGCTGAGCCCTTCCCCTGCCCCCTGGCCCACCAGCCACATTGGAGAATCCCCTCTGCCTCCTAGAGTCTCTGTCCCCAAGATGCCCTCAGTCCTGGCCCGTTTGTGTGATATCTTTCAGTAAAATGGAACATTTAGAGAAGGCTGACTTTGTGCCAGGAATTGGTTCAAGCAGCCTTTTATCCTCAAGACAATCCTATTTTGCTTTTAAGTTAACAAATGCTTATGCAAGATCTTTTGCGCAAGCACTGTCCTAAGCCCTTTTCAAATACCATTTCATAACAACCTTGTGAATGGGTTCTATTACTGTCTCCATTTTATAGGTAAGGAGACTGAGGCCCAGAGAAGGAAAAGGTTGCTAAGGTTATACAGCTCGTGGATGGATGATAGAGCTGGGGTGCCAACTCAGGCAGTCTGACTACGGAATTCAGGCTTTTAATCCCTATCCTAGGAAGAAGCCACTGTTGCTGTTCTTATTTTGCAGATGGGGAAACTGAGGCACTTTTTTTTTTTTTTTTGTAACTTGCCTAAGGTCCTAGAACCTAGTCGGTGGCAGAGCCGGGGATTCAACCCTGGACAGGTGAGCCGTGGAGCCGAAGCTGTGCACCTCAGCAGTGCACTTGCCTGTGGGTTTTTTTCTTTCTTTCTGTCCTTTTTTTAAAAAAGATTTTATTTATTTGAAAGAGAGAGAGTGAATATGAGCAGGCAGAGGGAGAAGCAGCCTCCCTGCTGAGCAGGGACCCTGATGTGGGGCTCCCCAGGACTCCGAGATCCCAACCTGAGCTGAAGGCAGATGCTTAACCAACTGAGCCACCACCCAGGCGCCCCTGCCTGTGGGTTTTCATCACCCCTTGTTTCCAGCACATTCGGCACGGACCCTTACAGCATCAGAGACCATTCCCACACAACACTGTTTCCTAGTTCTCTGGCATTTCCTTCATGAGCGAGAGCCCAGCTTTGCAGATGGTGGTGCTGAGGCCCAGTGGTCTGAGCAGGGCGTTTGTGAGCCAGTCCGTCGAGGGGCCTGTGAAGCCCATTAGGGAGGAGTCCCTCCCTAGGACTTCACGGTGCTCCAAGGAATTCCAGGATCAAAACGCTAGCTGAAGCCAGCTTTGCGGTTCTCCCACCGGTGCATGGATAGCAGATGCCATGAACCTGGCTTTTCTTCAGACTCCGAATGCCTGCATAATTACAGGAAACAGAACCCTCTCCCGCTGTGAGCCAGCGATTTCAACATCTCTTGGAGAAATTCTCCATGGATCTGAAGTTGAAGCTTTGCATTCTAACGAATTTGGCTGGGATTTTCACCTTTGGCTCTCCTCGCCTTCTCCCCGGGCCACGATTTCATCATCGTGCTTTGGGGATGGCACTTCGTCTTGAGTGTCTGTCTTCTGTGAACATCCGTGGAGCTGAGGCAAGGCTCAGCCTCTCGCTGTGCACCTGGGGCGGGGTGGCCTGGGCCTCTCCAGCTCTGCCACTGCCCCGCCTACATCTCGGATGCTTGGCGAGGCAGTCTTAGTGGGAGTCGTCTTTGGGCTCCCGCAACAAAGCTGGGAGAAGAGTTGAGGGGTTACCAGAGCTAAGATGGTGGATGTGGCCATTTAATCATGTTCTTGTTAAATTTGTCAGTAACTTCTTTGTACAGCTGGTTGGTCTGGTCTCTCGTGTATTACTCAGTTCCCGATTGGGTCTTGGAAGGTGGCCATTTATCTGAAACAGAGAAGACAGCGTAGCAGAGTGAAAAGAGCTTTGTTTCTTACCCCCTTAAATAGTAAGCAAATAAAATGAAAATACCAGCATCGGCTGGGGTGACATCCTGACGTGTTGCTGGTGGCAATGTGAAGGGTTGACGCTTTTGGAATGCAATGTGGTCATCTGTATTAAGAACCCTAGTTCATCCCAGCTCTAGGACATTCTCCAGAGAAAAAGCACCTAGAAGAGGGGAGAGGTATTTGCATGAATGTGCTCCCGAGAACATTATGTAACACAGGAAAACTGGAAACAGTCTACAGAGTCAACAGAGGGGGATGGTTCAGAAACTGGTAGGAGATTCCCCCAAAAACAGCTCTTAGAAAAAATGGAATTATGAAGACTGTGGGGCAACATGGTATTAAGGAAAAAGTGAACGTGCCCTGTCATTACCCCCATATAAAATATATGCACAAGACAGATTTGGAAGATGATAGAGAAAAAGATTCATGGCTATTATTGGGATGGTGTACTATTTTCTCCTTTTATTAAAAAAAAAATAAGGACAACAGTACAGATTTTGGCTTCAGATCTAAGATTAATTCTGGTATTGCTCATCTCATGTATTTTTTAGCAACTCTTGAAACTTCCCTGGGACTCACATTTCCTCATCAGTAAAAAGAACAGTTTCTAAGCATCCTGGATCTGAACATGATTCCTGCCACTGATACCTCCTCATGGAGAATCTTCCAGACTTGCCTCTCTCAGTAAGACAGACTCGCGGACAGTCAGGGGCATCATTGGGCACCGACAATTGAGGGCCTTTAAGCATTCCTGGTGGTTAAGCGGTGCTGGTACGATTTGTTCTCAGCATTCTTGGTTTGATGGAACCTTCCCCGTGGGCACTACACAGCCCAGGCACATCCTTTCTGAGTGAACTGGGAGCAAACTACCAAGTCCTATCCCAGAGGCTGATTTTGAAGTACACCCTTCCTGGGGAAATGGCTTTCTTCTCTCCCTCCCCAAGCCCCCTGGTCAACTCCGATGGGCCCTTCTTGGGAAGGCGGAGCCCATGCTGCCTACAGATGGGCTCTCAGACTCCCAGTCTTGCCACGTCTGCTCTTGCTAAGTCAGGGAGAGGATTGCTGCCCAGGGTGTGGTTTGTCACTCTGAAAGGATTTACACGTTATAAATGACCCTTCATCGCCCGGCACACACAGATTTCATTAGCCTGGCCTTTGATCTTGCATGCCATGTGCTCGCTAGGCCATGTGCGGGCTATGCCAAGCCTCAAAGAAAAGGGTTTTACGAGGTGCGGACATTTTGACAAGCTTTTTATCTGACATCCCAAATTGACTGTCACCGGTTCACATTGGCCATTTCCTCCTCTGTCCACTCGGTTAAGGTCATTAGCAGTGCATGTAAGTGAACCTGCAGGTGTTTTTGATGATAGAAAACAGCCTAGGTTGGAAGAGTTGAGGTGAGTGGTATTCATAGAAACACCAAGAAGGTGGAGGTTTGTAAAGGCTGTAAAGCAGGGGGGTTTGGACTCCAGCTCTGTGAGTTTTTGTCTGCTTGACTGCAGGCACGTCTCACAGCCACAGTTTGTCTGTGACGCCAGCATGGGAGCCGTGTCTGCCTCCCTAGTGTAAGCATCCAGTGGTGTAAGGCCTGTGCTAGCACTTTGTGAATCACTGACAAGCTGTACCCATGTGAGGTTGATATTCTTGCCATCAAATAAATGCAAACAGTGGTATGAAGTTATAACATGGGTCCGTTGTCCCACGCCCATTGAACAATACTTCTGGAGGGGTGGATATATTTCTCTAATGTGGGGAGCTCTGGTTATGGCGGTGTTAAGTTGTGAAAATGGAAGAAAGCTCAGGATGTCTTTCCAGGATCGTCTTTAGAATCAGAAATAATGCTGGGTTTGGAAGTTGAGCCTTCTCTGCCCTGCTCTCCACTTCTTTCCTGCTGTCAGATTCCAGCTCTAGCTCCCGGACTCCCAGAGTCATCTTTCAGCAGCCTGGAAGGAATGGCAATCTCATTCCTGCGGGTGCAGGACACAGGAAGGGAAATGGGTGGGCAGGAGGTGTGGACTGCAGGTGGGAAGCTCCTGGTGCCCACCCCCAGCTTCTCGATGGGCAGTTCCCTTCACGTGGCAGAAGCTGGCCATGATAGGTACTGCAGGGGGCTCCCCTGCTTCCAGCTGCAGATCCCAGAATTTGCCCAGTCCCCAGATCCGTCACCTGTCGGATATTGAGCCCGAGAGGCACTGCGGAAGACTTCAGGAAGCTGAGGAAGGAGGAGGAAAGAGAGGACATGGCGGGGGCAAGGAGAGCCGAAAAGAGGCTAGAGCGAGAAATAAGGGGCCCTGTGCGGGCCAGCTGGAAAAGGGCCTGCGGTTCTGCTGTTCAGATCCCTGGCTCAGGACCTTTTGAATAAATGTCAGACATGTGAGTGGAATTTAGTGAAGTCGGACAGAGCTCCTGGGGACGCCAGCATTGAAAATATTGGGGCGAAAGAGGGGTGAAGGGACAGTTATTCAGAGAAGCAGAGGCTGACATGCGGAGGGCTGTCCGGAAGCCAGGGCGGGCATGGGCAGCAGGGTGCAGTGGGCAGTCCCACCAAGGCCGCGGAGGGCGGGCAGTGGTCCCCAGGGGATGGGAGGAATTGAGAGCTCGTTCGGGGGTGCCAGTGCAGTACAGCCAAGGGTGCAGTGGTCCGAGAGTGAATGGGAGGTGACAAAGTGGGGCTTAACAGCATTCAACTCTTTGCAGAGCTTGGTGGGAAGGGCAGGGTAGGGGTAGCTTGAGGATCGAGCAAAATCTCTTCCTCCATGCACTCTTGAATGTCTTTTTTTTTTTTCCCCCAAACTAGATTTTCAGCATGTTAAGGGTATGGTTTGTATCTTCTCCCTCTTTGTTTTCTTCTGAAGCTGGCTGATCTTCAGATCACGTAAGAGTTTATTTGCTTGTTTTATAAATACATTTTACTGGATCTTGCTTCAGCCTTATTCCCTCCAGATTCTGGCTTAATGATTCTAGCAGTGATCAGTGGATGCTGAACAATTACTCCTGGCTCAGCTTGCTTTGTATGACTGCATTTGTTTAGCTTTAGAAGCAAGATTACATTAAAAAAAGTTTGGCAAAGAGAGAAATAGGGGATTACCCAGGTGCCTCCAAGGTCAAGCAGTTAGGAGCATGAGTTAATATCCCTGGACTTGTTAGGCTAATTACACAGTTTTCTGTTTATTGAATTAATTGAGCGACATGCTGTAGTTGTAACATACAAAGGGATAAGGCTCCATTTCACTTCTCAGTGATCCACCCCTCCCCACTCTTTTAAGAGTAGAGGCTCTGGAGTCAGACTTCCTGGGCTCACGTTCCGCGTCTGCCAGTCAGCAGTTGTACGGCTATGGCCACGTTATCGACCACCTTCCAGAGGTCTCCCAAGGGCCGTGCTTGGCCGAGGCGCAGGGGTATGAACGTTGCAGATCTTCTGTACGCATTTCTGCATTTTAAGTAATATGAGCAGTTTACTTAACTCCACTGTCCTCAGCTTCTCCAACTGAAAACTGGGGCCCACACTGGCTCCAGCGTTAGGGGGCCGATGTAAGGAGTAAACGAGAAAATCCGCGGGAGATGCATGAAATCGCACCAGACATAGGAAGTGTTCAATAGGGATTATTTTTACCGTTCCTCCCATTTTGAAGTGTGTGGATTACACGTATGTTAAAGGTAATCAGTGTGGGGGGGTCCCCTTGCCAGCATTTGAGAAGGCTGGGATTTAACAGCCAGCCTCAGTGAATCTATATGGCAGGCGGACAGGAAAGCTGTGTGCTCCAAGAGCTGTCCCAGGGAGTGCTACGGATCCATGGTCGCAGTGTTCAATCACAGAGCCCCATCCATGGCTGGGCCTCTTGAAGGAACAGGTTCCTCAGTGCTTCGGTCCTAGAGTTGGCCAAGAGGCATGTGTGACGTTTGGTCTCTCTGCTTATTAAGCACCTTCCGGATGCCAGTCCTCCTGCTTGATGCTTTGGGGGAACACATGGAGAGGATGCGCTCGTACTGGAATAGCGCTTTGTTGTTAACTAATACCACCTTATGGAGCGCTCACAAAAGTGCTGTGAGATGTGCAACTCTCACCGGTTTGTAGATGAGCAAACCAGGCACAAACATTCCAGGTGGTTCCAGCTCTTCGGGAAACGCTTCTTGGCATTGCTGGAGAAGCGGTGTATTTGAGCAAGGCAAGTCGGCAGCGCAGTGCGCGTGTGCTTTAGAGGCACCTGAAGTTCTTCCCGGAGGGGTCTATGTGTGGTAGTTCTCCTTACAAAGGCATGTGACTGTCTTGCTCCTGGTGTTTATTGAGCACGGCTCTGTAGCAGACATCCTTCTAGGGGGTTCCCATGCCAATTCGTTTACACCTCCCTGGAACCCTGTGGCTTAGGTACAGGTGTTAGCTCCATTGCTTCCACCGCCTCTCCTCTGGGTACCCCTTATGTTCCCAAGGACAGGTGCTTTCTCTTCCCTTTCTGCTTTTGTCCAGAACAAAACCATGATATTCTAACTGGCAGGCCCGGGGCTCTCAAAGGCTCTTATCTCTCCACTAACAAAAGCCACTCTCTGCTGAATAGGTCACCCAGCATTTTGCTGAGTAGGATGCCCCATCGATGAGCCAGCGGTGGTTTGTGCTGCCGCCTCCCTGATGCTTTTAATTCAAGCCTGCTGATTCCATCTAGGACAAGAACAGGAGAGACACGCACAGACGGCTAAGTGCAGGGACTAGAGAATGAAGCAGCGACGGTTCTGGAATGGGAGGCAGGAGATGGGCAATTCTGATAGAGTTAATGCCGTGGGGAGGGTGGGGTGGTGTGTGTACTAAATGGAGTTTCTAGAATTGCTGCCCTCCATGCAACCGTGTGTGAGGCTTCAGAGAGGCTGGGGCCAGAGGGGGGACTCAGCAGGGCTGTCCCCCTCTTTCTCCTGCTCCGCCTGCTTTTCCCCAGCAGACTTTTGGGATGGGGTTCCAGCTCAGCCACTTCAATTCCTGAACAGGCACTGTGGTGATGACCTTTCTGGCACCTCTGTGTTCTCAGGAATGCTGGGCCCCTTGAGAGCTGATCACAGACACCAACTGCTGGCCTTTTAAAAGTGTGGCGCCTTGGATTGTGTCATGTGGACATCCTAGTTGTGATGTCGTGTTAAGGTGAAGCAAGATGTTACCACTGGGGGACACTGGGTGGAGGGTCTGAGGATCTCTTACAACTTCATGTGAACCTACAGTTACCTCAAAGTAAAAAGTTAAAAACACAGGGTCTTTAAATTTTGCAAACTCCAGAGGAGTTCTGTATTTGAATTTTCAAGGAGCAGTTTATTTATTTTGTGTCCAGTATCTTGCTAATGTCCTGTAAATATACAAATACGGTACTAAAAGCACTCAGGTCAATAAACAGGAATGGAGGGCTGACCTGCTCCCATGTGGATGAACCTTGAGAACATGATGCCGGGTGAAAGAAGCCAGACACAGAAGACCGCATACTGTATGACTCCATTTACATGAATATCCAGACGGGGCAAATCTGTTGAGACAGAGAGCAAATTAGTGGTTGCCTGGGGCTGGGAGCAACAGGCTTAGGAGGGAATGGGGACGGACTGCAGATGGGTAGGGGGTTTCTTTTTTGGGCGATGTTCCACGATTACATTTGGTCGCACAACTGTCTGACTAGCCTAAAATCCGTTGAATCATACAGTTTAAATGGGCGAATTGTGTAGCATGTAAATTACATTTCAATAACGCTGTTAAAAAAATTTGGGTCTTTTGACAGTTTTAAGAGAAGTAATAATAGTCTTTTGGAAGTAGCTGGTGTCTTCTAGATGCAGGCACTTCCAGACCCTGGTTGTGACTCTGATTCAGGCCACTGTCCCCGGGGCATGTTCTTGGCTCCCTCCTAGAGCCGATTCACGGGCCCACCACTGAAACCACAGCATGTTTCTGAGTGTTCATCCCAGGGGAACGAAAACTCAGTGTGTGCCGGACATTTTGCCTGGTGCTTTCATTCACGCTTTCTTAAACCTCCGGGCAGCCCTCACGGTGGGTAGTTCAGGCCCATGTTTTATGCCTGAGGAGTGGAGTTCCCAAAGAGTGTACGCAGCAGGGCAGAGCCACGGCAAGACCCAGCTTGCTGACCCCAGGGCCATTCTCTTCCCTCTCTGGTGGAAGGCTGGGTTGATGAGCTTTCTCTCACCTCTTACATGAGGGGAAAAAGTCAGCTGCCAGGCAGGAGCCAGACTCTTGCAGGGACAGATAGCTTAGGAAAATCACCAGAGGAAAGGCCTGTGAGTTCTGGGCAAATCCTTTGCAGGCTTGTGTCTTCAGTGAGGAATCTCTGCTCCCTCCGGAAGCAAGGATGACATTCTGCCCTGTTCCCTGGAGCAGCTTTTCCCCGGAGAGAGCTCCTATGGAAAGAGAACTGTGGGAAAACATGAGGAGGCTTTTCGTGGCCACGTTTCTTGAGTGTCATTAGCTCTTAGCTGAAACATGTGGATTTCCCTGGAGTCCTCAGCTTTGTCTTGACTTTGCAAGAGTTTGTCACTGTAGGAGCTGTTTTTGGAAATGGAAGGTAGCCATCATATTACAGCCACAGGGAACCTGATATTTTTTTGTAATTGATAATGCTGGTGGGTCATACAACGGGACCCTCATGGTAAAATGGGCAGGAGTGAATTCACGTGGTAGGAGAAGTAAATGGGAAAAGATTTGCACCCAGTTAGTGATGTTCAGCGTGGTCCAAGGCAGACATCTCCTCTCCAAGAGAGATTATTAAAAATGCAAGTTCTCAGGTTCCAACCCACACCTACAGAATCTGAAACCCTGGGGTTGATGTCCAGGAACCTGTGTTTTCATAAGCTCTCAAGAGAATTCTTTTTTTTTTTTTTTTAAAGATTTTCTTTATTTATGTGACAGAGAGACAGCCAGCGAGAGAGGGAATACAGCAGGGGAGAGGGAGAGGAAGAAGCAGGCTCCCAGCCAAGGAACCCGATGTGGGACTCGATCCCAGAACGCCAGGATTACGCCGTGGGCCGAAGGCAGACGCTTAACGACTGCGCTACCCAGGCGTCCCCTCTCAAAAGAATTCTTAAACACACGCAAGTTTGAGTAGCTTAGCACCAGACGACCTTACCTATACTTGAGGCTGAGCAGGAAAATCTGGTTGCGTTCTGGGAGAGCACCTCGTCTGTGCTTGACTGGATCTTGCCGGGAGGAATGCGAGCTGGAAGGGAGCATTCATTCATTTATCGAAAATGTTTATCGAGCACTTCCTCTATCCAGGCACTTAATCCCTGTGCTGAGGGAGTTTACATCCTAGTGGGGGAGTCAGATAGCAAATGTGGGGAACAGGGGACAGAAGTTAGATGGGAATGCGACCCTGAGATAGTCACGAGGAGGTGAGGATGCCCAAGTAAAGAGCCAGGGGAATGGGTTTCCAGAAAGAGAGAACTGCTGGTACAAAGGCTTGGAGGTGGGGAGGAGACAGGCAGGTCAAGGAATGAAAACAGCTGGGGGCTGATGGTGATGAGCGGGGCTGGGGCAGAGAGTATGATGGTGAGAAGAGGACCCGATCCACAGGACAAAGGGAGGGGATTTGAATTTGACTCTCAGGGTGGTGGACAGCTACTGAAGGAGTCATCAGTGGAGTGACGGGATCTGGGGAAAGATTTAAGAAGATCCATCTGGCTGCTTATGCTGGCTGGCTTGGTGGGATGGGAGATGAAGCCAGGGTCATGACTAGGGAGATTCTGTCCAAACTGTGGTTGCCACAAAGTCAGTATTTCTCCTCCTCCTCCCCCTCCTCTTCCTCTCCCCCTTCTCCACTCCCCTTTTCTTCTTCCGGTGTGGGGGGACACAATTTAAGAAAATTGGAATTGTTTTGTCAGGGTTTCTCTGTTAGCATTTTACAGACGGAACCGACTTGCATTACAACTGCATGTCCTCGTTGCTTTCATTAGATAATACTATATGTGTTACAGTACCAGCGCTGGACCTGTTTAATTACATATACTGTTACTTATCAAAAAAAAGTACATTTCATCAAAAGAAAATGCAGCTTAGATGTCCATGTTTTTGAGACCTATAAAACTAAGCTCCATTGATTACCGTTCAGGAGCATCTGCAAGATTTGATCCATTTCGGAAATTCGAGCTCACTGCATTGCCTGGACTGGCATTTTCTTGGCTGAGAACTGCTTACCTGGGTGTAGACAATCTAATATTTTATTTAGAAGAATGATTCATTGCTTTAGGTGTCTGGAGTCCTGGGTTTTATCTTCTTTGTTGCATAAGTTTGGTTTGACCTTGGACAAGTCTTTTCACTTCCTATTTTAGTGTCGCTGTGCAGAAGATGGGAAGTCATTGTTCTGGTAAACCTTTCATCATCAGGGTCACTGGGTGAGAGCTCTCTGAGACTAGAGATACACTACCTCTGCAAAGGCCCTGTGGCAGAAGGGAGCAGGAACTGAAAGGTAGCCCAGGTGGTTGGAGAGCAGCGTGCAAGGTGGGAGATAACCCAGAGTGATGTTGCGGAGGTAGGCAACGGCCAAGCTGGGCAGAATCTTGTGGACCTTGTTGGGGACCTGATTCCTTATCTTAAGAGCAAGGGTAGACTGTTGGAGGATTTAAATAGGCGAATGACAAAAGATCGATGAATATGCTGTTTCACTCAGTCATCTTAAGAAATGTGTGTGGCAGTTCATATCCCCGTTTTGAACCACTCCAGAAACTTAGGGTGGTGGAGATTAAGCCGCTTACCCAAGAGCACGTTGCTAGTAGGTGGTGGAGCCAGGAGACTAACTCAGGTCAGCCCGAGTCCGAAGTCCCCTGTCCTCCATCTCAGCCTAACTCAATAACAATATAACAATAACCACCGTTTTAAAAGACACTTTGAGCTCTTAAGATGAAAGATCTCCCTTAAATTACAAAGTGGCATTATGCAGCAGAAATATGAGCAGTGCAGAGAGACTGGATATGCCGGGAACCTTTAAAAGCCCCAGTCTGCATGGCTGTGGTCCAGCATCTTCAGGTTCCTTGCCGTCTGGTGGGGGGCATCTCACTGGCAGCTATCAACACCCAGAAAGGGTTGGCAGCTCTGGCCGGCCATTTGACACTGCCGTTGTCCATAAAGACTCGTTTTCCGTGAAATGTGCCCGAGATACGTGCTTTCAGGGCCTTTGAGCTGGGCGATCAGATCCGGGCATTGCGTGCGTGGTTTCGCTGGAGTCATCACGCCATGCCAAGTTTCTGCTTTCTCCCTCTTGGGGAGTTGGCTGGTTTCAGTGGATTCTTAGAAGCTGGTTATAGAGATCGCCATCTCGATTTTGAACCCAAGGAGCCTTGTTCAAGGTTGAAATGGGAAAACAGCTGCTTACCCATGGCCCTTGAGACTTCTGTTGATGACGACCAATGTCTCTTCTTTTCCAGTTGACCATGTCGTGCCCGAGCCTGGGACAAGCCTGCTGGCAGCCTTTGACCAGTGGAGGGAATGGGCTGACAGCAAGTCCTGCTGTGACTACTCTCTGCACGTGGACATCACTGAGTGGCATAAGGGCATCCAGGAGGAGATGGAGGCCCTGGTGAAGGACCACGGTAGGTTGTGCTGACCAACAGCTCTGGGGATATTTCCAGTTCAGCGCAGGAGCTGACAGCTCTGTGAAGGAAAGCTCTGTGAATCACGCTTGCAGACCCCTTCCGTGCCTCACCTCCATGCCTGCTGGGAGAGGGGGTTGAGCTGCAGCTGGTGCCGTTGGAGGTGACCAAACCCAGTGCAGCAACAGAAGCTCTCATGGACATGAGAACCTGAGCCTCACCATGGGGACCGGTTCTTATGTAACAACTGCTCACAGCTTACTGGTTTGAGGGAACTGCACCCAGCCGGGTTGCAGAGTTTAGGCCAAGAATGCCTATCCCAGTGAGGATTCTGGGCAATCATGGAGGGGGCAGGTGCCCAGGATCTGAGTGGGCGACTCAGGCCAGCTCTTTGTATAAACCTATAAGAACCAGGATAGATTTGAGGGTGAGGAGGCTCTGGGACAACCTGAAGAATCTTTCTTTCTTTCTTCTTCTTAAGATTATTTGAGAGAGAGTGGGGGGAGGGGCAGAGGGAGAGAGTGAATCTCAAGCAGACTCCCTGCTGAGCACAGAGCCGGAAGCGGGGCTTGATCTCACGAACCTTAGATCATGACCTAAGCCAAAACCAAGAGTCAGACACTTAATCAACTGAGCCCCCAGTTGCCTGGGTCTTTTTTATCCCATAGGACTGTTGTAGGGAGTAAGATTCCAGAGGTGGGGCTCTGGAAGATTCCTGGGGAGACTGGAGGAATCTGGACTACCTCAAGGTGCCTCTGGGACCCTTTTGTCCACAGGAACCTTGGGAGTTGAGGTGGTATCACCAAGTCCCATCATCTTCTGGGGTCCTCTTGAGCTTGGCTATAGACTAGACTCCTGGGGTGATGTGTTGACCTCACTGGATCTTAACTGTCAGGGAAGCACCTATTACTTTCATGTTCCAAGACTTCTAAGCTCAGAAGTACCATGAGCTGTGAGTAAAATAGCAGGAGGAAAATCTCTAGGCATGGATATGGTAGATATCCATATGGCAGAAAGCACCCAGAATGAAAGTCTGGAGTCTTGGATCTATTCGTCTGCTTTTACACATACCGGCTATATGACCTTGGGGAATTACTTAAATTTTATGAGTCCCAATTAAAAAAAAAAATATCTCTTACATGAGGGTATTGGACTAGATAGTCTAAGATTCTTTCAGGTACGAAGGTCCTACCTAAAAGAAAATAGGTAACCCTTGACCTTTCTTACTTTTGAGAATACTGAGGCTCAAGAGGGTTTAACTTTCCATACTGAAAATGAATCGACTTCAAATCAGCCAGGAGGGTTACCATAGCAGCTGTTGCCTGGCAGGAGAGAAAGGCTGGGATGTCCCGAGCCACTGAACCCCGGGCAGCATCCAGCACCCCCAGGTGGCTTGAATTAAGCTCCAGGACTAGAAGGTTGTCAGTACAGTTGTTTACCATCGTGATGAATGTGGGGCAGGGATATTTGGTCTGGTGCCTCGGGTGACAAGGACTCTGAAATGCCAGGGTGAGAACTGCGACATCGGCTTGTTGGACCCTTTCTTACTTAAAAAGATTTCTTAAAAATCAGCTTGGAGTGCAGTGTGTTTACTGAAGAAAAGACATTTATTATAGATCTTCTACCAAATCTTCTAATTCGTGTTCTTCTTAAAGTCACAACAGTCGAGGGCAATTTTTGTTTTTATTTTTTAATTTTTAAAATTGTGGTAAAATACAGCATAAAATAAAATTTATCATCCTAGTCATTTTTAAGTGTACAATTCAGTGACATCGAGTACATCCACATTGTTGTGCAGTCGTCACACCATCCATCCCCAGAACTTTTCATCTTTCCAAACTGAAACGCCATATCCATTAAACACGAAGCCCCCATCCCCTCCCTCCTCCAGCCCCTGGTAACCCCCATTCTCCTTTCTGTCTCTGTAAGTTTGACGTATTGATGGAATCCTGCATATCTGTCCTTTAGTGACGGGCATATTTCCCTTAGCATAATGTTCTCAGGGTTCATCCACGTGACGGGACTTCCTTCCTGCTTAAGGCTGAATAATATTCTGTTGTGTGCTGTGTGACGTTTCGTGTTTCCATTCGTCTGTCAGTGGTCACTTCTGCCCTTTGCTATTGTGAATAACACTGCTGTGTATTTGGATGTATGTATAATATGGGCAAGCGTCAGGATACTAAAAAGAACTTTTGCACCCTATTCCCAGATTTTTTTTTTTTTTTACCAATTCTTTATATTTTACCCCATTTGCTTTATCCTTCTTTCTCTGTCTCTTCGTCTGTCTCTCTGTCTCCCATCCTTCCTCTCTCTGTCTCTCTCTGTATACACATATGCATTGTATTATGCCGTTCTTATTTGCTTCAAGATTATTTGGTTTATTTATTAAAGTCACATCTCCACCTCTCTGTTTCGTCTGTCTGCTAGGGGTGAATTCCTTCCTCGTGTACATGGCTTTCAAGGATCGCTTTCAGCTAACTGATTCCCAGGTAAGAAAAGTTGGCTTTTCTGCACAAGCTCACTGGCATTTGGCACATTGGGGCCAATGCTGTTGTCTTGGAGGCTGCCTCCTGTGTCTGTACGTCCCTTCGCTTCGTGGGAAATGGCTAGTGGATGAGGCCCCTGGCGTAACTTTACCTTTAGGGAGGGAATGACCCCAGTGCCGTGGCCCCCCCGACCGGTGTTCCACCAGGCTCTCAAGTCAGCCTCAGAGCTGCCCCTGTGGGACAGCATGGCCCAGAGGTGTCCTCAT